>NC_141157.1:116600608-116921954 GCF_053477565.2 Lygodium microphyllum
AAAAAGTTAGGGTTTATAAATCTAATCATACGTAGGCAATGAATCATGTGATTATGAGAATGGTATCGTAAATATCTTCAAGAATAGACAAGTAAATTGGTTTACCCTAAACACCTAAACCGCGAAGGAATCGCTTAAGAATGGTTAAATCGATGCAACATATCCCAAGTGCTAACTAGGGTTTAGCACGTTGAGGACCTGACCTAGTTGACGATCTTCTTGCCAAGCTAAAACTCTCATACCCTAAAGACCTGCCCACATTCACGAAATGTAGGGACAATAGGACATACTTGCGAGAAACGATATAGGGATTTTACCCTAAGGATTTCTAAAACGATGAAACTCGGTTTGAATTGGAACCCTAGGATCGACAATGTAGGCCTAGTGCAATCAGGAACGGATTGGATATGAAGACATCCTAACCGTGTTTGCTATCTAATCATGATTCCGTGATTAGAAGACACGGTTCGATGGGTAAAATAGTTCAATGGATTAGATGCGACACTTGTGCAACAAGTTGCAGAGTTGCATGATATTGTGGTTTGATCAAAAGAAAATGGCCAATAACTCGAAATGAGTTTGGAAGATTCTTGCGCAAGTTTATCTTGAAAGAGGATAAATAGTCAAATGAGTTTGGCAGATTCTTGTGCAAGTTTATCTTGAAAGAGGATAAATAGTCATCTTGATATAGCAGCTTTCTTGGGAAAAGTGACCAAGATAAGGGGATTAGATATTTGCTTGGAAGCAAAGGACCAATCAATAATTTGGAGCAATATATTTTCTATTAATATGTAATATTCCCACCCGTGAATATTGACTTCCCGCACACGACGTAAACCTTGTGCAAATGTTATCTCTCGTATTGAAATTATCGGCGGTGTATTGTGTGACCTGCACGCGAGAAATGGGGTCCTCCGCATTGGTAAATCAAACCCAAAAGTTCGAAACCGCAAGTCTCACATAAACACCCTCTTGGAAGGGGCAATTTGAATATTCAAGGCAAATTTTTTTTCCTTCATCCCTTTTTCCCCAGCCGATGCACGGCTGGAGAAAAGGGAGTGTGGGAGAGATGGGACTTGAGGGAGTCGTGGACTCCATGGAGAAGGGGGAACCCATGCAAGGGCCACGTGGGGGAGCTCCTCTTCTCCCCCCCCTTGCCTATATATACCCCCACTAAAGTGGAGAGGAGGGGTAGAGGAGAAGGATAGGAAAGGCGATACTGTTGCCCACGCCGTGTTGAGGGAGGAAGGAAGCACCATTGGCTGCTACCTTCGCCGAGCTGGGGGGGGAGAATAAACTGCTAATGGTTGACGCTGTCATACTGGGAAGCCGCCGTGAGGACGCCATATCCGTCACCGTTACTGACAAGAACCGCCGCCACCACGACCAGCCTTCAATCCGCCGCCATCACGTCACAAATCCTTCCTGTCTCAACGCCAATTTCCCCCTCCTCAACCTTTACCTTTAATCCACGTGGATTTTTGGGGGAGTAACAGCCTCCCAGAAGGCTTTGGAAGCCTTTAAAATACAAGGCTTAAGGCCTTGTGCACACGGATTCCACCAGGGGGGGATTAAAAAGGCCTCCCTTAGAGCCTTTTCCCGCAACTTCTCAGGGATAAGCTTTGGCCTTGTTCCTGCGGCCTTCTCAGGTATTTCCTGCGTACAAGGGAGAAGGCACATCTCAAGGCTGTTCGGAGAAAGCGTAGAAACGAGGGTAACCGCAAAGTTTGTGACCACGCCTACAATGGCTCCCAAGAAGACGCAAGGCGCACCTGCGGGAGGTTCTTCCCCGGACTTACACGTGGATATCACCGCGGATCCACAATTCCAGGTTCCGTAAATATATTTCCACATGAAGAGATGTTTTAAATACGCTTAACTCCATAGGGAAATTCATACTACGTTATCATTAATTCATGGGTAGTGTTAATAGTACATTCGATAAAATATAGATAAAGGGTCCGTGCATATCATGCATCTATAAAGTTATGAAATGAAAGCACCTATGCATGTTCAAATTTACCAAGCCGAATTAAAAGGAAATTGAGGAAAATTTGTCTATTTGATCGATTACTTGAATTATCTCATGACATGAAATGGAGTTATTAGCATTTTCAATATGATGAATGTAAGTTGTCTATCCGTCTTATGACCTTAGTATTAAGTTGCCTTATCATGCATTTCAAAGTGACGAGCCTAGAACACCTACCGCCTATCATTATAAGGCTGAAGTTATTAAGTGTATTTTTGACTAGACATGGAAAGAATAAGCTTATGTCGCAATTTAGGAAAAATCTTTATTGTAAGGGTTCTTGGGGAAAAGTTGTTAGCACCCGTAGGAGGTTATTCGAAAAGTAATGGTGGTGTATCAAAAATGAATCTATGGATTGGCATGTGGCATGTGCTTGCAAGAAAGAATATACCAACACTAACTCTACAATAACCTCATTTAACTACGTTGTAGTTATGAAAGGGTTGCATGTTACACTTTCATCGTGCATAAAATTCATTCATCAAGTGTTGCATTTGGGAAAGTTTGCAGGATTTAAACAAAGCATGAGATTCTAAAGTGTAGATAACAAGGTAGTAGACATGATTATTTGAAGTAAGTCCTAGTAGGTCCTAAGAAAGTTGGTATCCAGCTTATCATGTATTTTTACTTTACCAATGAAAGATAGAGTGAGTCGCATGTTTACATGTATGGTGGTAGTCGAAACTATTTTTCTTCTTTAGATCTAGTTTATTATCTCTAGGGAAGGATTCATCCTTGTCGCGAGACAAGCATAGTGAATTACCCAAATCACCTAGCCGCAAGGGATTCGTATGGGCATGATTCAGTCAATACGATAGATACCCCAAACACTAACTAGGTATTAGCACGTTAAGGATTCGGCCAAGTTTTCCAATTGTCGCTAAGTCGAAACCCTCATGCCCAATGGCCCTAACCACATTCACAAAATGTTGAGTCAATTGGGTGCTCATGCAAACAATAATCTAGGGTTCCTACCCTAAGGACCAATCGTTCAAAATGATGAAACTCGAATTGAGTTGGAACCCTAGGACTAAACGTTGTCGATCTAGTGAAATTAGGGATGGGTTGGGTAAAAAGACACCCTAAACCCTGCTTCTCGTCTCAAGATAATTCCGTGACCAGAAAACGCCATTCAATAGGTGAAATGATCTCTTGGAATGGAGGCGACACTTGTGCAACAAGTTGCAACGTCGCATAGCCTTGTGGTTTGATCGCAAGAAAGTTTTGCCATTCCTTGGAATGAGGTTGGCGGGTTCTTGCGCAAGTTTAACTTGCAAGGGGATGGTTAGTCATCCTGTTACATCGCCCTCATTAGGGAAAACTTGCCAAGTTAAGGGAAGTTAAGTAATTGCTCGGACGCAAATGATTAATCAATAAATTATAGCGACATGGCCGCCGGAACTTACTATTAAATAAAACCTAAAGCATTGGTTAAGTTGGGTTAACAGGATATGACCCTAACCCAAAGACAATAGGAATCTTGCCAAGTTGCAACTGATTCCGGATCGGATGCTGGATGCATTCAGAGAGAAGGATTCACTCCTTAACAGTTTGCCAAATAAACAATCACTGGATTTGATTGTGCTTGTAACAGTTTAGAAAGCACTGTTTGCATTGTTTGCTCAAGGAACTAAAGGATGAAAAGATATATAAATGCTTCAGGTTGAAGGCCTAAAGGGAGGGGCAGCTTCAGTTACCCCCAACTGCCTGCCTGACCCTAACCAAGGGGGTTGTTGACCGTGCCGGGAACGTGGACCGAACCCGCCACGAGAGGTCTTTCCGTTGTGATCTACTTGGAGCAGGAGGACGCTTCGGTGCCAGGGGGGCTCTGGCCGTAAATCCCTCGCCTTCCGGGTCCTGCACAAGAGACTAACGTGACTCGGGATTGGATCTCGAGGCCCGCATACTAGTTTACGGGCGGAAGCTTGGAATAGTGATCCCTAGTGGATTACTGGATAAGCCTTCGGGTGGATTATAGACAAGCCTACGGGCGGAACCCTCTGTATTTCAAAGATAAAATGATGATATGATAATAAAGAAGTTGTTTGATATTGTTTTTCTATGTCACGTGATAAGATTACGTGAAGGAACCAGTGCTTAACAGAGCTAATCAAAGAAGCTATTTGATATATGTCAAATTAATGTGTTAGGTAATTACATAACTGAAACAAACCGAGGAAAGTGCGGAGGATGGACCATGGGTCCGTCCTATGGATGGGTGGTCCCGGTTAGCCGGGAACTTTTCTCAAAATCACTCGACGAATAGCGGGATGATGATCATCATCAAAGCTAATAATGAGAACGATGACCTAGAGTTACATCCTACCCGATTTACGCTGTTTTAGGGGAACGGAATGGGACTATGCTTTATGGCAGAGAGGTTGAGCCTTGCATCCCTCTCGTTTCCCATTCTCCTTGAACCAAGTGCAGCGTGAATCCGCTTCGGACTTGGCGCTTCTGCGTAAAGTAGTTCGCTCGGGTCTGACGCTAGTTGCTGTTAGCTAATGACCAAACAGGGAAACCCTAATTCCGGTCGATCCTAAGTGGGAAACGGCTAGGATACTTCCGCTACGTGGCAGACGCGGGAAGACCTGGATTGCAAAAACCCGTAACATTCCAAGGGAGTGCCGGGTGGAGTTTTCCAGACTTCCTTTCTGATGGACTGCCAAGACGTGTCCTAGATGATTCCAGTGGACACGTTACATAATAGAACTTAAGGTATTGGTTAAGTTGGGTTAATAGGGTACGGCCCCAACCCAAAGACATAAGGGTTAACAAACAAACCCTTGGGGATCTTGCCGAGTCGCAATTGATCCTGGAGGATTGAATGCTGGATGCATTCAGAGAGAATGTTTGACTCCTTAGCAGTTGGCCAAATTAATGACCACTGGAAATGGTTATGCCTGTAACAATTTAAAGAGCACTATTTGCTTTGTTTGCTCAAGGAATTAAAGGATGAAAATATATCTAATGCTTTTCGTTGATGGTCTGAAGGGAGAGGCTGCCTCAGTTACCCCTGAATGTCTACATGACCCTAACCAAGGGGATTGTTAGCCGAGCCCGGAAGGTGGACCGAACCCGCCGCGAGAGGTCTCTCCCTTGAGCACTACTTGGAGCAGGAGGACGCATGGGTGCCAAGGGGGGCTCTGGCCGTAAATCCCTCGCCTTCCGGGCCCTACACAAGAGGCCAACATGACTCTGGATTGGATCTTGAGGCCTTGATACTAGTCTACGGACAGAATCTTGGATTAGTAATCCCTGTGGATCACTAGATAGCCTTCGGACAGATTATGATAAGCCTAAGGGCTGGACTTTATAAATGTATTCCAAAGATAAATATGATAAACTGTTGAAAATGAACTTGTTTTTCACTGTTTTTCTATGTCAAGTGCTAAGATTACGTGAAGGAACCGGTGCCTAACGGGCTAATTAAGGAAGTTGCTTGATGCATGTCCAACTAAATGTGGTAGATAATTAGATAAATGAACCAACTTGAGGAAAGTGCGGTGGATGTGGCCATGGGTCCATCCTACGGATGGGTGGTCTCAGTTCGCCGAGAACTTTTCTCAATCATAATGGACAGCAAGAAGATCGTCTCAAAGGAAATGAATAGCAAAGGCGCTGACCTAGACTCTAGGTTATAATAATCCCAGTTTACACTGTTCTAGGGGAACGGAATGGGGCTATGCCTTATGGCAGAGAGGTCGAGCTTTGCATCCCTTTTGTTTCCCATTCTCCTTGAACTAAGTGTAGCATGAATTTGCTTCGGCCCTGGCGTTTCTGGGTAAAGTAGTTCGCTCGAGGTTCGATGCTAGTTGCCATTTAGGAAATGACCATTAGGGAAAAACTTGATTCAGGTCGGTCCTAAGTGGGAACGGCCACAATACTTCTGCTACGTGGCAGAAATGGAAAGTCCTAGATCGCAAACCCTGTGACATTCCATGGGAGTGCTGGGTGGAGCTTTCTAGACCTCCTTTCCGATGGAATAATAAGACGCGTCCTGAAGGGAATAGGTGGACACGTTACAATTGGTATCAGAGCGAACCAACGAAGGATTTATTTTTAAGAAATCTTAATAAGAAGAAGTAAAGAAGATATTGTTGTTTCGAACATTTCCTTACTTTTGATGCTGTCTTGTAGAATTACGAAGCTTGGAACAGGTTCTTAGTGTTTCGAGTCATGTTTATGACCGTGATGCATTCCCCGGATTATCGACAAAGGGTTGAGATGATGAACATCCAAGATCATATTTTTAATCCATTGCCTTTGTACGTGGAACGAAGATGGAAGGGTGACTCAGGAATCTACTACATAGCTGCCCACCGGTTTGCATATCTTGAAACCAACCTAAAGAGGATCAAGTGGTTGGAAGACCTGAAGATCGTGAAGCTGTTCATTTTTGTGGAGGCTCATGTAAACTCAACTTTACATATTCAAGGTCGGAGGGTTGAGTTGAACTCCTATGTATATGAGGAAGTGACCCGTGTAATCCCCGTCGACAGGATCAAGGTATTGGGGCGCTATGAGAAGAATGGGTTTCAAAGGAAAGGATACCCTAATATTCCGATGACTTACCAATTCTTGAAGATCCATGACCTGAAACCATACTATTATCCAATTCCCGTAGATAAATGTAATAAAATATTATTCTCCCTAAACTAAATGTAAACAATTACCCTATCATCTCAAGAAATATTGTACTCTGAAAGGGTTAGACCCATATAAATGCAATAAGACTTCTTTTTATCAATGTCTCTTTTGTCCATGAGAATTGAAAAAAAGTTAAGTGGCTAGGATTCTTGGTTGATAGCTGAATTGGGTATGAATTATAAATCATAATGATTAGCGAGTTATAATGTTAAGAATCCTTTATCCAGGCACAACCCCAGGTACAGATTCCCAGTTCACCTCCTATATCAAGTACTGCTATAATCCATGAGAAGAAGTTTCTTCTCAAGCAGATTCAGCTGTCCAAATTTGACAAAAAAGGTAGGATTGTCCACACGAATGCTGAAATTTGGATAGAGTCTATGGAGGATTACTTTGAAGTAGCCGGTACTGCACTCGCCAATCAGGCTATGCTCGCCAAGCTGAAGCTCCCTAGCGAGGCCCAGCTTTGGTGGAAGCAATGCTGCAAAGATCAAGAGACCACGGAAGGATCTACTACCTGGGAAAAGCTAAAGAAAGCCGTGCAAGGAAGATACTTATCACCTACATATCGCATGCAGAAAATGAATGAGCTCTACGAGCTGAAACAACTGGGACTCACTCTTGACACATACTACTCTAAATTTGTCTCACTCCTTAAGTATGTGCCACAGATGGACATGACACAGTAGGTGTCAAAATTTTGTGCTGGTTTAAATCCACCAGTGAATACCCATCTTGAATCTATGCACCCATCAAATCTTCAAGACGCACTCATTCGAGCTGCGCCTATAATTTAGGAGGTGCAAGCTAGGCCAAGAAGTAACAAAACTTGGTCTTATAATGACCCAAACAGAGGAGCATATAGGCCTCAAATAAAGAGAGTTCAAGGTCAAAATCGGGGACAAAGAAAAAAAGCAATGACTAATAATGTCAACAACTTTGTCCCTACCCAAAGCAATGGCCAAAACCTCCATTGTTTCCACTGCAACAAGCCTGGTCATTTCAAAAGGCAATGTCCCAAGATTGGAGAAGGACATTGCCAAGCATCTTTCGAAGGAACTTGCTGTGGCCAGGGAGCTGCTACCCGAGGTAGATGATAAACTGTCTGCATTGCCAACAGGGAAATGATGAAAGAATAAGATCCACCCATGGAAGCAGTGTTTGAAAGGGCGAGAGTCCATGCCGCTCTTCACAAGAAAGGGCCGAATCGCCAGTTTTCGGTGATTTAGACACCATTGGATTATCAAGGTAAAGGTTTCAAGACCTTGATTGATTGTGGCAGTACACATTCCTTTATCTCACCAGCCTGTGCAAGAAGATTAGGAATAGCCACAGTAGAAGCACCTACCTTGCTTCTGGAGTTAGCAAATGGTCGTGAGGTCACTTGTACCAGAAAAACTGCTAAGGTGGAATTCTTTTTGGGAGGAAAGATGACTTCGGTCAAATTCAGAGTCATGAACTTAGGTATCCATGAGCGTCTACTCGCAATGGATTGGCTTAAACCTAATGACGCCCACATTCATTGTGGAAAGGTCTAAGTTTCCTTTCGAAAATTTGAAGGGGAATTGGTCACAACTCAAGGCGAGGCTAGAAAGCCAAAAATTCAATTGGCCAAAGCATCTTGGATTATAAAGGGAGTCAGAAAGGGACTACCTATCTACTTAATTAAGCTCAATAAGTTAGATCAGAAGCAGGAGTCTAGTGAAGAACCTTCATGGCTAAAGGAATACGCAGACGTATTTCCTAAAGAGTTGATAGAACTCCCACCTCAAAGAGAAGTGGATCATGAGATCAAGCTAGTACTAGGAGTTGGGCCAATTGCAAAGAGACCTTACAGAATGTCCATCTTGGAAGCAATTGAGCTGAAGGAACAACTCAAGAAATTGCTAGATCAAGGCTACATCTATCCTAGCAGTTCACCATGGGGAGCTCTAGTACTGTTCTGGAAAAAAAAAATGGAACGCTTTGACTGTGTATTGATTATAGAGGGCTGAATCAATCAATTGTCAAGAACAAGTACCCTATTTCTAGAATAGATGAGCTTCTTGATCGTCTTCAGGGTGCGAAAATCTTTTCCAAGATTGATCTCAGGTCTGGTTACTATTAGATAAGGATCAAGGATGAAGACATCCCAAAGATGGCATTCAACACAAGATATGGACACTTTGAGTTCCTAGTTATGTCATTTGGGCTCACAAATGCGCCTGCCACCTTCAACAAGTTAATGCAGGATATATTTAGGCCATATCTTGATGACTTCATGCTCATCTTCTTTGACAACACTTTAGTCTATTCCAAATAGGAGGAAGATCATGAACCCCAACTTCGGATTGTCCTTGAGACAATGAGAGCACATAAGCTCTATGCTAAGATGAAGAAGTGTGCATTCTTCAAGCGTCAGATTGAATATATAGGATTCATCGTATCAACGGAAGGAATCTCAAAGGATTTGGCCAAAGTCAGAGATGTTCTAGAATGGCCAATACCAACAACTGTCAAAGAAATACACAGTTTTCTTGGATTGACAAGATGGTATAGGGACTTCATCAAAAACTATGATTTGATTGTAGCACCTCTAACGGACTTATTGAAGAAGCAAGCATCCATTGCATGGTCAACTGCCGAACAAACCAGCTTTGATAGATTAAAGCAAAGTTTGGTATCAACACCTATCCTAAAACTTCCACACCTCAGTAAGGAGTTAGAGGTAGTAACTGATGCTAGCGCGCTTTCCTTAGGATGTGTGCTCATGCAAGAAGGTCATCCTGTAGCATACTCTTCAAGGAAACTGAAGAGCCATGAGAAGAATTATGCTACCCATGATCTAGAACTGTTAGCTGTCATCCATGCTCTAAATCTTTGGAGACACTACCTGTTGGGTAACAAGTCTACTCTAGTGACTGATCATAAAAGTCTCAAGTGGATCTTTATCCAGAACGAGCTTAACATGAGGCAAAGTCGGTGGATTGAATTTCTGGAGGAGTATGATTTTGAAATCAAATTCTGATCAGGAAAGGAGAATGTAGTTGTCGATGCACTCAGTCGTCGCAAGGCATACCTTAATTCTCTAATCTTGCAAAATCCATCAACAGCTAGATCTCTAGCCATAAAGGTGTCCATGCCAAACAACCCAATACTTGAGCTAGCTAGAGAGGAAGCATGCCATGATCCATCCTATCAAAAGATGCTAAGGGAGATCCCTATCAAGGACCAGGACCAAAAGCTACAGGCTAAGTATCATGAATTATCTATCAATAGTGGACTTGTCTACTATAGAAGGAGGTTTTGTATACCGGAAAGCCAATCATTTAAGTAGAAGATATTGTGGGAAGCTCATGATTCCCCTTTCTCAGGACATCCTGGCTATGCCAAGACTCTCAATGCAGTTAGGAAGAGCTACTATTGGGAGAGGCTTAAAGGTGACGTTCTCAAATATGTCACCGAGTGTTTGTCTTGTCAACATATCAAAGCCGAGCATGTCAAAATGCCAAGAAAGTTACAACCACTCGATATTCCCCAAATGAAATGGGAATTCATGGACTTTGTTGTTGGCCTATCCCAACTTCAAGGAGGATACCACTCCATCATGGTTGTGGTTGACATGCTTACTAAGGTTGCACATCTTATTCCAGTAAAGACAAACTATAAAGCCTCAGACATTGCAAGGTTGTTTATCAAGGAGATATTCAAGCTACATGGGCTACCCAGACGAATCATTAGTGATCGTGATTCTCTCTTCACATCACACTTTTGGAGAGCTATCTTTGAAGCCATTGGGACTCAACTCTGTTTTAGCACCGCCTACCATCCTCAAACGGATGGACAAACAGAGCGAGTGAATCAAATCATTGAGGATATGCTTAGGGCATACTACTGTCGAGAGCCGAAGAGGTGGATTCAATTACTTGCCGAAGAGGTTTTGTATACCGGAAAGCCAGTCATTTAAGTAGAAGATATTGTGGGAAGCTCATGATTCCCCTTTCTCAGGACATCCTGGCTATGCCAAGACTCTCAATGCAGTTAGGAAGAGCTACTATTGGGAGAGACTTAAAGGTGACGTTCTCAAATATGTCACCGAGTGTTTGTCTTGTCAACATATCAAAGCCGAGCATGTCAAAATGCCAAGAAAGTTACAACCACTCGATATTCCCCAAATGAAATGGGAATTCATGGACTTTGTTGTTGGCCTATCCCAAGTTCAAGGAGGATACCACTCCATCATGGTTGTGGTTGACATACTTACTAAGGTTGCACACCTTATTCTAGTGAAGACAAACTATAAAGCCTCCAACATTGCAAGATTGTTTATCAAGGAGATATTCAAGCTACATGGGTTACCTAAAAGAATCATTAGCGATCGAGATTCTCTCTTCACATCACACTTTTGGAGAGCTATCTTTGAAGCCATTGGGACTCAACTCTGTTTTAGCACCGCCTACCATCCTAAAACGGATGGACAAACAGAGCGAGTGAATCAAATCATTGAGGATATGCTTAGGGCATACTGCTGTCGAGAGCCGAAGAGGTGGATTCAATACTTGCCATTAGTTGAATTTGCCTACAATGCTTCTTACCAGCAGAGCATTCAAATGACCCCTTTCCAGGCATTGTATGGTCATGATTGTCGAAGTCCCCTAAACTTTTCTGACCCAACCCTAAGAGTTGAAGTTTCAAGACAAATGTTGGAGGACATGGATAATCAAATAAGGTCAATAAGACAAGATATACAAGCAGCCAAGGATAGACAAAAGGCATACGCAGATTTGAAGCGTAAAGATAGAGTCTTCGAAGAAGGAGACATGGTCTTCATTTGTGTATGCCCTAAAAAGAGTTCTCTATCCCTAGGAGATTGCAAGAAGCTAAGTCCAAGGTATTCTGAGCCGTACAAAATCCTCAAATGCCTAGGACCCAATGCTTATAGATTGCAACTCCCTGAGAACCTAAAGGTTCACAATGTATTCCATATCAGCCTATTGAAAAGATATGTACCCAACCCTAACCATGTACTCGATGACCAACAAATTGTAATGCCTAGTCAAGGAATCCTTGAACTAAGCCCAGATAAGATCTTAGATGTTAGGGAGAGACAGTTAAGATCCAAAACCTTGAGAGAATATCTCGTCCAGTGGAAAGATTATCCCGAGGAGGATGCCACTTGGGTAGATGAAGGCACTCTCAACCATCAATATCCCCAGTTTATCTCGAGATGAGGACATATCGATTCTTATAAGGGAGAGAGAATGTAATATATTAAATAAATAAAAGGAAAAAAAATTTAGCACCTTCATGGTGGCGCATGTGCTGTGCCGTGACGCCGTGAGAGCTACAGGGATCGATAGGGAATAGAGGGGAGGGGGGGCCAGCAAGCTCCCGCTGGAGCTTTCTCACGACCCTCTCCATGCATACTGACAGGCAAGGGGGGGAGGATTCCCTCCCCTCCCCTATATAAAGAGGAGAGGGCCGTAGTTGAAAGAAGAAGGAGGAGGGAGGATACTAAGTTGCTGCCGTCGACGTGCTGTGAGAAGAGGAGGAGGCCTCGTGTTGC
The DNA here is from genome assembly GCF_053477565.2 of Lygodium microphyllum. Classification (NCBI taxonomy): domain Eukaryota; kingdom Viridiplantae; phylum Streptophyta; class Polypodiopsida; order Schizaeales; family Lygodiaceae; genus Lygodium; species Lygodium microphyllum. The sequence goes on from NC_141157.1 coordinate 116,612,836, forward strand.
TGCCGAAGGCCGTAGAAGGGCTGTTGAGCCACCGCCACGGCTGTCGCCCTCGTAGCCGACGGACAGCTGGCTATCCCCCCCACATCAGTGAAGCTTCTCTAGGAAGCTTCCTAAGGGGGGGCTAATTAAGCCCCCTTTCACCCCCCTTATATCCCTTTTAAACTTTTCACCCCCCCTCCCATAACTCTTTTTTTTTCACAACCCCCTAAGCTTTTTTGTAAATCCCCCGCGTCCCCATTACTTCTTTCTTTTTCCCCCCCTGGACCCCAAATCCAAACCATCATCATGGGCCTCGAATATTGTCCCGTGAGGAAAAGATAAGGAAGGGAACTAGAGAGGAGAGAAGAAGAAAATAGTGGTGTGAAAAAAGTAGAGGGTGGAAAAAGATAAAGAAGGGAAGTAGAGAGGAGTGAAGGAGAAATGAGTAGTGTGAGAGAAGTAGAGGGTGGGAAAAGATAAAGAAGACTAAGAAAGGAGTAAAAGAGAAAGAGTAGAGAAGGAATAGAGGGAGGTAGAAGGGTAAAAAGGGAGGAAAAAAAGAGGAGTGAAGGAGGAGGAGTAGGGAAGGAGAAGAAAAAAGTAGAGGAAGTGCAAGGAAAGAGAATAAGTGCCTTCTATACCTTTTACCCCAAGCCCAAAGTTCTCCAAGGGTTCATGTGGTTGCAAAACCACACTCACCCATAAACGTTTTGCCAAGTATAGACCCTATAGGGCCTCACTACAACAAAAAGGCTCCATAGACGGGCTTGTAGACACAATATTTGAATTGTGAAAAAAAAAGTCGGGTGCGTTTATTAACGCGTCTACAAAATCGCGTCTAAAAGCGCGCTTATAGGGAGAAGTAGATGCACATGTAAACGGGCCTATAGACGCAGATATAAACGCGCTACGTAAATATATAATCATATTTATAAAAAAGTGGATGTATTCATATTGTGCGTCTATACACACAATTATTTACGTGTCTATAACTGCATTTACACTGAAAGTTTTTGACCATAATAGACGCGCATTTATCCTGCAATTTAGACGCGGTGATAGATGCACAAAACAGAGGTATAAAAAAAAACCAGAGAGCATGTGGCTTTGCTCCCATCAACATCAAATTGTATACTTAGGAAAAAACAGAGAAAGATTATTTCGAGGATTGGATATTGAAAACAAAAAAATGTATGGAGCACACGAAATTTCATATATATAGATGAAACGTTTTTACATTATGAGTTCTAGTGCTTGTGACCTCATGGTCACAAGCACTAGCTGAAAGTAATACATATCAAAAATGAAAATTACAAGCCAAGGGGAGGCATGCATGCATGGGGCTCCTCTATATCTCCTCAGAAGAGGCATCATCATCGCTACCACCACCGTTGCTTGTGCCACTGCCGTTGCCGCCACCGCTACTACTAGTCCCCCTTCTCTATCCTCAACTGCATCAGGGTTCGCCTACACAAAGGATTAAAGTATTTAAATACCATTACAAACAATAAATCATATTGATCTATAGTTTTCATGTAAAAAATAAAAAATACCTCTTTTAGTGGTGAAATCCTCATGGCGCGATTATATTACTCCTCCGTGATGAGTCCCTCCTCGTAGAAATGATGCCAAGTGGACGCCCGGTTATGACCTTGATGGTAGCCTACCTCTCTAGGAGTAGGCATCCTACCAACGATATGGAACTACAAAACAATTTGAACATACAATGTATTAAAACACACTACATAATGAAGTGAAACAAATTACAAAATTTAATTTAAAAAAAGGAATCAAATAATACTTACAAACTCAGCCTCCCATGACTCCCTACCACCCGATCCATAATGCGACAATTCCATGGTTGCCATCTGGATACGTCGCGCCTCTGCATGCTAGCGACTTGTCATTTTCTCCGTTGCTCTCTTCTTGGCCTCTTTCCACTCCTTGCGGTAGCAATTGGGTGGTTGGCCATATCCAGGGCACCCCTGCTCTTGTCTCCGCAATGACTCCTTGGCGCGCGTCATAAGGTGAGACCTCTTGTTATGAAGCGCATCTCTCACCTTTGACCGTCCCCAATCATCTGAGAATCATGAATTCTCGGGATTAGGGTACCTTTTATGTACTGCACGCAGCACCTCTTCCAACAAACCATTTTTCTGGTGCTTGAAGGGAATCATGCAATCTTTGTATGTGGCATGCACGACACTCCTCAAGTAGGCTATCACTTCCCTCCCCTCGAAGTCATGCAAGATACCACCAACGTCAGTGATAGAGTAGTACATTTGTGGAGGCTCACCTCTCTCATTTTTCGGTGAGGGTGATCGAGAGCCACCACCTAGGCAACCCCCACAAAGCCCTCGACCTTCTCGTCCTCCCGCACCACTCTCCCTCCTCCCTCGACGTGCACTATCCTCTACCTCACTCGATACATGTGCCTCTGCAGATGTATGTGCTTCGACCGATCCATGTACCTCAGCTGATCCCTGTGTAGGCAAAGATGTGATAGGTATCCCAGACATCACACTAAAAACCTCATCTGCAGTGGGAGGGTGACCAAGATAATTGGTCATCTCCCCCATGAATTGCTCCTTGTTGAATGGGGTGCTGGAGGATCTAGGATTCCACATCTACACAAAAAAAATCATATTACCCTATGTAGATAAAACATATTACATACAGCGTCTATACCTGCGTCTTTGTACGCGTCTATACCTGCGTCTCTCTGAGCGTCTGTCAGCACGTGTACAATGCAAAGCACACGCGCTGAAAGATGCGCCCCTAGAGAAACATTTTTCGCGTCTATATCTGTGTCTACACTGCGATGTAGACGCTCTATCAAACGCGCTTTGTCGGATGATTTTGCCAGGCGATCGCCATTATTGATTTACAAAATGCAATACATAATGAAATCACAAATCCTAAATGCACAGACAGAGCAGAGAGAGGAAGAGAGAAAGAGAGAGAGAGAGAGAGAGAGAGACTCACCTTGGGTGTTTGGTGCGGCGGGTGGTAGCGCTTCTTCCTTCTTCTTCTTCCTCTTCTTGGTAAGTTATCCTCCCTTGATGCTTGCTTCCTTGCTTGCCGCTTCTTCTTGTTCTCCTCTCTCTTGTTCTCTCTTTCTTCCTCTCCTTGGCTTTTCTTTTTCCATTCTTGTGTGTTTGAAATGAAAGAAGAGGTGAGTCATAAGGAGGTGAGGCATGAAAAGACTAGGTGAGGCATGAAGAGACTGCATGTCGGCTAAACTCAAGTTTTAGAACCGCTAAAAACGTAGGAAAGGAAAGGTATAGTTTGAAAAGAAATGATTTAAGTATGATTTGAATTTTGACGTGCGCGTATATTTTTGCGTGTATAAGCGCGTCTATTTGCGCGGATATATAGACGCAAAAATCACGTCTATTTACACGCATGTATAGATGCGTCGATAGACGCTGTGATAGACGTGCCCAACTTTGCGCGTCTAACATGCGCGTCTATGCCTCGTTTTTGTTATAGTGCCTTCTTAGGCTTTGTAAATCTTTCCCTTTCTGAAGAATCTAAGAATCTAAAGGTCCTATCATTCCTTCTCGTGATCAACCATTCAAACGGCACCTTGCCTCGAAAGAGAGTCGATGGAAATCCAGAAGAAAGAGTAAAAGCTACCTTCACATTTGAACTGCGATGCCGCCTAAGAAAGTCCAAGGAGTAGTTACGGGAGGGTCATCTCCCGGTATCCATGTGGATATCTCACCCCAAAACTAGGTTTTTTTTCTTGGCTTTAAATCGGTTTTAATTCAATCATGCAAAGAGAAATTGTTAGGGAGAGGATATAATTGTCCGAGTTATTTATAATGAAGGAGTGTAGCTTATAAATGATAATGTATAGAACATAGTTTCCTTCGAATAGCATCATGCATTATAACGAATTACGAGCAAGATTATCTATAGTAGTATATTTCAGTTAAATCTTGAGAGTGTAGAAATTGTATCTTGCACCATTAGTCCTATTCCTTTTTGCAACGAATCATTGTAAATGATTAAATTCATGAAAGGTTTCTTTCAGTGCTCAAATTACTAGGAAGTTATCATTGCTAATTGTACATCTTAGCAAAGGAAATGATTGTTATTTGGCATGAGTTCGTCTGCAAGGAAAAATGAATATTAAATTGAACTGTATCGACTGGAAAGTCAATTGTCACAAGGATAGCAAAACCTTGACAAGGCGATCAATATTACCTTCCAAAAGATAACCAAACCAATCTAAACTTAGAAATACCATGCTGAAGAGAAAAATATGCCTTGGAAATGATTTAAAGACCAAAGAAACATTTATATCTTAAGCACTTGACTACTTTCCTTATTGTAGGGTCAATAAATTCGTAAAGATAAGGAACTAGGGTTTGTCCCTGAGGTTCTTAAAAAGAAACCCTAGTTTCAACATACGTCAGCTTAAAGAAACTTAAATGGATTATTTCAACGCAAGACTTGCGTAGCAAGTATGAAGTCATGTAGTCTTGTGACTGGTTCACAAGACGAAAGGGTAAATAACCTCAACAAGGATGGCAGATCCTTACTTAAGTTATCTTGCAAAAGGATGTATTCGTGAATATCCTTCTAAATAAGGAAAGTTATAAACCGGAAACTAAAGTATCTAATGAACTTTAGGGTTGAACAAGTTGGGTTAATAAGGTACGCCCTAACCTGGACTATAAAGGATCCCGCCAAGTTACAAGACACCTTGGGAACGAGTGCTGATACACTCAAAAGGAAAGAATAATTCCTTAACAGTTTGCCAAACAACACGGTCGATTTTAATGGAAATGTGTGAGCTTGCTAGAGATTTTTTTTAGTACTGTTTGAATTATGAATTACAAATTAAATGAATACCTATACTTCAGGTTAAAGGCCTGAAGGGAGAGGCAGTTTCAGTTACCCCCGACTGCCTACCTAACCCTAACCAAGGGGGTTGTTGACCGCGCCGGGAACCACAAGAGGTCTCTCCATTGAGCTCTACTTGGAGCAGGAGAACGCTTGGGTGCCAGGGGGGGCTCTGGCCATAAATCCCTCGCCTTTCGAGTCCTGTGCAAGAGGCTAACGTGACTCCCGATTGGATCTCAAGGCCTACATACTAGTTTATGGGTGGAAGTTTGGAATAGTGATCCCTGCGGATTACTGGATAGCCTTCGGGCGGATTATCGACAAGCCTATGGGCGGAACTCATTGTATTTCAAAGATAAAATGATGAAATGTTAATAAAGAACTTGCTTGATATTGTTTTTCTATGTCACGTGATAAGATTACGTGAAGGAACGAGTGCTTAATGGATTAATTAAAGAAGCTGATTGTTATATGTCAAATCAATGTGTTAGATAATTACATAACTAAAAACAAACCAAGGAAAGTGCGGAGGATGGGCCATGGGTCCGTCCTACGGTTGGGTGGTCCCGGTTAGCCGGGAACTTTTCTAAAAAATCTCGAAGAACAGCGAGATGATTATCAAAATGAATAACGAACCCATTCTCCTTGAACCAAGTGTAGCGTGAATCTGCTTCTGACCTGGCGTTTCTGCGTAAAGTAGTTTGCTTGGGTCCGATGCTAGTTGCTGTTAGTTAATGACCAATCAGGAAAACCCTAATTCTGCTCGATCCTAAGTGGGAACGGCCAGGATACTTCCGCTACGTGGCAGACGTGGGAAGACCTAGATCGCAAATCCCGTAACATTCCATGGGAGTGCCAGGCGGAAATTTCTAGACATCCTTTCCGATGGACTGCTAAGACATGTCCTGGATGACACTAAGAGGACACGTTACAACTTAACCTAGCCATGCCTAACTTATAGATCAAAGGTTGACTTATGCATGTGCAATATATATATATATATATATAGAGAGAGAGAGGGAGGGAGGGAGGGAGGGAGGGAGGGAGAGACACAGAGAGAGAAAGAGAGAGAGAGAGAGAGAGAGGGAGAGAGAGAGGGAGAGAAGTGATCGATATATACACATGTTGCATCTGTTGTGCACTTAACCTAGCCATGCATAAACTTATAGATCAAAGGTTAATTGGTGGTTTAAGAGAGTATCCAAACTTTTTAGGGTAGTCCCTTGACTCTCATTAGTCTCAACAAATATACAACACAATCAATACAATCAAAGAAAAAGCAAGGCATGCATACAATTCATAGCGTAAGTAGAATGATGCAAATAAATTGACTTGTGCATGTGCAATAGAGAGAGAGAGAGAAGTGATCGGTATATGCACATCACACATATGTTGTACACTTAACCTAGCCATGGCTAAAACTTATAGATCAAAGGTTAACTTGTGCATGTGCAATATAAATATATAAATATAAATAAATAAATAAATATATATATATATATAGAGAACTGATCAATACACTCACATGTCTCATTTGTTGTGCACTTAACCTAGCCATGCATAAACTTATAGATCAAAGCTTAATCGGTGATTCAAGGGAGTATCCTCACTTTTTAGGGTAGTCCCTTGATTCTCTTTATTCTCAAGGAGTATATATCACAATCAATACAATCAAAGAAAAAGCAAGACATGCATGCCAATTCATAGCATGAGTAGATTGATGTAAATCAGTTGGCTTGTGCATGTGCAAGCTATTCCAATCATGTCAAGGTGCACTTATAGCTCACATATAATTTTAGATAAGGTGGACCACATGTAGCCAATGTGCACATGTTATATTTTCATCATCTTTAGCTAGTGTGTCCACTTGTTGGTGACTAAAATAGATCACTGTAAGTATACTTTGCAATACCAACAAGCCAACTACAAATCTCTTATCTATGAAATGTATAAGTAAATTAACTTGGTTAATTTGATGAGGTCAAGTTTTCCTTCCATGGACAATGTGGTTGGCTATCTACTTCAAGGTTATGGGAACTTGCAAAAGTCAATGGAGCATCATCAAAATGACGATACTCTAATTACTATATCAAGTCACTTCATGTACATATCTTTGATTGATTGATGGATAATATGCCTTTCTCTATCTCTTTCGTATACACCTTCATTGCATTATCTCTCTCTAGCTAAAAACCATTTGTGCTTTATCCACCTATTGATACTTGCATGCAATTGCAAGTGGGATGGTCTAGTAAGTCACCACATATGTGCCAATTGACTTGCCAATGTATTATCTCTTATCCTCAAGCTTTATTATATATGTCACCACATAGGTCAATTGATTTGCTAGTGTACCATCTCTTATCTCAAGATTTTCTATATATTTCACCAGTATTCTCAATCAAAAACATCATATCAAGCATATCTTGCATTAATCAAGCAGATTGGCCAACCCAACATAAATGAAATTGTATGAATAGCAATGTAGATCAAGATCTTAGCTTAAATCAATGACACCTTTTTGCACAATCACAATCATGTCTATGTAAAAAGTGTGAAATCATTTCAATTACGTGTGTTTAAAATTTCTTAAGCTCTAAAGTTCAATGTTAGGTCATTAGCAAGCACCCCTTGCATTCTCTAAGCATGACCACCAAGTAAGACTACATGAAAAATTACATGATTTTAAATTGTGTTGTTTGTCAGTCATGACCACGATGATTAGTCTTCAAAATCAAGAATAACTTTGTGTATGAACATAGTCTAGTTCAAGCTATGAACATAGTCTAGTTCAAGCTATGAAGGTGTTTCAATTACATTTAAAACTTTTTAAGCTTCAAGATTGTGATCATAGTTTATATCAACAAGAAGTTTGTGCCTCAATTTATGCATGCTCATAGTTTGGATCATAGCTCTAGAATTGTTTTATTTTGATGCATAAAGATTTATATGATTCTTCATAGCCTCCTCCTTGAGTCTTCACCAATTCTCTCTATCAAACCACTCCAACTTTAAGGTGCCAGTCTTGATTGCCTTGCGTGCATCTAATCATCTATGTGGCATGTATGCATGTATAGGGCATGATTGGATGTATATTTGTATGCATGTATAGGGAATGATTGGATGTATATACGACATAATTACACCTAGATCATAAGGATCACAAATGTGATTTCATTTGGTATATATGTCATATTCCCTAAATGCATGCATTGATACTTATAACATGGAGGCAAACATTTTGATATTGAAAGACTAGGAAAGTCATGTCACGTTGATCCAAAAACAACCAAAAGCTAGCATCTAATCAGTTTAATTGTTACTACGCGTTTGTCAGCGCGTGTAATAAGTATTATCTGCGCATATACACGCGCTTACAGACGTGCTACACAAATATAAAAATTTTTATAAAAAAATTGTGGATTTATTTTCAAACCAATGCTTTCCTGCGGTTTTCTGCACGTTTTCTGCAGTTCGCGCTCGACATCACTAATCATGTCTATCTACCACTTCATGAAGGCAATGAGGGAAGGAAATAAGAATAAAAAGAGGACAGGAGGAAGGAAGAGCCAAAGAGTAGAGAACAAGAGCCAAATAGCAAGGAAGAGAAGAAGATTCAAGCAACTTATCAAGGGAAGGGAGAAGGAGGACAAAGAGCTTGCAACCTAGCCGCCACCCATCGGAACAAGCAAAGAAGGTGTTTTCTTATTCTCTCTCTCAATGTTGTTTGCTTTCTCTATCTGTTTGTCTCTCTCTCTCTCTTTACATGCTATAGACTGTCATCTATGGAGGTTTTTTTGTGCGTTTTTCAACCAAGTTTGAAAAAAATAGTGCGACTGTGCGCGTTTGTAATATTTCTGTTGAACAATATTACGAGGCCGTGTGAGATTCATGCAACGACAATTCCGACATTGAAGATACGGACGGTGCGATATTTATGTTGTACACAACATGACCCTCCACTGGAAAAAATCGAGACTAAGGTTTAAAGAAATCGCATATCTACATGTGAACCTCCTCTTGGGAGGAGGTCAAGAGGATAATGTTATAATTATTGCAAATTTTTTTATTACCATCACCTAGCCGAAGCGTGGCTGAGGAAAGGTGATGGAGTGAAATGGAATTAGAGAGGTGGAGGGGAGGATAGGCAGGTGGGGCTCCACGTGGGAGGGAGCTCTCCCCCTCCCTTCAACTATATAAACCCTTGTGGAGGAAGGGGAGTAGCAAAGGAAGAAGAGGGTGTGGTAAGGCTGACAGAAAGGAGATAGTCGTGAGGAAGACGAAGTACGGGCCGCCCTCGTCGTGAGGAGAGGGAGGGAGGAAAGTTGAGGAAATTGTGTGTGAGGAGGGAGTCGTGAAGTACATCTATGCAGGTGCCGCGATCGTGTGTGAAGGGGAGCTGAGGGGGTCGTGAGCATGACAGAAGAGAGCTGCTCCTTGGACTGTGAAGCCGTCGGCTGAAGCCGGACATCGCCACCTGCAAATTCACCCGCCTTACTCTACCACATGGTTTCACCATGCCCTAGAAGCTTCCTGGAAGCTTCTTGAAAGCTTCTAAGGGCCTCCTCCAAGCCCCCCTTCCTGTGGGGTTCCACCCAAGTTCATTTAAACCACCTTCCCATGGATTTTCCCCCACAAGTTCTCTAAAGCCTTTTAAAGCCCCCTTCCTGTGGGCTTTCATAAGCCCCTTCCCATGCAAGGTTTTATAATAACCCCCCCCCCCCAGGATTTAAGCACCCCGTCTCATGGAATTTTCCATACAAGTCCCTTTTGGGCCATTTAGCCCCGATTTCTTCAAAACCCTTTTTCCTTGCATCCTCGGGAATTAAGCCATTTCCCCCCCTTGCATCCCCCCCATAAAGCTCACACTAGCTGGGTTTTTAAGCCCCTTTCCATAGCATTTCCACAAGGCTTTTAACCCCGTTTCCTTTTAAAGCCTCCCATTGCAATCCTACACAAACCATATTAGTAGGTTTTAAACCCTCTTTTCCGTTGGTTCTCCTTAAGTTCACTCTAACCACCGGATTCAAAAACCATCTTTCCTATTGCAACTCTGACAAGCCTATTTTTCTAACCGAATTAAAAGGCCCTTCCCTTTTGAACCCTTCGAAAGCCCAAATTTCTTTCCCCTCTTACGCTTTGAGGAGGAAGCCTATAAGGTCTTCCAAAGCCCAATTCCACAAGACGGAGCATCGGTCAAGGAAGCCGATTCTCAAAGGGCATTGCGTGTGGAAGGGAGACAGGCCAAGATCATAAGTCTGCGCGGCCAAGGCAAGAAGGTCGCACACACGATGGCCCCTTAAAAGGCATAAGGCGCAACCGCAGGAGTATCATCTCCTAACATTCATGTGGACATTTCACCAAATCCACAAGTCCAGGTTTTTTTCCTATTTTTGATTTACATCGTAATATTGCAATTATGCATGGTTAATTCACGGAAGTAGGATGCATTTTTTACGATTGAGGAATATTGGCTATCTTAAGGGAAATAACTAACAATTGAAGAATTGGTCATTTGTATTTCTCAAAGAAATGAATGAAAGAAGAACATAAGACGTCTATGCATTCTTAGCAAATTGTTTTGATGCATTGCAAAGTAATGAATTCGATTTAACTAATGACCATCATTTCAAAGGCGAAATTATTGTAGTACACTTCGATTATGCATGGAAAGATTAAATCACATGTCGCATTGTTAGACATCTCTTTCTTCACAATCATTCATTAAAGAAGGTTGCTAACAACCGTAGGATTAATTTGCAAGGCAAGGAAATGATTCTAGGGCTGCATGAAGTAGATTAAACTCTAGGCAATTGGCATAAATCTCGTTCAATTGCATAGTAGTTAGAAAAGGCTGCATTGTTTGTTTTAAACATAAAACCCTAAAGCTTAGTAGCATGAATCTTGAATGCATGTTCTAGAAGGATCAATATAAATTATGCTGCAGCTTAGCATATGCTTTGATCTTAACCAAAAAAGTTAGGGTTTATAAATCTAATCATACGTAGGCAATGAATCATGTGATTATGAGAATGGTATCGTAAATATCTTCAAGAATAGACAAGTAAATTGGTTTACCCTAAACACCTAAACTGCAAAGGAATCGCTTAAGAATGGTTAAATCGATGCAACATATCCCAAGTGCTAACTAGGGTTTAGCACGTTGAGGACCTGACCTAGTCGACGATCTTCTTGCCAAGCTAAAACTCTCATACCCTAAAGACCTGCCCACATTCACGAAATGTAGGGACAATAGGACATACTTGCGAGAAACGATATAGGGATTTTACCCTAAGGATTTCTAAAACGATGAAACTCGGTTTGAATTGGAACCCTAGGATCGACAATGTAGGCCTAGTGCAATCAGGAACGGATTGGATATGAAGACATCCTAACCGTGTTTGCTATCTAATCATGATTCCGTAATTAGAAGACACGGTTCGATGGGTAAAATAGTTCAATGGATTAGATGCGACACTTGTGCAACAAGTTGCAGAGTTGCATGATATTGTGGTTTGATCAAAAGAAAATGGCCAATAACTCGAAATGAGTTTGGAAGATTCTTGCGCAAGTTTATCTTGAAAGAGGATAAATAGTCAAATGAGTTTGGCAGATTCTTGTGCAAGTTTATCTTGAAAGAGGATAAATAGTCATCTTGATATAGCAGCTTTCTTGGGAAAAGTGACCAAGATAAGGGGATTAGATATTTGCTTGGAAGCAAAGAACCAATCAATAATTTGGAGCAATATATTTTCTATTAATAGAACTTAAGGTATTGGTTAAGTTGGGTTAATAGGGTACGGCCCCAACCCAAAGACATAAGGGTTAACAAACAAACCCTTGGGGATCTTGCCGAGTCGCAATTGATCCTGGAGGATTGAATGCTGGATGCATTCAGAGAGAATGTTTGACTCCTTAGCAGTTGGCCAAATTAATGACCACTGGAAATGGTTATGCCTGTAACAATTTAAAGAGCACTATTTGCTTTGTTTGCTCAAGGAATTAAAGGATGAAAATATATCTAATGCTTTTGGTTGACAGCCTGAAGGGAGAGGCTGCCTTAGTTGCCCCTGAATGTCTACATGACCCTAACCAAGGGGATTGTTAGCCGAGGCCGGAAGGTGGACCGAACCCGCCGCGAGAGGTCTCTCCCTTGAGCACTACTTGGAGCAGGAGGACGCATGGGTGGCAAGGGGGGTTCTGGCCGTAAATCCCTCGCCTTCCGGGCCCTACACAAGAGGCCAACATGACTCTGGATTGGATCTTGAGGCCTCGATACTAGTCTACGGACAGAATCTTGGATTAGTAATCCCTGTGGATCACTAGATAGCCTTCGGACAGATTATGATAAGCCTAAGGGCTGGACTTTATAAATGTATTCCAAAGATAAATATGATAAACTGTTGAAAAGGAGCTTGTTTTTCACAGTTTTTCTATGTCAAGTGCTAAGATTACGTGAAGGAACCGGTGCCTAACGGGATAATTAAGGAAGTTGCTTGATGCATGTCCAACTAAATGTGGTAGATAATTAGATAAATGAACCAACTTGAGGAAAGTGCGGTGGATGTGGACATGGGTCCATCCTATGGATGTGTGGTCTCAGTTCGCCGAGAACTTTTCTCAATCATAATGGACAGCAAGAAGATCGTCTCAAAGGAAATGAATAGCAAAGGCGCTGACCTAGACTCTAGGTTATAATAATCCCAGTTTACACTGTTCTAGGGGAACTGAATGGGGCTATGCCTTATGGAGAGAGGTTGTAATATTACAACCTCTCTCTCTCCTTTTGTTCTAGGGGAACGGAACGGAGAGGTCGAGCTTTGCATCCCTTTTGTTTCCCATTCTCCTTGAACTAAGTGCAGCATGAATTTGCTTCGGCCCTGGCATTTCTGGGTAAAGTAGTTCGCTCGAGGTTCAACGCTAGTTGCCATTTAGGAAATGACCATTAGGGAAAAACTTGATTCAAGTCGGTCCTAAGTGGGAACGGCCACAATACTTCTGCTACGTGGCAGAAATGGAAAGTCCTAGATCGCGAACCCTGTGACATTCCATGGGAGTGCTGGGTGGAGCTTTCTAGACCTCCTTTCCGATGGAATGCTAAGACCCGTCCTGAAGGGAATAGGTGGACACGTTACAATTGGTATCAGAGCGAACCAACGAAGGATTTATTTTTAAGAAATCTTAATAAGAAGAAGTAAAGAAGATATTGTTGTTTCGAACATTTCCTTACTTTTGATGCTGTCTTGTAGAATTACGAAGCTTGGAACAGGTTCTTAGTGTTTCGAGTCATGTTTATGACCGTGATGCATTCCCCGGATTATTGACAAAGGGTTGAGATGATGAACTGTAATATTTCCGCTCACTCCGTACCGTAAATATTAACTGTCCGCACGCGGTGTAAACCCTGTGCAAAGGTATTCCCTACTTCGCAAGTTATTAGTAACTTAAAACCATACCATTCACGAGGTTTCCACGTCGATAATTAAAAGCCGGGGTTGAAGACCGTATAATCGCAGGGGGACGACCGCTTGGGAAGGGCAATAGGATAAATTAAGGAAATTTTTTTTTACTATTATCCCTTCCCCCAGCCGATGCATGGCTGGAGGAGAGGGAGTGTGGAGGGGGGATGGCCAAGTGAGGGACTGCATGAGGAGAGTCCTCCACGTGTGTGGAGGCCCTCTTCCCCACCCCCATGCCTATATAAACACCCCCCATCAAGGGGGTGTAGAGAGGAGAGGCCTGTGAGAGAGGGAGAAAGGGAGAAGCTGTGGGAGAGAGAGAGCTAGTCGGCCGTAGAGGAGAGGGAGGTGAGGTCGCCGTGCTGGTCGCCGAGAAGGAGGAGGTCGCCAGTCCGCCAGCTGCTGGTCCGCCAGCCACGCCACGAGCCGCCATCGCTGTCGCCCTGATCCGCCCAGCCACCAGTCGTCTGCGCCCAGTCCGCCCGCCACGTGGATCACGATCCCCCCTTCCCCCACGTGGTCGTGAAGAAGCTGAAGCTTCTTAGAAGCTTCTAAGGGGGGGGGGCCTCCTTAACCCCCTTTCCCACGACATCTCCCCAAAGGTCCATTAATACCCCCTCCTCGGGACTTTGAAGAGGGGAAGGTGAAGCCGTAAGGACCCCCACTAGACCGACGGAAAAGGCTTTCCGCAATAAGTCTTCAAAGCCCTTTTACCGCAAGCGACATCCCGTAAAGAAATCTTCCGCCTACGAGGAAAGGCAAAGGTCGGAAGGTTGCATGTCAAGGCAAGACAACCCGTAGACGACAAAAGCGAATTCAGAAACCGAATCTACGCCTACGATGGCCCCCAAAAGATCACAAGGTGCGAACGCGGGAGGCTCATCTCCGAATGTACAAGTGGACATCTCCCCGACTCCACAAGTCCAGGTTCTTTCAAGTTATTTCCGCATAAGGAAAAGATTAGGCGCGCTTAGCTCATAAAGGCAATTGCATTTTTACGTTTAATTTTAATGCATACGGAAATTGGAAAGAAATACATGGGACAAAGCATCTCCTGAAACATTAGGTAAGATTGAAATATGTCGTGAATTTGAACGAGTAGAAGGCTAGTTGCATGTAGTTCTGGTACCTTATCAAGGTAATGAGTCTAAACTTAGGCAAAGAAATGGAATTTATAAGTACATTATCTTCCGTCCTAGACATGGTAGAAATAAGCGTGTGCCGCACATTAGGCAACATACTTCTCGTAATGATTTCATAGGAAAAGGTTAGCACCTTAAGGTATCATCCGGAAAGAAATAATAGAGCACTAAAGTGAACGTATGGACTTGCAAATAGCTTGTAAGATGGAATAAATTAACACTAGTTTTGTATGAGTTCCATTGACTACTTCGTAGCTAGGAGAATGTTGTGTATTGCGTAGTCGTCAAGTGAAAAATGTCATTCATTAAGAGCCGCAATTAGGAGTCAAAGCATAAGATGCCAAAGTGTAGACAACAAGGTTGTAGGTACGACTATTGATGTAAGACCTAGTAGGTCCTAGGCAAGGTTAGTAGCCAGATTATCGTGCACCAAAGAAAGATAAAGTTATCATGGGCCATGTGATGCGTAAAGGCAATAAATCACATGTTTACGCGTGTTGGTGGAATTGTATCTATTGCTCCCCATTAGATTTAGATTATCACCCTTGAGAAGGACCATCCTTGTCGCAAGACAAGCATAATTGAATTGACTAAGTAATCTAAACCACAAGGATTCGTATGGACATGATTGAGTCGATATGATAGGAATCCTAAGTGTTAACTAGGGTTTAGTGCAATTTGACCTAGCTTTAGACAAAAACCGTGATTCTAAAGATCCTACACACATTCACAAAATGTCGAAGCAATGGGATGTTCATGCATGGAATGATCTAAGGTTTTATCCTAAGGATCATGACGAAACTCCGACGGAGTTGCATATTTCTAGAACCATGGACCAACCTAATTAGGAATGACTTAGAGGATACCCTAAAACCCTGTTACTCGGCTGGGGTAAATTCCGTGAACGGAAAACACTAAGCAATGGAATGATCCCGTGGAATTAGATGCAATACATGTGCAAAAAGCTGCAACTTTGTATAGACTTGAGATTTGCCCACCAGAGAGTTTTATCATCTCTCGAAATGAGGTTGGCAAGTTATTGAAAGAATTTAACTTACAAGAGGATGGGTAATCATCCTGTTACTCACTTGGGGGATAACTGCCAAGGAAAAAGAAAGGTTAGGTGTTTGTCTTGAAGCAAATGACCAGACAATAAACTAAAGCGACATGGTCGCTGGAATCTACCACAACAAGCCCTAAAGTATTGGTAGGGTATGACCCTAACCCAAGAATGATAGGAATCTTGCCAAGTTGCAATTGATTCCGGATCGAATGCGGGTTGCATTCAGAGAAAAGGAGTCACTCCTTAACAGTTTGCCAGCTAAACGACCATTGAAATTGATTGTGCTTGTAACAGTTTAGAAAGGACTGTTTGCATTGTTTGCTCAATGAACTAAAGGATGAAAATATATCTAAAGCTTCAGGTTGGTGCCTGAGAGGCAGCTTCAGTTACCCCTGACTGCCTGCCTGACCCTAACCAAGGGGGTTGTTAACCGCGCCGGGAACGTGGACCGAACCCGCCGTGAGAGGTCTCTCCGTTGAGTTCTACTTGGAGCAGGAGGACGCTTGGGTGCCAGAGGGGGCTCTGGCCGTAAATCCCTCGCCTTCCCGGCCCTGCACAAGAGACTAACGTGACTCGGGATTGGATCTCGAGGCCCGCATACTAGTCTACGGGCGGAAACTTGGATTAGTGATCCCTGGTGGATTACTGGATAGCCTTCGGGCGGATTATGAATACGCCTACGGGCGGGTACTCCTTGTATTTCAAAGATAAAAGGATATAATGATAATAAAGGAGTTGTTTGACATTGTTTTCTTTATGTCCTGTGATAAGATTACGTGAAGGAACCAGTGCTTAACAGGGTTAATCAAGGAAGCTGTTTGTATATGTCAAACTAATGTGGTAGGTAATTACATAACTAAAACAAACCGAGGAAAGTGCGGAGGATGGACCAGGGGTCTGTCCTATGGATGGGTGGTCCCGGTTAGCCGGGAACTTTTCTCAAAGTCTTCGACGAACAGAAGGATGATCAACATCACCGAAACAAGTAATGAGAACGATGACTTGGAATTACCGATTACCCGATTCACGCTGTTTTAGGGGAACGGAATGGGACTATGCCTTTTTGGCAGAGAGGTCGAGCCTTGCATCCCTCTCGTTTCCCATTCTCCTTGAACCAAGTGCAGCATGAATCCGCTTCGGACCTGGCGTTTCTGCGTAAAGTAGTTCGCTCGGGTCTGACGCTAGTTGTTGCTAGCTAATGACCAAACAGGAAAACCCAAATTCAGGTCGGTCCTAAGTGGGAACGGCCAGGATACTTCCGCTACGTGGCAGACGCGGGAAGACCTAGATCGCAAGTCCCGTAACATTCCATGGGAGTGCCGGGCGGAGCCTTCTAGAAATCCTTCCCGATGGACTGCTAAGACGTGTCCGGGATGATTCTAGTGGACACGTTACAGTTGGTATCAGAGCGAACCAACAAAGGACTTGTTTTTAGGAAATTTTAATAAGAAGAAGTAAAGCAAATGTTGTGTCCCAAACATTTCCTTACTTTGAATGCTGTATTGCAGAATTATAAAGCATGGAACAGGTTCTTAGTGTTCCGAGTCATGTTTATGACCGCGATGCATTCCACGAATTATCGACAAAGGGTTGAGATGATGAACATCCTAGACCGCATTTACAATCCATCGCCTGTGTACGTGGAATGGAGATGGATGGGTGTTACAGGGATCTATTACATAACTGCCTATCAACCTGCGTACCTTCAAATTAACTTGAAGAGAATCAAGTGGATGGAGGATTTGAAGATCGTAAAGCTGTTCGTCTTTATTGAGGCTCACGCAAACGCGACCCTACGGGTCAGAGGTCGAAGGGTTAACTAGAATAAGTATGTGTACGGGGTAGTGATTCAAAGAATCCCTGCCGACCGAATCAAGGTTTTGGGGCGTCGTGAAAAGAATGGATATCGAAGAAAGAGATACCCTAATCTTCCAATGAACTATCGATTCCTGAAAATCGATGACCCCAATCCGTACTACTACTCAGTTCCTGCAGCTGAATGCAATAATATCTTATTCTCCTCGAATTAATTAACTTGTTCCATCGGCCCAAGAAATAATTAAACCATGAAAGGGCTATGTTGATATGAATGGAATAAAACTTTTTTTTCCGATTGTCTTGACTATGAATATTGATAAAGAAGTAAAGTAAATTGGTCACTTGGCTGATGGACTGTACGTGGACGTAGTTCTGAAGAGTTAACAGAACTCCCGCTTTAAAGAGAAGTAGATCATGAGATCAAGCTAGTAATAGGAGCTGCGCCAATTGCGAAGAGACCTTATAGAATGTCTATATCGGAAGCTATTGAATTGAAGGAACAACTCAAACAATTATTAAACCAAGGCTACATCCGGCCTAGCAATTCACCATGGGGAGCTCCAGTCCTATTCCAGAAAAAGAAAGATGGGACACTTCGACTATGTATTGATTACCGTGGGTTGAATCAATCAACAGTCAAGAATAAGTATCCTATTCCTAGAATAGATGAGCTTCTCGATCGCCTTCAAGGTGCAAAGATCTTCTCCAAAATTGATCTTAGGTCAGGTTACTATCAAATCAGGATCAAGGATGAGGATATTCCAAAAACGGCCTTCAATACAAGATATGGGCACTTTGAATTCTTGGTTATGTCACTCGGGCTTACAAATGCACCTGCCACCTTCAATAGATTAATGCAGGATATTTTTAGACCATATCTTGATGACTTCGTGCTTGTCTTCTTCGATGACATTTTAGTTTATTCTAAACAGGAAGAAGATCATGAACCTCAACTACGGATTGTGTTGGAGACAATGAGGTCTCATAAGCTGTATGCAAAAATGAAGAAGTATGCATTCTTCAAACGTCAGATTGAATATCTAGGATTCATAGTATCATCAGAAGGGATATCAGTAGATCCAGCCAAAGTCAGAGATGTGCTTGAATGGCCAATACCAGTATCTGTCAAAGAGATACGTAGTTTTCTTGGCTTGACAGGATGGTATAGGATCTTCATCAAAAACTATGCCTTGATTGCAGCACCTTTGACAGAATTATTGAGGAAGCAAACGCCCATTACATGGACTACTCCCGAACAAAATAGCTTCGACCATGACTTAGCCTACCAAGCAATGATAAAAGAAATATCTACCAAGGATCATAATTTGAAGCTACAGGCCAAGTATCATGAATTTTCTGTTGACAATGGACTTATTTACTATAGAACAAGGCTATGTATACCAGCAAGCCAGTCACTTAAGCAAAAGATATTGTGGGAAGCTCATGACTCCCCTTTCGCAGGACATCCCGGCTATGCAAAAACTCTTAATGCAGTCAGGAAGAGCTATCATTGGGAGAGGCTCAAAGGTGACGTCCTCAAATATGTCACCGAATGTTTGTCTTGCCAACGTATCAAGGCTGAACATGTCATGATGCCAGGAAAATTGCAACCACTTGACATTCCCCAAATGAAATGGGAATTCATCAGTATGGATTTTGTGGTGGGTTTACCCCAAGTCCAAGGAGGGTACAACTCCATTATGGTTGTAGTTGACATGCTTACTAAGGTTGCACACCTGATTCTAGTAAAGACAAACTATAAAGCTTCCGATATTGCAAGAGTGTTTATCAAAGAAATATTCAAGCTACATGGGTTACCTAGAAGGATCATTAGCGATCGAGATTCTCTTTTCACTTCTCACTTCTGGAGAGCTATCTTTGAAGCTATTGGAACCCAACTCTGTTTTAGCACTGCCTACCATCCCCAAACAGATGGACAAACAGAGCGAGTAAATCAAATCATTTAGGATATGCTTAGGGCTTACTGCTGTCGAGAGCCAAAGAGATGGATTCAATACTTGCCGTTAGTAGAATTTGCTTACAATGCTTCTTACCAGCAGAGCATTCAAATGACTCCCTTTCAGGCATTGTATGGTCATGATTGCCGAAGTCCTCTAAATTTTTCAGATCCTACCCTAAGGGTGGAAGCTTCAAGACAAATGTTGGAGGACATGGATGACTAAATAAGGTCAATAAGACAAGACATACAAGCAGCCAAAGATAGACAAAAGGCATATGCGGATTTGAAGCGCCAAGAGAGGGTCTTCGGAGAAGGAGACATGGTCTTCATTCGTGTATGGCCGAAAAAGAGTTCTTTATCTCTAGGTGATTGCAGGAAGCTAAGTCCAAGGTATTGTGGACAATACAAGATCCTCAAGTGCTTAAGACCTAATGTTTATAGACTACAATTCTCTGAAATTCTAAAAGGTTCATAATGTATTCCATAACAGTCTATTGAAGAATGAAGTATGTACCTAACCCAAATCATGTACTTGATGACCAACAAATTGTAATGCCTAGTCAAGGAATCCTTGAACTAAGGCCGGAAAAGATTTTAGACGTCAGGGAGAGACAGTTGAGATCTAGAACCTTGAGAGAATGCCTCGTCCAGTGGAAAGATTACCCGAAGAGGATGCTACCTGGATGGATGGAAGCTCTCTCAATCTTCAATATCCCCAGTTTATCTCGAGATGAGGACATCTCGATTCTTCTAAGGGGGAGAGAATGTAATATTTCCGCTCACTCCGTACCGTAAATATTAACTGTCCGCACGCGGTGTAAACCTTGTGCAAAGGTATTCCCTACTTCGCAAGTTATTAGTAACTTAAACCATACCATTCACGAGGTCTCCACGTCGATAATTAAAAGCTGGGGTTGAAGACCGTATAACCGCAAGGGAACGACCGCTTGGGAAGGGCAATAGGATAAATTAAGGAAATTTTTTTTTACTATTATCCCTTCCCCCAGCCGATGCATGGCTGGAGGAGAGGGAGTGTGGAGGGGGGATGGCCAAGTGAGGGACTGCATGAGGAGAGTCCTCCACGTGTGTGGAGGCCCTCTTCCCCACCCCCATGCCTATATAAACACCCCCCATCAAGGGGGTGTAGAGAGGAGAGGCCTGTGAGAGAGGGAGAAAGGGAGAAGCTGTGGGAGAGAGAGAGCTAGTCGACCGTAGAGGAGAGGGAGGTGAGGTCGCCGTGCTGGTCGCCGAGAAGGAGGAGGTCGCCAGTCCGCCAGCTGCTGGTCCGCCAGCCACGCCACGAGCCGCCATCGCTGCCGCCCTGATCCGCCCAGCCACCAGTCGTCTGCGCCCAGTCCGCCCGCCACGTGGATCACGATCCCCCCTTCCCCCACGTGGTCGTGAAGAAGCTGAAGCTTCTTAGAAGCTTCTAAGGGGGGGGGGCCTCCTTAACCCCCTTTCCCACGACATCTCCCCAAAGGTCCATTAATACCCCCTCCTCGGGACTTTGAAGAGGGGAAGGTGAAGCCGTAAGGACCCCCACTAGACCGACGGAAAAGGCTTTCCGCAATAAGTCTTCAAAGCCCTTTTACCGCAAGCGACATCCCGTAAAGAAATCTTCCGCCTACGAGGAAAGGCAAAGGTCGGAAGGTTGCATGTCAAGGCAAGACAACCCGTAGACGACAAAAGCGAATTCAGAAACCGAATCTACGCCTACGATGGCCCCCAAAAGATCACAAGGTGCGAACGCGGGAGGCTCATCTCCGAATGTACAAGTGGACATCTCCCCGACTCCACAAGTCCAGGTTCTTTCAAGTTATTTCCGCATAAGGAAAAGATTAGGCACGCTTAGCTCATAAAGGCAATTGCATTTTTACGTTTAATTTTAATGCATACGGAAATTGGAAAGAAATACATGGGACAAAGCATCTCCTGAAATATTAGGTAAGATTGAAATATGTCGTGAATTTGAACGAGTAGAAGGCTAGTTGCATGTAGTTCTGGTACCTTATCAAGGTAATGAGTCTAAACTTAGGCAAAGAAATGGAATTTATAAGTACATTATCTTCCGTCCTAGACATGGTAGAAATAAGCGTGTGCCGCACATTAGGCAACATACTTCTCGTAATGATTTCATAGGAAAAGGTTAGCACCTTAAGGTATCATCCGGAAAGAAATAATAGAGCACTAAAGTGAACGTATGGACTTGCAAATAGCTTGTAAGATGGAATAAATTAACACTAGTTTTGTATGAGTTCCATTGACTACTTCGTAGCTAGGAGAATGTTGTGTATTGCGTAGTCGTCAAGTGAAAAATGTCATTCATTAAGAGCCGCAATTAGGAGTCAAAGCATAAGATGCCAAAGTGTAGACAACAAGGTTGTAGGTACGACTATTGATGTAAGACCTAGTAGGTCCTAGGCAAGGTTAGTAGCCAGATTATTGTGCACCAAAGAAAGATAAAGTTATCATGGGCCATGTGATGCGTAAAGGCAATAAATCACATGTTTACGCGTGTTGGTGGAATTGTATCTATTGCTCCCCATTAGATTTAGATTATCACCCTTGAGAAGGACCATCCTTGTCGCAAGACAAGCATAATTGAATTGACTAAGTAATCTAAACCACAAGGATTCGTATGGACATGATTGAGTCGATATGATAGGAATCCTAAGTGTTAACTAGGGTTTAGTGCAATTTGACCTAGCTTTAGACAAAAACCGTGATTCTAAAGATCCTACACACGTTCACAAAATGTCGAAGCAATGGGATGTTCATGCATGGAATGATCTAAGGTTTTATCCTAAGGATCATGACGAAACTCCGACGGAGTTGCATATTTCTAGAACCATGGACCAACCTAATTAGGAATGACTTAGAGGATACCCTAAAACCCCGTTACTCGGCTGGGGTAAATTCCGTGAATGGAAAACACTAAGCAATGGAATGATCCCGTGGAATTAGATGCAATACATGTGCAAAAAGCTGCAACTTTGTATAGACTTGAGATTTGCCTACCAGAGAGTTTTATCATCTCTCGAAATGAGGTTGGCAAGTTATTGAAAGAATTTAACTTACAAGAGGATGGGTAATCATCCTGTTACTCACTTGGGGGATAACTGCCAAGGAAAAAGAAAGGTTAGGTGTTTGTCTTGAAGCAAATGACCAGACAATAAACTAAAGCGACATGGTCGCTGGAATCTACCACAACAAGACCTAAAGTATTGGTAGGGTATGACCCTAACCCAAGAATGATAGGAATCTTGCCAAGTTGCAATTGATTCCGGATCGAATGCGGGTTGCATTCAGAGAAAAGGAGTCACTCCTTAACAATTTGCCAGCTAAACGACCATTGAAATTGATTGTGCTTGTAACAGTTTAGAAAGGACTGTTTGCATTGTTTGCTCAATGAACTAAAGGATGAAAATATATCTAAAGCTTCAGGTTGGTGCCTGAGAGGCAGCTTCAGTTACCCCCGACTGCCTGCCTGACCCTAACCAAGGGGGTTGTTAACCGCGCCGGGAACGTGGACCGAACCCGCCGTGAGAGGTCTCTCCGTTGAGTTCTACTTGGAGCAGGAGGACGCTTGGGTGCCAGAGGGGGCTCTGGCCGTAAATCCCTCGCCTTCCCGGCCCTGCACAAGAGACTAACGTGACTCGGGATTGGATCTCGAGGCCCGCATACTAGTCTACGGGCGGAAACTTGGATTAGTGATCCCTGGTGGATTACTGGATAGCCTTCGGGCGGATTATGAATACGACTACGGGCGGGTACTCCTTGTATTTCAAAGATAAAAGGATATAATGATAATAAAGGAGTTGTTTGACATTGTTTTCTTTATGTCCTGTGATAAGATTACGTGAAGGAACCAGTGCTTAACAGGGTTAATCAAGGAAGCTGTTTGTATATGTCAAACTAATGTGGTAGGTAATTACATAACTAAAACAAACCGAGGAAAGTGCGGAGGATGGACCATGGGTCTGTCCTATGGATGGGTGGTCCCGGTTAGCCGGGAACTTTTCTCAAAGTCTTCGACGAACAGAAGGATGATCAACATCACCGAAACAAGTAATGAGAACGATGACTTGGAATTACCGATTACCCGATTCACGCTGTTTTAGGGGAACGGAATGGGACTATGCCTTTTTGGCAGAGAGGTCGAGCCTTGCATCCCTCTCGTTTCCCATTCTCCTTGAACCAAGTGCAGCATGAATCCGCTTCAGACCTGGCGTTTCTGCGTAAAGTAGTTCGCTCGGGTCTGACGCTAGTTGTTGCTAGCTAATGACCAAACAGGAAAACCCAAATTCAGGTCGGTCCTAAGTGGGAACGGCCAGGATACTTCCGCTACGTGGCAGACGCGGGAAGACCTAGATCGCAAGTCCCGTAACATTCCATGGGAGTGCCGGGCGGAGCCTTCTAGACATCCTTCCCGATGGACTGCTAAGACGTGTCCGGGATGATTCTAGTGGACACGTTACATGAACATCCAAGATTATATTTTTAATCCATTGCCTTTGTACGTGGAACGAAGATGGAAGGGTGACTCAGGAATCTACTACATAGCTGCCTACCGGTTTGCATATCTTCAAACCAACCTAAAGAGGATCAAGTGGTTGGAAGACCTGAAGATCGTGAAGCTGTTCATTTTTGTGGAGGCTCATGTAAACTCAACTTTACATATTCAAGGTCGGAGGGTTGAGTTGAACTCCTATGTATATGAGGAAGTGACCCGTGTAATCCCCGTCGACAGGATCAAGGTATTGGGGCGCTATGAGAAGAATGGGTTTCAAAGGAAAGGATACCCTAATATTCCGATGACTTACCAATTCCTGAAGATCCATGACCTGAAACCATACTATTATCCAATTCCCGTAGATAAATGTAATAAAATATTATTCTCCCTAAACTAAATGTAAACAATTACCCTATCATCTCAAGAAATATTGTACTCTGAAAGGGTTAGACCCATATAAATGCAATAAGAATTCTTTTTATCAATGTCTCTTTTGTCCATGAGAATTGAAAAAAAGTTAAGTGGCTAGGATTCTTGGTTGATAGCTGAATTGGGTATGAATTATAAATCATAATGATTAGCGAGTTATAATGTTAAGAATCCTTTATCCAGGCACAACCCCAGGTACAGATTCCCAGTTTGCCTCCTATATCAAGTACTGCTATAATCCATGAGAAGAAGTTTCTTCTCAAGCAGATTCAGCTGTCCGAATTTGACAAAAAAGGTAGGATTGTCCACACGAATGCTGAAATTTGGATAGAGTCTATGGAGGATTACTTTGAAGTAGCCGGTACTGCACTCGCCAATCAGGCTATCCTTGCCAAGCTGAAGCTCCCTAGCGAAGCCCGACTTTGGTGGAAGCAATGCTGCAAAGATCAAGAGACCACGGAAGGATCTACTACCTGGGAAAAGCTAAAGAAAGCCGTGCAAGGAAGATACTTACCACCTACGTATCGCATGCAGAAAATGAATGAGCTCTACGAGCTGAAACAACTGGGACTCACTCTTGACACATACTACTCTAAATTTGTCTCACTCCTTAAGTATGTGCCACAGATGGACATGACACAGTAGGTGTCAAAATTTTGTGCTGGTTTAAATCCACCAGTGAATACCCATCTTGAATCTATGCACCCATCAAATCTTCAAGACGCACTCATTCGAGCTGCGCCTATAATTTAGGAGGTGCAAGCTAGGCCAAGAAGTAACAAAACTTGGTCTTATAATGACCCGAACAGAGGAGCATATAGGCCTCAAATAAAGAGAGTTCAAGGTCAAAATCGGGGACAAAGAAAAAAAGCAATGACTAATAATGTCAACAACTTTGTCCCTACCCAAAGCAATGGCCAAAACCTCCATTGTTTCCACTGCAACGAGCCTGGTCATTTCAAAAGGCAATGTCCCAAGATTGGAGAAGGACATTGCCAAGCATCTTTCGAAGGAACTTGCTGTGGCCAGGGAGCTGCTACCCGAGGCAGATGATAAACTGTCTGCATTGCCAACAGGGAAATGATGAAAGAATAAGATCCACCCATGGAAGCAGTGTTTGAAAGGGCGAGAGTCCATGCCGCTCTTCACAAGAAAGGGCCGAATTGCCAGTTTTCGGTGATTTAGACACCATTGGATTATCAAGGTAAAGGTTTCAAGACCTTGATTGATTGTGGCAGTACACATTCCTTTATCTCACCAGCCTGTGCAAGAAGATTAGGAATAGCCACAGTAGAAGCACCTACCTTGCTTCTGGAATTAGCAAATGGTCGTGAGGTCACTTGTACCAGAAAAACTGCTAAGGTGGAATTCTTTTTGGGAGGAAAGATGACTTCGGTCAAATTCAGAGTCATGAACTTAGGTATCCATGAGCGTCTACTCGCAATGGATTGGCTTAAACCTAATGACGCCCACATTCATTGTGGAAAGGTCCAAGTTACCTTTCGAAAATTTGAAGGGGAATTGGTCACAACTCAAGGCGAGGCTAGAAAGCCAAAAATTCAATTGGCCAAAGCATCTTGGATTATAAAGGGAGTCAGAAAGGGACTACCTATCTACTTAATTAAGCTCAATAAGTTAGATCAGAAGCAGGAGTCTAGTGAAGAACCTTCATGGCTAAAGGAATACGCAGACGTATTTCCTAAAGAGTTGATAGAACTCCCACCTCAAAGAGAAGTGGATCATGAGATCAAGCTAGTACTAGGAGTTGGGCCAATTGCAAAGAGACCTTACAGAATGTCCATCTTGGAAGCAATTAAGCTGAAGGAACAACTCAAGAAATTGCTAGATCAGGGCTACGTCTATCCTAGCAGTTCACCATGGGGAGCTCTAGTACTGTTCCGGAAAAAAAAAATGGAACGCTTTGACTGTGTATTGAGTATAGAGGGCTGAATGAATCAACTGTCAAGAACAAGTACCCTATTTCTAGAATAGATGAGCTTCTTGATCGTCTTCAGGGTGCGAAAATCTTTTCCAAGATTGATCTCAGGTCTGGTTACTATTAGATAAGGATCAAGGATGAAGACATCCCAAAGATGGCATTCAACACAAGATATGGACACTTTGAGTTCCTAGTTATGTCATTTGGGCTCACAAATGCGCCTGCCACCTTCAACAAGTTAATGCAGGATATATTTAGGCCATATCTTGATGACTTCATGCTCATCTTCTTTGACGACACTTTAGTCTATTCCAAATAGGAGGAAGATCATGAACCCCAACTTCGGATTGTCCTTGAGACAATGAGAGCACATAAGCTCTATGCTAAGATGAAGAAGTGTGCATTCTTCAAGCGTCAGATTGAATATATAGGATTCATCGTATCAACGGAAGGAATCTCAGTGGATTTGGCCAAAGTCAGAGATGTTCTAGAATGGCCAATACCAACAACTATCAAAGAAATACATAGTTTTCTTGGATTGACAGGATGGTATAGGGTCTTCATCAAAAACTATGATTTGATTGTAGCACCTCTAACGGACTTATTGAAGAAGCAAGCATCCATTGCACGGTCAACTGCCGAACAAACCAGCTTTGATAGATTAAAGCAAAGTTTGGTATCAACACCTATCCCAAAACTTCCACACCTCAGTAAGGAGTTAGAGGTAGTAACTGATGCTAGCGCGCTTTCCTTAGGATGTGTGCTCATGCAAGAAGGTCATCCTGTAGCATACTCTTCAAGGAAACTAGAGAGTTCCAATCCTTGATGGATCTTCATGGTCACCATTGTTGAGAAACCAAGTCATTCAATACATTTCCCCTACTTCATTCCTGTTTTGGTTTCCATTTACATCCCCAAAAAGGCTTTATTTGGATCATTATTAGTGTTGTGGGGCCACCTGAGATAGTCGGGGCACCACCCGAGAGACTTCAGTGGGCGCCACTGGAGACAGTCTGTGCCTATAAATATGGCATTGACTTCCCTCATTCCATCCCACACATTCATTCCTTCAAACACTCTCTCACTCTCTTCCATATTCTTTTCATGCTACCCATGATCTAGAACTGTTAGCTGTAATCCATGCTCTAAATCTTTGGAGACACTACCTATTGGGTAACAAGTCTACTCTAGTGACTGATCATAAAAGTCTCAAGTGGATCTTTACCCAGAACGAGCTTAACATGAGGCAAAGTCGATGGATTGAATTGCTGGAGGAGTATGATTTTGAAATCAAATTCTGATCAGGAAAGGAGAATGTAGTTGTCGATGCACTCAGTCGTCGCAAGGCATTCCTTAATTCTCTAATCTTGTAAAATCCATGAACAGCTAGATCTCTAGCCATAAAGGTGTCCATGCCAAACAACCCAATACTTGAGCTAGCTAGAGAGGAAGCATGCCATGATCTATCCTATCAAAAGATGCTAAGGGAGATCCCTATCAAGGACCAGGACCAAAAGCTACAGGCTAAGTATCATGAATTATCTATCAATAGTGGACTTGTCTACTATAGAAGGAGGTTTTGTATACCGGAAAGCCAGTCATTTAAGTAGAAGATATTGTGGGAAGCTCATGATTCCCCTTTCTCAGGACATCCTGGCTATGCCAAGACTCTCAATGCAGTTAGGAAGAGCTACTATTGGGAGAGGCTTAAAGGTGACGTTCTCAAATATGTCACCGAGTGTTTGTCTTGTCAACATATCAAAGCCGAGCATGTCAAAATGCCAAGAAAGTTACAACCACTCGATATTCCCCAAATGAAATGGGAATTCATGGACTTTGTTGTTGGCCTATCCCAAGTTCAAGGAGGATACCACTCCATCATGGTTGTGGTTGACATGCTTACTAAGGTTGCACATCTTATTCCAGTAAAGACAAACTATAAAGCCTCAGACATTGCAAGGTTGTTTATCAAGGAGATATTCAAGCTACATGGGCTACCCAGACGAATCATTAGTGATCGTGATTCTCTCTTCACATCACACTTTTGGAGAGCTATCTTTGAAGCCATTGGGACTCCACTCTATTTTAGCACAACTTACCATCCCCAAACTGATGGCCAAATGGAGCAAGTAAATCAAGTCATCGAGGATATGCTAAGGGCACACTGCTGTCGTGAACCAAATAGGTGGATTCAATACTTGCCTTTGGTTGAATTTGCCTACAATGCTTCTTACCAACAAAGCATTCAGATGACCCCTTTTCAAGCATTGTATTGTCATGACTGTCGAAGTCTCCTAAACTTCTTAGATCCAACCTTGAGGGTTGGAGCTTCAAGGCAGATGTTGGAGGAGATGGATAGACAGAAGGCATACGCGGATTTGAAGTGTCAAGAAAGAATATTCGAGGAAGGAGATATGGTCTTCATTCGCGTATGCTGAAACAAGAGTTTCCTATCCTTAGGAGTTTGCAATAAGCTAAGTCCAAGGTATTGTGGACCATACAAGAATCTCAAGTGCCTAGGACCTAATGCTTATAGACTACAACTCCCTGAGAACCTAAAGGTTCATAATATATTCCATATCAGTCTATTGAAGAAGTATCTACCTAATCCTAGCCATGTACTTGATGACCAACAAGTTATAATGCCTAGCCAAGGAGTCCTTGAGCTACAGCCTGACAGGATCTTAGATGTTAGGGAGAGACAACTAAGATCCAGAACCTTGAGAGAGAATGCCTCGTCTAGTGGAAAGATTATCTTGAGGAGGATGCCACTTGGATAGATGAAAGCACTCTCAAGCATCAATATCCCCAATTTATCTCGAGATGAGGACATCTCGATTCCTCTAAGGGGGAGAGAATGTAATATTTCTGTTGAAAAATATTATGAGGTCGCATGAGATTCATGCAACGACAATTCCGACATTGAAGATACAAACGGTGCGATCTTTATGTTGTACACAACATGACCCTCCACTGGCAAAAATTGAGACTAAGGTTTAAAGAAACCGCATATCTACATGTGAACCTCCTCTTGGGAGAAGGTCAAGAGGATAATGTTATAATTATTGCAAACTTTTTTATTACCTTCCCCCAACCGAAGCGTGGCTGAGGGAAGGTGATGGAGCGAAATGGAATTAGAGAGGTGGAGGGGAGGATAGGCATGTGGGGCTCCACGTGGGAGGGCGCTCTTCCCCTCCCTTCAACTATATAAACCCCTGTGGAGGAAGGGGAGTAGGAAAGGAAGAAGAGGATGTGGTAAGGCTGATAGAAAAGAGATAGTTGCGAGGAAGAGAAAGTACGGGCCATCGTCATCGTGAGTAGAAGGAAGGAGGAAAGCTGAGGAAATTGTGTGTGAGGAGGGAGTCATGAAGTACATCTGTGATAGGCTATCGCGATCGTGTGAGGAGGGGAGTTGAGGGGGTCGTGATCCTGATAGAAGAGAGCTGCCGCCTTGGCCGTGAAGCCACTGGCTGAAGCCTAGACATCGCCAGCTACAAATGCAGCCGCCTTACTCTACCACGTGGTTTCACCATGTCGCAAAAGCTTCCTGGAAGCTTCTAAGGGCCTCCTCCAAGTCCTCCCTTCCCATGGGGTTCCACCCAAGTCCATTTAAACCCCCTTCCCATGGATTTTCCCCCACAAGTTCTCTAAAGCCCCCTTCCTGTGGGCTTTCGTAAGCCCCTTTCCAAGCGGTTTTTATAAAACCCCCCCTCCCCCCCCCCCGGGATTTAAGCACCCCTTCCCGTGGAATTTCCCATACAAATCCCTTTTGGGCCATTTACCCCTGATTTCTTCAAAACCCCTTTTTCCTTGCATCCTCGGGAATTAAGCCCTTTCCCCCCCTTGCCTCCCCCCATAAAGCTCACACTAGCGGGGTTTTTAAGCCCCTTTCCATAGCATTTCCACAAGGCTTTTAACCCCGTTTCCTTTTAAAGCCTCCCTTTGCATTCCTACACAAGCCATGTTAGTAGGTTTTAAACCCTCTTTTTCGTTGGTTCTCCTTAAGTTCACTCTAACCGCTGGATTCAAAAACCATCTTTACTATTGCAACTCCCACAAGCCTATTTTTCTAACCGAATTAAAAGGCCCTTCCCTTCTGAACCCTCCGAAAGCCCAAATTTCTTTCCCCTCTTAAGCTTTGAGAAGGAAGCCTATAAGGTCTTCCAAAGCCCAATTCCACAAGACAGAGCATCGGTCAAGGAAGCCGATTCTCAAAGGGAATTGCACGTGCAAGGGAGACGGGCCAAGATCATAAGTTTACGGCCAAGGCAAGAAGATCGAATACACGATGGCCCCTAAAAAGGCACAAGGCACAACCGCAGGATGATCATCTCCTAACATTCATGTGGACATTTCACCGAATCCAAAAGTCCAGGTTTTCTTCCTATTTTTTGATTTACGTCGTAATATTGCAATTATACATTGTTAATTCACGGAAGTAGGATGCATTTTTTACAATTGAGGAACATTGGCTATCTTAAGGGAAATAACTCACAATTGAAGAATTGGTCATTTGTATTTCTCAAAGAAATAAACGAAAGAAGAACATAAGACATCTATGCATTCTTAGCAAATTGTTTTTATGCATTGCAAAGTAATGAATTCAGATCAACTAATGACCATCATTTCAAAGTCGAAATTATTGTAGTACACTTCAATTATGCATGGAAAGATTAAATTGCATGTCGCATTGTTAGACATCTCTTTCTTCTCAATGATTCATTAAAGAAGGTTGCTAACAACCGTACGAATTTGCAAGGCAAGGAAATGATTCTACGGCTGCATGAAGTAGATTAAACTCTAGGCAATTGGCATAAATCTCGTTCAATTGCATAGTAGTTAGAAAAGGCTTCATGGTTCATTTTAAACATAAAACCCTAAAGCTTAGTAGCATGAATCTTGAATGCATGTTCTAGAAGGATCAATAGAAATTTTGCCACAACTTAGCATATGCTTTGATCTTAACCGAGGGTTGAATCAATCAACAGTCAAGAACAAGTATCCTATTCCTAGAATAGATGAGCTTCTTGATCGTCTTCAGGGTGCAAAGATCTTCTCCAAGATTGATCTCAGGTCAGGTTACTATCAGATAAGGATCAAGGAAGAAGATATTCCAAAGGCGGCCTTCAATACAAGATATGGGCACTTTGAGTTCCTGGTTATGTCATTCAAGCTTATGAATGCACCTGCTACCTTCAATAGATTAATGCATGACATTTTTAGACCATATCTTGACGATTTCGTGCTTGTCTTCTTCGATGACACTTTAGTCTATTCTAAACAGGAAGAAGATCATGAATCTCAACTTCGGATTGTCCTTGAGACAATGAGGTCACATAAGCTGTATGCAAAAATGAAGAAGTGTGCATTATTCAAGCGTCAGATTGAATATCTGGGATTCATAGTATCATCAGAAGGAATATCAGTAGAACCAGCCAAGGTCAGAGATATGCTTGAATGGCCAACACCAGTATCTGTCAGAGAAATATGTAGCTTTCTTGGATTGACAGGATGGTATAGGGTCTTCATAAAAAACTATGCTTTGATTGCAGCACCTTTTACAGACTTACTAAAGAACCAAACTTCCATTACATGGTCAACTTCCAAACATAATAGCTTCGATAGATTGAAGAAAAGTTTGGTATCAGCACCTATTCTAAAACTTCCTGACCTCAATAAGGAGTTCGAGGTAGTAACAGATGCTAGCATTCTTGCCTTGGGGTGTGTACTTATGCAGGAAGGTCATCCAGTAGCATACTCTTCAAGGAAATTGAAGAGTCATGAAAAGAATTATGCCATGCATGATCTAGAATTACTAGCTGTCATCCATGGCCTAAAGCTTTGGAGACACTACCTGTTGGGTAATAAGTTTACTCTAGTAACCGATCATAAGAGTCTCAAATGGATTTTTACCCAGAACGAGCTAAACATGAGGCAACGTTGGTGGATTGAAGTGTTGGAGGAATATGATTTTGAAATCAAGTACCGACCAGGGAAGGAGAATGTAGTTGCTGATGCACTCAGTCGCAAGGCATTCCTAAATTCCCTAATCTTGTAGAACCCATCAACGGCCAGATCTCTAGCTACAAAAGTATCTATGCCAAACAACCCTATACTTGAACTAGCTAGAGAGGAAGCATGCCATGATTTGGCCTACCAAACAATGCTAAAGGAAACATCTACCAAGGAGCAGAATCAAAAGTTGCAAGCTAAGTATCAGGAATTTTCCATTGATAATGGACTTGTCTACTACATAACAAGGCTGTGAATACTAGCAAGCCAGTCACTTAAGCAAAAGATAATATGGGAAGCTCATGATTCCCCTTTCGCAGGACATCCTGGCTATGCTAAGACTCTTAATGCAGTTAGGAAGAGCTACCATTGGGAGAGGCTCAAAGGTGACATTCTCAAATATGTCACTGAGTGTTTGTCTTGCCAACGTATCAAAGCCAAACATGTCATGATGCCAGGGAAACTACAACCCCTTGACATTCCTCAAATGAAATGGGAATTCATCAGTATGGATTTTGTTGTAGGCTTCCAGGGAGGATATAACTCCATCATGGTTGTGGTTGACATACTTACTAAGGTTGCACACCTTATTCTAGTGAAGACAAACTATAAAGCCTCCAACATTGCAAGATTGTTTATCAAGGAGATATTCAAGCTACATGGGTTACCTAAAAGAATCATTAGCGATCGAGATTCTCTCTTCACATCACACTTTTGGAGAGCTATCTTTGAAGCCATTGGGACTCAACTCTGTTTTAGCACCGCCTACCATCCTCAAACGGATGGACAAACAGAGCGAGTGAATCAAATCATTGAGGATATGCTTAGGGCATACTGCTGTCGAGAGCCGAAGAGGTGGATTCAATACTTGCCATTAGTTGAATTTGCCTACAATGCTTCTTACCAGCAGAGCATTCAAATGACCCCTTTCCAGGCATTGTATGGTCATGATTGTCGAAGTCCCCTAAACTTTTCTGACCCAACCCTAAGAGTTGAAGTTTCAAGACAAATGTTGGAGGACATGGATAATCAAATAAGGTCAATAAGACAAGACATACAAGCAGCCAAGGATAGACAAAAGGCATACGCAGATTTGAAGCGTAAAGATAGAGTCTTCGAAGAAGGAGACATGGTCTTCATTCGTGTACGCCCTAAAAAGAGTTCTCTATCCCTAGGAGATTGCAAGAAGCTAAGTCCAAGGTATTCTGAGCCGTACAAAATCCTCAAATGCCTAGGACCCAGTGCTTATAGATTGCAACTCCCTGAGAACCTAAAGGTTCACAATGTATTCCATATCAGCCTATTGAAAAGATATGTACCCAACCCTAACCATGTACTCGATGACCAACAAATTGTAATGCCTAGTCAAGGAATCCTTGAACTAAGCCCAGATAAGATCTTAGATGTTAGGGAGAGACAGTTAAGATCCAAAACCTTGAGAGAATATCTCGTCCAGTGGAAAGATTATCTAGAGGAGGATGCCACTTGGGTAGATGAAGGCACTCTCAACCATCAATATCCCCAGTTTATCTCGAGATGAGGACATATCGATTCTTATAAGGGAGAGAGAATGTAATATATTAAATAAATAAAAGGGAAAAAAATTTTAGCACCTTCATAGCGGCGCATGTGCTGTGCCGTGACGCCGCGAGAGCTACAGGGATCGATAGGGAATAGAGGGGGGGGGGCCAGCAAGCTCCCGCTGGAGCTTTCTCACGACCCTCTCCATGCATACTGACAGGCAAGGGGGGGAGGATTCCCTCCCCTCCCCTATATAAAGAGGAGAGGGCCGTAGTTGAAAGAAGAAGGAGGAGGGAGGATACTAAGTTGCTGCCGTCGACGTGCTGTGAGAAGAGGAGGAGGTCTCGTGTTGCTGCCGAAGGCCGTAGAAGGGCTGTTGAGCCACCGCCACGGCTGTCGCCCTCGTAGCCGACGGACGGCTGGCTATCCCCCCCACATCAGTGAAGCTTCTCTAGGAAGCTTCCTAAGGGGGGGCTAATTAAGCCCCCTTTCACCCCCCTTATATCCCTTTTAAACTTTTCACCCCCCCTCCCATAACTCTTTTTTTTTCACAACCCCCTAAGCTTTTTTGTAAATCCCCCGTGTCCCCATTACTTCTTTCTTTTTCCCCCCCTGGACCCCAAATCCAAACCATCATCATGGGCCTCGAATATTGTCCCGTGAGGAAAAGATAAGGAAGGGAACTAGAGAGGAGAGAAGAAGAAAATAGTGGTGTGAAAAAAGTAGAGGGTGGAAAAAGATAAAGAAGGGAAGTAGAGAGGAGTGAAGGAGAAATGAGTAGTGTGAGAGAAGTAGAGGGTGGGAAAAGATAAAGAAGACTAAGAAAGGAGTAAAAGAGAAAGAGTAGAGAAGGAATAGAGGGAGGTAGAAGGGTAAAAAGGGAGGAAAAAAAGAGGAGTGAAGGAGGAGGAGTAGGGAAGGAGAAGAAAAAAGTAGAGGAAGTGCAAGGAAAGAGAATAAGTGCCTTCTATACCTTTTACCCCAAGCCCAAAGTTCTCCAAGGGTTCATGTGGTTGCAAAACCACACTCACCCATAAACGTTTTGCCAAGTATAGACCCTATAGGGCCTCACTACAACAAAAAGGCTCCATAGACGGGCTTGTAGACACAATATTTGAATTGTGAAAAAAAAAGTCGGGTGCGTTTATTAACGCGTCTATTTTCGCGTCTACAAAATCGCGTCTAAAAGCGCGCTTATAGGGAGAAGTAGACGCACATGTAAACGGGCCTATAGACGTAGATATAAACGCGCTACGTAAATATATAATCATATTTATAAAAAAGTGGATGTATTCATATTGTGCGTCTATACACACAATTATTTACGTGTCTATAACTGCGTTTACACTGAAAGTTTTTGACCATAATAGACGCGCATTTATCCTGCAATTTAGACGCGGTGATAGACACACAAAACAGAGGTATAAAAAAAAACCAGAGAGCATGTGGCTTTGCCCCCATCAACATCAAATTGTATACTTAGGGAAAACAGAGAAAGATTATTTCGAGGATTGGATATTGAAAACAAAACAATGTATGGAGCACACGAAATTTCATATATATAGATGAAACGTTTTTACATTATGAGTTCTAGTGCTTGTGACCTCATGGTCACAAGCACTAGCTGAAAGTAATACATATCAAAAATGAAAATTACAAGCCAAGGGGAGGCATGCATGCATGGGGCTCCTCTATATCTCCTCAGAAGAGGCATCATCATCGCTACCACCACTGCTACTTGTGCCACTGCCGTTGCCGCCACCGCTACTGCTAGTCCCCCTTCGCTATCCTCAACTGCATCAGGGTTCGCCTACACAAAGGATTAAAGTATTTAAATACCATTACAAACAATAAATCATATTGATCTATAGTTTTCATGTAAAAAATAAAAAATACCTCTTTTAGTGGTGAAATCCTCATGGCGCGATTATATTGCTCCTCCGTGATGAGTCCCTCCTCGTAGAAATGATGCCAAGTGGACGCCCGGTTATGACCTTGATGGTAGCCTACCTCTCTAGGAGTAGGCATCCTACCAACGATATGGAACTACAAAACAATTTGAACATACAATGTATTAAAACACACTACATAATGAAGTGAAACAAATTAGAAAATTTAATTTAAAAAAAGGAATCAAATAATACTTACAAACTCAGCCTCCCATGACTCCCTGCCACCCGATCCATAATGCGACAATTCCATGGTTGCCATCTGGATACGTCGCGCCTCTGCATGCTAGCGACTTGTCATTTTCTCCGTTGCTCTCTTCTTGGCCTCTTTCCACTCCTTGCGGTAGCAATTGGGTGGTTGGCCATATCCAGGGCACCCCTGCTCTTGTCTCCGCAATGACTCCTTGGCACGCATCATAAGGTGAGACCTCTTGTTATGAAGCGCGTCTCTCACCTTTGACCGTCCCCAATCATCTGAGAATCATGAATTCTCGGGATTAGGGTACCTTTTATGTACTGCACGCAGCACCTCTTCCAACAAACCATTTTTTTGGTGCTTGAAGGGAATCATGCAATCTTTGTATGTGGCATGCACGACACTCCTCAAGTAGGCTATCACTTCCCTCCCCTCGAAGTCATGCAAGATACCACCAACGTCAGTGATAGAGTAGTACATTTGTGGAGGCTCACCTCTCTCATTTTTCGGTGAGGGTGATCGAGAGCCACCACCTAGGCAACCCCCACAAAGCCCTCGACCTTCTCGTCCTCCCGCACCACTCTCCCTCCTCCCTCGACGTGCACTATCCTCTACCTCACTCGATACATGTGCCTCTGCAGATGTATGTGCTTCGACCGATCCATGTACCTCAGCTGATCCCTGTGTAGGCAAAGATGTGATAGGTATCCCAGACATCACACTAAAAACCTCATCTGCAGTGGGAGAGTGACCAAGATAATTGGTCATCTCCCCCATGAATTGCTCCTTGTTGAATGGGGTGCTGGAGGATCTGGGATTCCACATATACACAAAAAAAAATCATATTACCCTGTGTAGATAAAACATATTACATACAGCGTCTATACCTGCGTCTTTGTACGCGTCTATACCTGCGTCTGTCTGAGCGTCTGTCAGCACGTGTACAATGCAAAGCACACGCGCTGAAAGATGCGCCCCTAGAGAAACATTTTTCGCGTCTATATCTGTGTCTACACTGCGATGTAGACGCTCTATCAAACGCGCTTTGTCGGATGATTTTGCCAGGCGATCGCCATTATTCATTTACAAAATGCAATACATAATGAAATCACAAATCCTAAATGCACAGACAGAGCAGAGAGAGGAAGAGAGAAAGAAAGAGAGAGAGAGAGAGAGAGAGAGAGACTCACCTTGGGTGTTTGGTGCGGCGGGTGGTAGCACTTCTTCCTTCTTCTTCTTCCTCTTCTTGGTATGTTATCCTCCCTTGATGCTTGCTTCCTTGCTTGCTGCTTCTTCTTGTTCTCCTCTCTCTTGTTCTCTCTTTCTTCCTCTCCTTGGCTTTTCTTTTTCCATTCTTGTGTGTTTGAAATGAAAGAAGAGGTGAGTCATAAGGAGGTGAGGCATGAAAAGACTAGGTGAGGCATGAAGAGACTGCATGTCGGCTAAACTCAAGTTTTAGAACCGCTAAAAACGTAGGAAAGGAAAGGTGTAGTTTGAAAAGAAATGATTTAAGTATGATTTGAATTTTGACGTGCGCGTCTATTTTTGCGTGTATAAGCACGTCTATTTGCGCGGATATATAGACGCAAAAATCATGTCTATTTACACGCATGTATAGACGCGTCGATAGACGCTGTGATAGACGTGCCCAACTTTGCGCGTCTAACATGCGCGTCTATGCCTCGTTTTTGTTATAGTGCCTTCTTAGGCTTTGTAAATCTTTCCCTTTCTGAAGAATCTAAGAATCTAAAGGTCCTATCATTCCTTCTCGTGATCAACCATTCAAATGGCACCTTGCCTCGAAAGAGAGTCGATGGAAATCCAGAAGAAAGA
The DNA here is from genome assembly GCF_053477565.2 of Lygodium microphyllum. NCBI lineage: Eukaryota > Viridiplantae > Streptophyta > Polypodiopsida > Schizaeales > Lygodiaceae > Lygodium > Lygodium microphyllum. Next base: position 116,650,503 of record NC_141157.1, read on the forward strand.
GTAAAAGCTACCTTCACATTTGAACTGCGATGCCGCCTAAGAAAGTCCAAGGAGTAGTTACGGGAGGGTCATCTCCCGGTATCCATGTGGATATCTCACCCCAAAACTAGGTTTTTTTAATTGGCTTTAAATCGGTTTTAATTCAATCATGCAAAGAGAAATTGTTAGGGAGAGGATATAATTGTCCGAGTTATTTATAATGAAGGAGTGTAGCTTATAAATGATAATGTATAGAACATAGTTTCCTTCGAATAGCATCATGCATTATAACGAATTACGAGCAAGATTATCTATAGTAGTATATTTCAGTTAAATCTTGAGAGTGTAGAAATTGTATCTTGCACCATTAGTCCTATTCCTTTTTGCAACGAATCATTGTAAATGATTAAATTCATGAAAGGTTTCTTTCGTTGCTCAAATTACTAGGAAGTTATCATTGCTAATTGCACATCTTAGCAAAGGAAATGATTGTTATTTGGCATGAGTTCGTCTGCAAGGAAAAATGAATATTAAATTGAACTGCATCGACTGGAAAGTCAATTGTCACAAGGACAACAAAACCTTGACAAGGCGATCAATATTACCTTCCAAAAGATAACCAAACCAATCTAAACTTAGAAATACCATGCTGAAGAGAAAAATATGCCTTGGAAATGATTTAAAGACCAAAGAAACATTTATATCTTAAGCACTTGACTACTTTCCTTATTGTAGGGTCAATAAATTCGTAAAGATAAGGAACTAGGGTTTGTCCCTGAGGTTCTTAAAAAGAAACCCTAGTTTCAACATACGTCAGCTTAAAGAAACTTAAACGGATTATTTCAACGCAAGACTTGCGTAGCAAGTATGAAGTCATGTAGTCTTGTGACTGGTTCACAAGACGAAAGGGTAAATAACCTCAACAAGGATGGCAGATCCTTACATAAGTTATCTTGCAAAAGGACGTATTCGTGAATATCCTTCTAAATAAGGAAAGTTATAAACCGGAAACTAAAGTATCTAATGAACTTTAGGGTTGAACAAGTTGGGTTAATAAGGTACGCCCTAACCCGGACTATAAAGGATCCCGCCAAGTTACAAGACACCTTGGGAACGAGTGCTGATACACTCAAAAGGAAAGAATAATTCCTTAACAGTTTGCCAAACAACACGGTCGATTTTAATGGAAATGTGTGAGCTTGCTAGAGATTTTTTTTAGTACTGTTTGAATTATGAATTACAAATTAAATGAATACCTATACTTCAGGTTAAAGGCCTGAAGGGAGAGGCAGTTTCAGTTACCCCCGACTGCCTACCTAACCCTAACCAAGGGGGTTGTTGACCGTGCCGGGAACCACAAGAGGTCTCTCCGTTGAGCTCTACTTGGAGCTGGAGAATGCTTGGGTGCCAGGGGGGGCTCTGGCCATAAATCCCTCGCCTTCCGGGTCCTGCGCAAGAGGCTAACGTGACTCCGGATTGGATCTCAAGGCCTACATACTAGTTTACGGGTGGAAGCTTGGAATAGTGATCCCTGCGGATTACTGGATAGCCTTCGGGCGGATTATGGACAAGCCTATGGGCGGAACTCATTGTATTTCAAAGATAAAATGATGAAATGTTAATAAAGAACTTGCTTGATATTGTTTTTCTATGTCACGTGATAAGATTACGTGAAGGAACGAGTGCTTAATGGATTAATTAAAGAAGCTGATTGTTATATGTCAAATCAATGTGTTAGATAATTACATAACTAAAAACAAACCGAGGAAAGTGCGGAGGATGGGCCATGGGTCCGTCCTACGGTTGGGTGGTCCCGGTTAGCCGGGAACTTTTCTAAAAAAACTCGAAGAACAGCGAGATGATTATCAAAATGAATAACGAAAGCGATGACCTAGAGTTATGCCTTACCCAATTTACTCTATTTTAGGGGAACGAAATGGGACTATGCCTTATGGCAGAGAGGTTGAGCTTTGCATCCCTCTCATTTCCCATTCTCCTTGAACCAAGTGTAGCGTGAATCTGCTTCTGACCTGGCGTTTCTGCGTAAAGTAGTTTGCTTGGGTCCGATGCTAGTTGCTGTTAGTTAATGACCAATCAGGAAAACCCTAATTCTGGTCGATCCTAAGTGGGAACGGCCAGGATACTTCCGCTACGTGGCAGACGTGGGAAGACCTAGATCGCAAATCCCGTAACATTCCATGGGAGTGCCGGGCGGAAATTTCTAGACATCCTTTCCGATGGACTGCTAAGACATGTCCTGGATGACACTAAGAGGACACGTTACAACTTAACCTAGCCATGCCTAACTTATAGATCAAAGGTTGACTTATGCATGTGCAATATATATATATATATAGAGAGAGAGAGAGAGGGAGGGAGGGAGGGAGGGAGGGAGGGAGGGAGAGACACAGAGAGAGAAAGAGAGAGAGAGAGAGAGAGAGAGAGAGAGAGAGAGAGGGAGAGAAGTGATCGATATATACACATGTTGCATCTGTTGTGCACTTAACCAAGCCATGCATAAACTTATAGATCAAAGGTTAATTGGTGGTTTAAGAGAGTATCCAAACTTTTTAGGGTAGTCCCTTGACTCTCATTAGTCTCAACAAATATACAACACAATCAATACAATCAAAGAAAAAGCAAGGCATGCATACAATTCATAGCGTAAGTAGAATGATGCAAATAAATTGACTTGTGCATGTGCAATAGAGAGAGAGAGAGAAGTGATTGGTACATGCACATCACACATATGTTGTACACTTAACCTAGCCATGGCTAAAACTTATAGATCAAAGGTTAACTTGTGCATGTGCAATATAAATATATAAATATATATAAATATATATATATATATAGAGAGAGAGAGAACTGATCAATACACTCGCATGTCTCATTTGTTGTGCACTTAACCTAGCCATGCATAAACTTATAGATCAAAGCTTAATCGGTGATTCAAGGGAGTATCCTCACTTTTTAGGGTAGTCCCTTGATTCTCTTTATTCTCAAGGAGTATATATCACAATCAATACAATCAAAGAAAAAGCAAGACATGCATGCCAATTCATAGCATGAGTAGATTGATGTAAATCAGTTGGCTTGTGCATGTGCAAGCTATTCCAATCATGTCAAGGTGCACTTATAGCTCACATATAATTTTAGATAAGGTGGACCACATGTAGCCAATGTGCACATGTCATATTTTCATCATCTTTAGCTAGTGTGTCCACTTGTTGGTGACTAAAATAGATCACTGTAAGTATACTTTGCAATACCAACAAGCCAACTACAAATCTCTTATCTATGAAATGTATAAGTAAATTAACTTGGTTAATTTGATGAGGTCAAGTTTTCCTTCCATGGACAATGTGGTTGGCTATCTACTTCAAGGTTATGGGAACTTGCAAAAGTCAATGGAGCATCATCAAAATGACGATACTCTAATTACTATATCAAGTCACTTCATGTACATATCTTTGATTGATTGATGGATAATATGCCTTTCTCTATCTCTTTCGTATACACCTTCATTGCATTATCTCTCTCTAGCTAAAAACCATTTGTGCTTTATCCACCTATTGATACTTGCATGCAATTGCAAGTGGGATGGTCTAGTAAGTCACCACATATGTGCCAATTGACTTGCCAATGTATTATCTCTTATCCTCAAGCTTTATTATATATGTCACCACATAGGTCAATTGATTTGCTAGTGTACCATCTCTTATCTCAAGATTTTCTATATATTTCACCAGTATTCTCAATCAAAAACAGCATATCAAGCATATCTTGCATTAATCAAGCAGATTGGCCAACCCAACATAAATGAAATTGTATGAATAGCAATGTAGATCAAGATCTTAGCTTAAATCAATGACACCTTTTTGCACAATCACAATCATGTCTATGTAAAAAGTGTGAAATCATTTCAATTACGTGTGTTTAAAATTTCTTAAGCTCTAAAGTTCAATGTTAGGTCATTAGCAAGCACCCCTTGCATTCTCTAAGCATGACCACCAAGTAAGACTACATGAAAAATTACATGATTTTAAATTGTGTTGTTTGTCAGTCATGACCACGATGATTAGTCTTCAAAATCAAGAATAACTTTGTGTATGAACATAGTCTAGTTCAAGCTATGAACATAGTCTAGTTCAAGCTATGAAGGTGTTTCAATTACATTTAAAACTTTTTAAGCTTCAAGATTGTGATCATAGTTTATATCAACAAGAAGTTTGTGCCTCAATTTATGCATGTTCATAGTTTGGATCATAGCTCTAGAATTGTTTTATTTTGATGCATAAAGATTTATATGATTCTTCATAGCCTCCTCCTTGAGTCTTCACCAATTCTCTCTATCAAACCACTCCAACTTTAAGGTGCCAGTCTTGATTGCCTTGCGTGCATCTAATCATCTATGTGGCATGTATGCATGTATAGGGCACGATTGGATGTATATTTGTATGCATGTATAGGGAATGATTGGATGTATATACGACATAATTACACCTAGATCATAAGGATCACAAATGTGATTTCATTTGGTATATATGTCATATTCCCTAAATGCATGCATTGATACTTATAACATGGAGGCAAACATTTTGATATTGAAAGACTAGGAAAGTCATGTCACGTTGATCCAAAAACAACCAAAAGCTAGCATCTAATCAGTTTAATTGTTACTACGCGTTTGTCAGCGCGTGTAATAAGTATTATCTGCGCATATACACGCGCTTACAGACGTGCTACACAAATATAAAAATTTTTATAAAAAAATTGTGGATTTATTTTCAAACCAATGCTTTCCTGCGGTTTTCTGCACGTTTTCTGCAGTTCGCGCTCGACATCACTAATCATGTCTATCTACAACTTCATGAAGGCAATGAGGGAAGGAAATAAGAATAAAAAGAGGACAGGAGGAAGGAAGAGCCAAAGAGTAGAGAACAAGAGCCAAATAGCAAGGAAGAGAAGAAGATTCAAGCAACTTATCAAGGGAAGGGAGAAGGAGGACAAAGAGCTTGCAACCTAGCCGCCACCCATCGGAACAAGCAAAGGTGTTTTCTTATTCTCTCTCTCAACGTTGTTTGCTTTCTCTATCTGTTTGTCTCTCTCTCTCTCTTTACATGCTATAGACTGTCATCTATGGAGGTTTTTTTGTGCGTTTTTTAACCAAGTTTGAAAAAAATAGTCCGACTGTGCGCGTTTGTAATATTTCTGTTGAACAATATTACGAGGCCGCGTGAGATTCATGCAACGACAATTCCGACATTGAAGATACGGACGGTGCGATATTTATGTTGTACACAACATGACCCTCCACTGGAAAAAATCGAGACTAAGGTTTAAAGAAATCGCATATCTACATGTGAACCTCCTCTTGGGAGGAGGTCAAGAGGATAATGTTATAATTATTGCAAATTTTTTTATTACCATCACCTAGCCGAAGCGTGGCTGAGGAAAGGTGATGGAATGAAATGGAATTAGAGAGGTGGAGGGGAGGATAGGCAGGTGGGGCTCCACGTGGGAGGGAGCTCTCCCCCTCCCTTCAACTATATAAACCCTTGTGGAGGAAGGGGAGTAGGAAAGGAAGAAGAGGGTGTGGTAAGGCTGACAGAAAGGAGATAGTCATGAGGAAGACGAAGTACGGGCCGCCCTCATCGTGAGGAGAGGGAGGGAGGAAAGTTGAGGAAATTGTGTGTGAGGAGGGAGTCGTGAAGTACATCTATGCAGGTGCCGCGATCGTGTGTGAAGGGGAGCTGAGGGGGTCGTGAGCATGACAGAAGAGAGCTGCTGCTTGGACTGTGAAGCCGTCGGCTGAAGCCGGACATCGCCACCTGCAAATTCGCGCGCCTTACTCTACCACATGGTTTCACCATGCCCTAGGAGCTTCCTGGAAGCTTCTTGAAAGCTTCTAAGGGCCTCCTCCAAGCCCCCCTTCCTGTGGGGTTCCACCCAAGTTCATTTAAACCACCTTCCCATGGATTTTCCCCCACAAGTTCTCTAAAGCCTTTTAAAGCCCCCTTCCTGTGGGCTTTCATAAGCCCCTTCCCATGCAAGGTTTTATAATAACCCCCCCCCAGGATTTAAGCACCCCGTCTCATGGAATTTTCCATACAAGTCCCTTTTGGGCCATTTAGCCCCGATTTCTTCAAAACCCTTTTTCCTTGCATCCTCGCGAATTAAGCCATTTCCCCCCCTTGCATCCCCCCCCATAAAGCTCACACTAGCTGGGTTTTTAAGCCCCTTTCCATAGCATTTCCACAAGGCTTTTAACCCCGTTTCCTTTTAAAGCCTCCCATTGCAATCCTACACAAACCATATTAGTAGGTTTTAAACCCTCTTTTCCGTTGGTTCTCCTTAAGTTCACTCTAACCACCGGATTCAAAAACCATCTTTCCTATTGCAACTCCGACAAGCCTATTTTTCTAACCGAATTAAAAGGCCCTTCCCTTTTGAACCCTCCGAAAGCCCAAATTTCTTTCCCCTCTTACGCTTTGAGGAGGAAGCCTATAAGGTCTTCCAAAGCCCAATTCCACAAGACGGAGCATCGGTCAAGGAAGCCGATTCTCAAAGGGCATTGCGTGTGGAAGGGAGACAGGCCAAGATCATAAGTCTGCGCGGCCAAGGCAAGAAGGTCGCACACACGATGGCCCCTTAAAAGGCATAAGGCGCAACCGCAGGAGTATCATCTCCTAACATTCATGTGGACATTTCACCAAATCCACAAGTCCAGGTTTTTTTCCTATTTTTGATTTACATCGTAATATTGCAATTATGCATGGTTAATTCACGGAAGTAGGATGCACTTTTTACGATTGAGGAATATTGGCTATCTTAAGGGAAATAACTAACAATTGAAGAATTGGTCATTTGTATTTCTCAAAGAAATGAATGAAAGAAGAACATAAGACGTCTATGCATTCTTAGCAAATTGTTTTGATGCATTGCAAAGTAATGAATTCGATTTAACTAATGACCATCATTTCAAAGGCGAAATTATTGTAGTACACTTCGATTATGCATGGAAAGATTAAATCACATGTCGCATTGTTAGACATCTCTTTCTTCACAATCATTCATTAAAGAAGGTTGCTAACAACCGTAGGATTAATTTGCAAGGCAAGGAAATGATTCTAGGGCTGCATGAAGTAGATTAAACTCTAGGCAATTGGCATAAATCTCGTTCAATTGCATAGTAGTTAGAAAAGGCTGCATGGTTTGTTTTAAACATAAAACCCTAAAGCTTAGTAGCATGAATCTTGAATGCATGTTCTAGAAGGATCAATATAAATTATGCTGCAGCTTAGCATATGCTTTGATCTTAACCAAAAAAGTTAGGGTTTATAAATCTAATCATACGTAGGCAATGAATCATGTGATTATGAGAATGGTATCGTAAATATCTTCAAGAATAGACAAGTAAATTGGTTTACCCTAAACACCTAAACCGCGAAGGAATCCCTTAAGAATGGTTAAATCGATGCAACATATCCCAAGTGCTAACTAGGGTTTAGCACGTTGAGGACCTGACCTAGTCGACGATCTTCTTGCCAAGCTAAAACTCTCATACCCTAAAGACCTGCCCACATTCACGAAATGTAGGGACAATAGGACATACTTGCGAGAAACGATATAGGGATTTTACCCTAAGGATTTCTAAAACGATGAAACTCGGTTTGAATTGGAACCCTAGGATCGACAATGTAGGCCTAGTGCAATCAGGAACGGATTGGATATGAAGACATCCTAACCGTGTTTGCTATCTAATCATGATTCCGTGATTAGAAGACACGGTTCGATGGGTAAAATAGTTCAATGGATTAGATGCGACACTTGTGCAACAAGTTGCAGAGTTGCATGATATTGTGGTTTGATCAAAAGAAAATGGCCAATAACTCGAAATGAGTTTGGAAGATTCTTGCGCAAGTTTATCTTGAAAGAGGATAAATAGTCAAATGAGTTTGGCAGATTCTTGTGCAAGTTTATCTTGAAAGAGGATAAATAGTCATCTTGATATAGCAGCTTTCTTGGGAAAAGTGACCAAGATAAGGGGATTAGATATTTGCTTGGAAGCAAAGGACCAATCAATAATTTGGAGCAATATATTTTCTATTAATAGAACTTAAGGTATTGGTTAAGTTGGGTTAATAGGGTACGGCCCCAACCCAAAGACATAAGGGTTAACAAACAAACCCTTGGGGATCTTGCCGAGTCGCAATTGATCCTGGAGGATTGAATGCTGGATGCATTCAGAGAGAATGTTTGACTCCTTAGCAGTTGGCCAAATTAATGACCACTGGAAATGGTTATGCCTGTAACAATTTAAAGAGCACTATTTGCTTTGTTTGCTCAAGGAATTAAAGGATGAAAATATATCTAATGATTTTGGTTGACGGCCGGAAGGGAGAGGCTGCCTCAGTTACCCCTGAATGTCTACATGACCCTAACCAAGGGGATTGTTAGCCGAGCCCGGAAGGTGGACCGAACCCGCCGCGAGAGGTCTCTCCCTTGAGCACTACTTGGAGCAGGAGGACGTATGGGTGCCAAGGGGGGCTCTGGCCGTAAATCCCTCGCCTTCCGGGCCCTACACAAGAGGCCAACATGACTCTGGATTGGATCTTGAGGCCTCGATCCTAGTCTACGGACAGAATCTTGGATTAGTAATCCCTGTGGATCACTAGATAGCCTTTGGACAGATTATGATAAGCCTAAGGGCTGGACTTTATAAATGTATTCCAAAGATAAATATGATAAACTGTTGAAAAGGAACTTGTTTTTCACTGTTTTTCTATGTCAAGTGCTAAGATTACGTGAAGGAACCGGTGCCTAACGGGCTAATTAAGGAAGTTGCTTGATGCATGTCCAACTAAATGTGGTAGATAATTAGATAAATTAATCAACTTGAGGAAAGTGCGCTGGATGTGGCCATGGGTCCATCCTACGGATGGGTGGTCTCAGTTCGCCGAGAACTTTTCTCAATCATAATGGACAGCAAGAAGATCGTCTCAAAGGAAATGAATAGCAAAGGCGCTGACCTAGACTCTAGGTTATAATAATCCCAGTTTACACTGTTCTAGGGGAACGAAATGGGGCTATGCCTTATGGAGAGAGGTTGTAATATTACAACCTCTCTCTCTCCTTTTGTTCTAGGGGAACGGAACGGAGAGGTCGAGCTTTGCATCCCTTTTGTTTCCCATTCTCCTTGAACTAAGTGCAGCATGAATTTGCTTTGGCCTTGGCGTTTCTGGGTAAAGTAGTTCGCTCGAGGTTCGACGCTAGTTGCCATTTAGGAAATGACCATTAGGGAAAAACTTGATTCAGGTCGGTCCTAAGTGGGAACGGCCACAATACTTCTGCTACGTGGCAGAAATGGAAAGTCCTAGATCGCGAACCCTGTGACATTCCAGGGGAGTGCTGGGTGGAGCTTTCTAGACCTCCTTTCCGATGGAATGCTAAGACGTGTCCTGAAGGGAATAGGTGGACACGTTACAATTGGTATCAGAGCGAACCAACGAAGGATTTATTTTTAAGAAATCTTAATAAGAAGAAGTAAAGAAGATATTGTTGTTTCGAACATTTCCTTACTTTTGATGCTGTCTTGTAGAATTACGAAGCTTGGAACAGGTTCTTAGTGTTTCGAGTCATGTTTATGACCGTGATGCATTCCCCGGATTATCAACAAAGGGTTGAGATGATGAACATCCAAGATCATATTTTTAATCCATTGCCTTTGTACGTGGAACGAAGATGGAAGGGTGACTCAGGAATCTACTACATAGCTGCCCACCGGTTTCCATATCTTCAAACCAACCTAAAGAGGATCAAGTGGTTGGAAGACCTGAAGATCGTGAAGCTGTTCATTTTTGTGGAGGCTCATGTAAACTCAACTTTACATATTCAAGGTCGGAGGGTTGAGTTGAACTCCTATGTATATGAGGAAGTAACCCGTGTAATCCCCGTCGACAGGATCAAGGTATTGGGGCGCTATGAGAAGAATGGGTTTCAAAGGAAAGGATACCCTAATATTCCGATGACTTACCAATTCCTGAAGATCCATGACCTGAAACCATACTATTATCCAATTCCCGTAGATAAATGTAATAAAATATTATTCTCCCTAAACTAAATGTAAACAATTACCCTATCATCTCAAGAAATATTGTACTCTGAAAGGGTTAGACCCATATAAATGCAATAAGACTTCTTTTTATCAATGTCTCTTTTGTCCATGAGAATTGAAAAAAAGTTAAGTGGCTAGGATTCTTGGTTGATAGTTGAATTGGGTATGAATTATAAATCATAATGATTAGCGAGTTATAATGTTAAGAATCCTTTATCCAGGCACAACCCCAGGTACAGATTCCCAGTTCGCCTCCTATATCAAGTACTGCTATAATCCATGAGAAGAAGTTTCTTCTCAAGCAGATTCAGCTGTCCGAATTTGACAAAAAAGGTAGGATTGTCCACACAAATGCTGAAATTTGGATAGAGTCTATGGAGGATTACTTTGAAGTAGCCGGTACTGCACTCGCCAATCAGGCTATGCTCGCCAAGCTGAAGCTCCCTAGCGAAGCCCGGCTTTGGTGGAAGCAATGCTGCAAAGATCAAGAGACCACGGAAGGATCTACTACCTGGGAAAAGCTAAAGAAAGCCGTGCAAGGAAGATACTTACCACCTACGTATCGCATGCAGAAAATGAATGAGCTCTACGAGCTGAAACAATTGGGACTCACTCTTGACACATACTACTCTAAATTTGTCTCACTCCTTAAGTATGTGCCACAGATGGACATGACACAGCAGGTGTCAAAATTTTGTGCTGGTTTAAATCCACCAGTGAATACCCATCTTGAATCTATGCACCCATCAAATCTTCAAGACGCACTCATTCGAGCTGCGCCTATAATTTAGGAGGTGCAAGCTAGGCCAAGAAGTAACAAAACTTGGTCTTATAATGACCTGAACAGAGGAGCATATAGGCCTCAAATAAAGAGAGTTCAAGGTCAAAATTGGGGACAAAGAAAAAAAGCAATGACTAATAATGTCAACAACTTTGTCCCTACCCAAAGCAATGGCCAAAACCTCCATTGTTTCCACTGCAACGAGCCTGGTCATTTCAAAAGGCAATGTCCCAAGATTGGAGAAGGACATTGCCAAGCATCTTTCGAAGGAACTTGCTATGGCCAGGGAGCTGCTACCCGAGGCAGATGATAAACTGTCTACATTGCCAACAGGGAAATGATGGAAGAATAAGATCCACCCATGGAAGCAATGTTTGAAAGGGCGAGAGTCCATGCCGCTCTTCACAAGAAAGGGCCGAATCGCCAGTTTTCGGTGATTTAGACACCATTGGATTATCAAGGTAAAGGTTTCAAGACCTTGATTGATTGTGGTAGTACACATTCCTTTATCTCACCAGCTTGTGCAAGAAGATTAGGAATAGCCACAGTAGAAGCACCTACCTTGCTTCTGGAATTAGCAAATGGTCGTGAGGTCACTTGTACCAGAAAAACTGCTAAGGTGGAATTCTTTTTGGGAGGAAAGATGACTTCGGTCAAATTCAGAGTCATGAACTTAGGTATCCATGAGCGTCTACTCGCAATGGATTGGCTTAAACCTAATGACGCCCACATTCATTGTGGAAAGGTCCAAGTTTCCTTTCAAAAATTTGAAGGGGAATTGGTCACAACTCAAGGCGAGGCTAGAAAGCCAAAAATTCAATTGGCCAAAGCATCTTGGATTATAAAGGGAGTCAGAAAGGGACTACCTATCTACTTAATTAAGCTCAATAAGTTAGATCAGAAGCAGGAGTCTAGTGAAGAACCTTCATGGCTAAAGGAATACGCAGACGTATTTCCTAAAGAGTTGATAGAACTCCCACCTCAAAGAGAAGTGGATCATGAGATCAAGCTAGTACTAGGAGTTGGGCCAATTGCAAAGAGACCTTACAGAATGTCCATCTTGGAAGCAATTGAGCTGAAGGAACAAATCAAGAAATTGCTAGATCAGGGCTACATCTATCCTAGCAGTTCACCATGGGGAGCTCTAGTACTATTCCGGAAAAAAAAAATGGAACGCTTTGACTGTGTATTGATTATAGAGGACTGAATCAATCAACTGTCAAGAACAAGTACCCTATTTCTAGAATAGATGAGCTTCTTGATCGTCTTCAGGTGCGAAAATCTTTTCCAAGATTGATCTCAGGTCTGGTTACTATTAGATAAGGATCAAGGATGAAGACATCCCAAAGATGGCATTCAACACAAGATATGGACACTTTGAGTTCCTAGTTATGTCATTTGGGCTCACAAATGCGCCTGCCACCTTCAACAAGTTAATGCAGGATATATTTAGGCCATATCTTGATGACTTCATGCTCATCTTCTTTGACGACACTTTAGTCTATTCCAAATAGGAGGAAGATCATGAACCCCAACTTCGGATTGTCCTTGAGACAATGAGAGCACATAAGCTCTATGCTAAGATGAAGAAGTGTGCATTCTTCAAGCGTCAGATTGAATATATAGGATTCATCGTATCAACGGAAGGAATCTCAGTGGATTTGGCCAAAGTCAGAGATGTTCTAGAATGGCCAATACCAACAACTGTCAAAGAAATACACAGTTTTCTTGGATTGACAGGATGGTATAGGGTCTTCATCAAAAACTATGATTTGATTGTAGCACCTCTAACGGACTTATTGAAGAAGCAAGCATCCATTGCATGGTCAACTGCCGAACAAACCAGCTTTGATAGATTAAAGCAAAGTTTGGTATCAACACCTATCCTAAAACTTCCACACCTCAGTAAGGAGTTAGAGGTAGTAACTGATGCTAGCGCGCTTTCCTTAGGATGTGTGCTCATGCAAGAAGGTCATCCTGTAGCATACTCTTCAAGGAAACTGAAGAGCCATGAGAAGAATTATGCTACCCATGATCTAGAACTGTTAGCTGTCATCCATGCTCTAAATCTTTGGAGACACTACCTATTGGGTAACAAGTCTACTCTAGTGACTGATCATAAAAGTCTCAAGTGGATCTTTACCCAGAACGAGCTTAACATGAGGCAAAGTCGATGGATTGAATTGCTGGAGGAGTATGATTTTGAAATCAAATTCTGATCAGGAAAGGAGAATGTAGTTGTCGATGCACTCAGTCGTCGCAAGGCATTCCTTAATTCTCTAATCTTGCAAAATCCATCAACAGCTAGATCTCTAGCCATAAAGGTGTCCATGCCAAACAACCCAATACTTGAGCTAGCTAGAGAGGAAGCATGCCATGATCCATCCTATCAAAAGATGCTAAGGGAGATCCCTATCAAGGACCAGGACCAAAAGCTACAGGCTAAGTATCATGAATTATCTATCAATAGTGGACTTGTCTACTATAGAAGGAGGTTTTGTATACCGGAAAGCCAATCATTTAAGTAGAAGATATTGTGGGAAGCTCATGATTCCCCTTTCTCAGGACATCCTGGCTATGCCAAGACTCTCAATGCAGTTAGGAAGAGCTACTATTGGGAGAGGCTTAAAGGTGACGTTCTCAAATATGTCACCGAGTGTTTGTCTTGTCAACATATCAAAGCCGAGCATGTCAAAATGCCAAGAAAGTTACAACCACTCGATATTCCCCAAATGAAATGGGAATTCATGGACTTTGTTGTTGGCCTATCCCAAGTTCAAGGAGGATACCACTCCATCATGGTTGTGGTTGACATGCTTACTAAGGTTGCACATCTTATTCCAGTAAAGACAAACTATAAAGCCTCAGACATTGCAAGGTTGTTTATCAAGGAGATATTCAAGCTACATGGGCTACCCAGACGAATCATTAGTGATCGTGATTCTCTCTTCACATCACACTTTTGGAGAGCTATCTTTGAAGCCATTGGGACTCAACTCTGTTTTAGCACCGCCTACCATCCTCAAACGGATGGACAAACAGAGCGAGTGAATCAAATCATTGAGGATATGCTTAGGGCATACTACTGTCGAGAGCCGAAGAGGTGGATTCAATACTTGCCATTAGTTGAATTTGCCTACAATGCTTCTTACCAGCAGAGCATTCAAATGACCCCTTTCCAGGCATTGTATGGTCATGATTGTCGAAGTCCCCTAAACTTTTCTGACCCAACCCTAAGAGTTGAAGTTTCAAGACAAATGTTGGAGGACATGGATAATCAAATAAGGTCAATAAGACAAGACATACAAGCAGCCAAGGATAGACAAAAGGCATACGCAGATTTGAAGCGTAAAGATAGAGTCTTCGAAGAAGGAGACATGGTCTTCATTCGTGTACGCCCTAAAAAGAGTTCTCTATCCCTAGGAGATTGCAAGAAGCTAAGTCCAAGGTATTCTGAGCCGTACAAAATCCTCAAATGCCTAGGACCCAATGCTTATAGATTGCAACTCCCTGAGAACCTAAAGGTTCACAATGTATTCCATATCAGCCTATTGAAAAGATATGTACCCAACCCTAACCATGTACTCGATGACCAACAAATTGTAATGCCTAGTCAAGGAATCCTTGAACTAAGCCCAGATAAGATCTTAGATGTTAGGGAGAGACAGTTAAGATCCAAAACCTTGAGAGAATATCTCGTCCAGTGGAAAGATTATCCCGAGGAGGATGCCACTTGGGTAGATGAAGGCACTCTCAACCATCAATATCCCCAGTTTATCTCGAGATGAGGACATATTGGTTCTTATAAGGGAGAGAGAATGTAATATATTAAATAAATAAAAGGGAAAAAAATTTTAGCACCTTCATGGCGGCGCATGTGTTGTGCCGTGACGCCGCGAGAGCTACAGGGATCGATAGGGAATAGAGGGGAGGGGGGGCCAGCAAGCTCCCGCTGGAGCTTTCTCACGACCCTCTCCATGCATACTGACAGGCAAGGGGGGGAGGATTCCCTCCCCTCCCCTATATAAAGAGGAGAGGGCCGTAGTTGAAAGAAGAAGGAGGAGGGAGGATACTAAGTTGCTGCCGTCGACGTGCTGTGAGAAGAGGAGGAGGCCTTGTGTTACTGCCGAAGGCCGTAGAAGGGCTGTTGAGCCACCGCCACGGCTGTCGCCCTCGTAGCCGATGGACGGCTGGCTATCCCCCCCACATCAGTGAAGCTTCTCTAGGAAGCTTCCTAAGGGGGGGCTAATTAAGCCCCCTTTCACCCCCCTTATATCCCTTTTAAACTTTTCACCCCCCTCCCATAACTCTTTTTTTTTTCACAACCCCCTAAGCTTTTTTGTAAATCCCCCGTGTCCCCATTACTTCTTTCTTTTTCCCCCCCTGGACCCCAAATCCAAACCATCATCATGGGCCTCGAATATTGTCCCGTGAGGAAAAGATAAGGAAGGGAACTAGAGAGGAGAGAAGAAGAAAACAGTGGTGTGAAAAAAGTAGAGGGTGGAAAAAGATAAAGAAGGGAAGTAGAGAGGAGTGAAGGAGAAATGAGTAGTGTGAGAGAAGTAGAGGGTGGGAAAAGATAAAGAAGACTAAGAAAGGAGTAAAAGAGAAAGAGTAGAGAAGGAATAGAGGGAGGTAGAAGGGTAAAAAGGGAGGAAAAAATGAGGAGTGAAGGAGGAGGAGTAGGGAAGGAGAAGAAAAAAGTAGAGGAAGTGCAAGGAAAGAGAATAAGTGCCTTCTATACCTTTTACCCCAAGCCCAAAGTTCTCCAAGGGTTCATGTGGTTGCAAAACCACACTCACCCATAAACGTTTTGCCAAGTATAGACCCTATAGGGCCTCACTACAACAAAAAGGCTCCATAGACGGGCTTGTAGACACAATATTTGAATTGTGAAAAAAAAAAGTCGGGTGCGTTTATTAACGCGTCTATTTTCGCGTCTACAAAATCGCGTCTAAAAGCGCGCTTATAGGGAGAAGTAGATGCACATGTAAACGGGCCTATAGACGCAGATATAAACGCGCTACGTAAATATATAATCATATTTATAAAAAAGTGGATGTATTCATATTGTGCGTCTATACACACAATTATTTACATGTCTATAACTGCGTTTACACTGAAAGTTTTTGACGATAATAGACACGCATTTATCCTGCAATTTAGACGCGGTGATAGACGCACAAAACAGAGGTATAAAAAAAAACCAGAGAGCATGTGGCTTTGCCCCCATCAACATCAAATTGTATACTTAGGGAAAACAGAGAAAGATTATTTCGAGGATTGGATATTGAAAACAAAACAATGTATGGAGCACACGAAATTTCATATATATAGATGAAACGTTTTTACATTATGAGTTCTAGTACTTGTGACCTCATGGTCACAAGCACTAGCTGAAAGTAATACATATCAAAAATGAAAATTACAAGCCAAGGGGAGGCATGCATGCATGGGGCTCCTCTATATCTCCTCAGAAGAGGCATCATCATCGCTACCACCACCGCTGCTTGTGCCACTGCCGTTGCCGCCACCGCTACTGCTAGTCCCCCTTCGCTATCCTCAACTGCATCAGGGTTCGCCTACACAAAGGATTAAAGTATTTAAATACCATTACAAACAATAAATCATATTGATCTATAGTTTTCATGTAAAAAATAAAAAATACCTCTTTTAGTGGTGAAATCCTCATGGCGCGATTATATTGCTCCTCCGTGATGAGTCCCTCCTCATAGAAATGATGCCAAGTGGACACCCGGTTATGACCTTGATGGTAGCCTACCTCTCTAGGAGTAGGCATCCTACCAACGATATGGAACTACAAAACAATTTGAACATACAATGTATTAAAACACACTACATAATGAAGTGAAACAAATTACAAAATTTAATTTAAAAAAAGGAATCAAATAATACTTACAAACTCAGCCTCCCATGACTCCCTGCTACCCGATCCATAATGCGACAATTCCATGGTTGCCATCTGGATACGTCGCGCCTCTGCATGCTAGCGACTTGTCATTTTCTCCGTTGCTCTCTTCTTGGCCTCTTTCCACTCCTTGCGGTAGCAATTGGGTGGTTGGCCATATCCAGGGCACCCCTGCTCTTGTCTCCGCAATGACTCCTTGGCGCGCATCATAAGGTGAGACCTCTTGTTATGAAGCGCGTCTCTCACCTTTGACCGTCCCCAATCATCTGAGAATCATGAATTCTTGGGATTAGGATACCTTTTATGTACTGCACACAGCACCTCTTCCAACAAACCATTTTTTTGGTGCTTGAAGGGAATCATGCAATCTTTGTATGTGGCATGCACGGCACTCCTCAAGTAGGCTATCACTTCCCTCCCCTCGAAGTCATGCAAGATACCACCAACGCAGTGATAGAGTAGTACATTTGTGGAGGCTCACCTCTCTCATTTTCCGGTGAGGGTGATCGAGAGCCACCACCTAGGCAACCCCCACAAAGCCCTCGACCTTCTCGTCCTCCCGCACCACTCTCCCTCCTCCCTCGACGTGCACTATCCTCTACCTCACTCGATACATGTGCCTCTACAGATGTATGTGCTTCGACCGATCCATGTACCTCAGCTGATTCCTGTGTAGGCAAAGATGTGATAGGTATCCCAGACATCACACTAAAAACCTCATCTGCAGTGGGAGGGTGACCAAGATAATTGGTCATCTCCCCCATGAATTGCTCCTTGTTGAATGGGGTGCTGGAGGATCTAGGATTCCACATCTACACAAAAAAAATCATATTATCCTGTGTAGATAAAACATATTACATACATCGTCTATACTTGCGTCTTTGTACGCGTCTATACCTGCGTCTCTCTGAGCGTCTGTCAGCACGTGTACAATGCAAAGCACACGCGCTGAAAGATGCACCCCTAGAGAAACATTTTCCGCGTCTATATCTGTGTCTACACTGCGATGTAGACGCTCTATCAAACGCGCTTTGTCGGGTGATTTTGCCAGGCGATCGCCATTATTGATTTACAAAATGCAATACATAATGAAATCACAAATCCTAAATGCACAGACAGAGCAGAGAGAGGAAGAGAGAAAGAAAGAGAGAGAGAGAGAGAGAGACTCACCTTCGGTGTTTGGTGCGGCGGGTGGTAGCGCTTCTTCCTTCTTCTTCTTCCTCTTCTTGGTAAGTTATCCTCCCTTGATGCTTGCTTCCTTGCTTGCTGCTTCTTCTTGTTCTCCTCTCTCTTGTTCTCTCTTTCTTCCTCTCCTTGGCTTTTCTTTTTCCATTCTTGTGTGTTTGAAATGAAAGAAGAGGTGAGTCATAAGGAGGTGAGGCATGAAAATACTAGGTGAGGCATGAAGAGACTGCATGTCGGCTAAACTCAAGTTTTAGAACCGCTAAAAACGTAGGAAAGGAAAGGTGTAGTTTGAAAAGAAATGATTTAAGTATGATTTGAATTTTGACGTGTGCGTCTATTTTTGCGTGTATAAGCGTGTCTATTTGCACGGATATATAGATGCAAAAATCACGTCTATTTACACGCATGTATAGACGCGTCGATAGACGTTGTGATAGACGTGCCCAACTTTGCGCATCTAACATGCGCGTCTATGCCTCGTTTTTCTTATAGTGCCTTCTTAGGCTTTGTAAATCTTTCCCTTTCTGAAGAATCTAAGAATCTAAAGGTCCTATCATTCCTTCTCGTGATCAACCATTCAAACGGCACCTTGCCTCGAAAGAGAGTCGATGGAAATCCAGAAGAAAGAGTAAAAGCTACCTTCACATTTGAACTACGATGCCGCCTAAGAAAGTCCAAGGAGTAGTTACGGGAGGGTCATCTCCCGGTATCCATGTGAATATCTCACCCCAAAACTAGGTTTTTTTTCTTGGCTTTAAATCGGTTTTAATTCAATCATGCAAAGAGAAATTGTTAGGGAGAGGATATAATTGTCCGAGTTATTTATAATGAAGGAGTGTAGCTTATAAATGATAATGTATAGAACATAGTTTCCTTCGAATAGCATCATGCATTATAACGAATTACGAGCAAGATTATCTATAGTAGTATATTTCAGTTAAATCTTGAGAGTGTAGAAATTGTATCTTGCACCACTAGTCCTATTCCTTTTTGCAACGAATCATTGTAAATGATTAAATTCATGAAAGGTTTCTTTCGTTGCTCAAATTACTAGGAAGTTATCATTGCTAATTGCACATCTTAGCAAAGGAAATGATTGTTATTTGGCATGATTTCGTCTGCAAGGAAAAATGAATATTAAATTGAACTGCATCGACTGGAAAGTCAATTGTCACAAGGATAGCAAAACCTTGACAAGGCGATCAATATTACCTTCCAAAAGATAACCAAACCAATCTAAACTTAGAAATACCATGCTGAAGAGAAAAATATGCCTTGGAAATGATTTAAAGACCAAATAAACATTTATATCTTAAGCACTTGACTACTTTCCTTATTGTAGGGTCAATAAATTCGTAAAGATAAGGAACTAGGGTTTGTCCCTGAGGTTCTTAAAAAGAAACCCTAGTTTCAACATACGTCAGCTTAAAGAAACTTAAACGGATTATTTCAACGCAAGACTTGCGTAGCAAGTATGAAGTCATGTAGTCTTGTGACTGGTTCACAAGACGAAAGGGTAAATAACCTCAACAAGGATGGCAGATCCTTACATAAGTTATCTTGCAAAAGGACGTATTCGTGAATATCCTTCTAAATAAGGAAAGTTATAATCCGGAAACTAAAGTATCTAATGAACTTTAGGGTTGAACAAGTTGGGTTAATAAGGTACGCCCTAACCCGGACTATAAAGGATCCCGCCAAGTTACAAGACACCTTGGGAACGAGTGCTGATACACTCAAAAGGAAAGAATAATTCCTTAACTGTTTGCCAAACAACACGGTCGATTTTAATGGAAATGTGTGAGCTTGCTAGAGATTTTTTTTAGTACTATTTGAATTATGAATTACAAATTAAATGAATACCTATACTTCAGGTTAAAGGCCTGAAGGGACAGGCAGTTTCAGTTACCCCCGACTGCCTACCTAACCCTAACCAAGGGGGTTGTTGACCGCGCCGGGAACCACAAGAGGTCTCTCCGTTGAGCTCTACTTGGAGCAGGAGAACGCTTGGGTGCTAGGGGGGGCTCTGGCCATAAATCCCTCACCTTTCGGGTCCTGCGCAAGAGGCTAACGTGACTCCGGATTGGATCTCAAGGCCTACGTACTAGTTTACGGGTGGAAGCTTGGAATAGTGATCCCTGCGGATTACTGGATAGCCTTCGGGCGGATTATGGACAAGCCTATGGGCGGAACTCATTGTATTTCAAAGATAAAATGATGAAATGTTAATAAAGAACTTGCTTGATATTGTTTTTCTATGTCATGTGATAAGAACGAGTGCTTAATGGATTAATTAAAGAAGCTGATTGTTATATGTCAAATCAATGTGTTAGATAATTACATAACTAAAAACAAACCGAGGAAAGTGCGGAGGATGGGCCATGGGTCCGTCCTATGGTTGGGTGGTCCCGGTTAGCCGGGAACTTTTCTAAAAAATCTCGAAGAACAGCGAGATGATTATCAAAATGAATAACGAAAGCGATGACCTAGAGTTATGCCTTACCCAATTTACGCTATTTTAGGGGAACGAAATGGGACTATGCCTTATGGCAGAGAGGTTGAGCTTTGCATCCCTCTCGTTTCCCATTCTCCTTGAACCAAGTGTAGCGTGAATCTGCTTCTGACCTGGCGTTTCTGCGTAAAGTAGTTTGCTTGGGTCCGATGCTAGTTGCTGTTAGTTAATGAACAATCAGGAAAACCCTAATTCTGGTCGATCCTAAGTGGGAACGGCCAGGATACTTCCGCTACGTGGCAGACGTGGGAAGACCTAGATCGCAAATCCCATAACATTCCATGGGAGTGCCGGGCGGAAATTTCTAGACATCCTTTCTGATGGACTGCTAAGACATGTCCTGGATGACACTAAGAGGACACGTTACAACTTAACCTAGCCATGCCTAACTTATAGATCAAAGGTTGACTTATGCATGTGCAATATATATATATATATATAGAGAGAGAGAGAGAGGGAGGGAGGGAGGGAGGGAGGGAGGGAGAGACACAGAGAGAGAAAGAGAGAGAGAGAGAGAGAGAGAGAGAGAGAGAGAGAGAGAGAGGGAGAGAAGTGATCGATATATACACATGTTGCATCTGTTGTGCACTTAACCTAGCCATGCATAAACTTATAGATCAAAGGTTAATTGGTGGTTTAAGAGAGTATCCAAACTTTTTAGGGTAGTCCCTTGACTCTCATTAGTCTCAACAAATATACAACATAATCAATACAATCAAAGAAAAAGCAAGGCATGCATACAATTCATAGCGTAAGTAGAATGATGCAAATAAATTGACTTGTGCATGTGCAATAGAGAGAGAGAGAGAAGTGATCGGTACATGCACATCACACATATGTTGTGCACTTAACCTAGCCATGGCTAAAACTTATAGATCAAAGGTTAACTTGTGCATGTGCAATATAAATATATAAATATATATATATATATATATATATATATATATATATAGAGAGAGAGAACTGATCAATACACTCACATGTCTCATTTGTTGTGCACTTAACCTAGCCATGCATAAACTTATAGATCAAAGCTTAATCGGTGATTCAAGGGAGTATCCTCACTTTTTAGGGTAGTCCCTTGATTCTCTGTATTCTCAAGGAGTATACATCACAATCAATACAATCAAAGAAAAAGCAAGACATGCATGCCAATTCATAGCATGAGTAGATTGATGTAAATCAGTTGGCTTGTGCATGTGCAAGCTATTCCAATCATGTCAAGGTGCACTTATAGCTCACATATAATTTTAGATAAGGTGGACCACATGTAGCCAATGTGCACATGTCATATTTTCATCATCTTTAGCTAGTGTGTCCACTTGTTGGTGACTAAAATAGATCACTGTAAGGATACTTTGCAATACCAACAAGCCAACTACAAATCTCTTATCTATGAAATGTATAAGTAAATTAACTTGGTTAATTTGATGAGGTCAAGTTTTCCTTCCATGGACAATGTGGTTGGCTATCTACTTCAAGGTTATGGGAACTTGCAAAAGTCAATGGAGCATCATCAAAATGACGATACTCTAATTACTATATCAAGTCACTTCATGTACATATCTTTGATTGATTGATGGATAATATGCCTTTCTCTATCTCTTTCGTATACACCTTCATTGCATTATCTCTCTCTAGCTAAAAACCATTTGTGCTTTATCCACCTATTGATACTTGCATGCAATTGCAAGTGGGATGGTCTAGTAAGTCACCACATATGTGCCAATTGACTTGCCAATGTATTATCTCTTATCCTCAAGCTTTATTATATATGTCACCACATAGGTCAATTGATTTGCTAGTGTACCATCTCTTATCTCAAGATTTTCTATATATTTCACCAGTATTCTCAATCAAAAACATCATATCAAGCATATCTTGCATTAATCAAGCAGATTGGCCAACCCAACATAAATGAAATTGTATGAATAGCAATGTAGATCAAGATCTTAGCTTAAATCAATGACACATTTTTGCACAATCACAATCATGTCTATGTAAAAAGTGTGAAATCATTTCAATTACGTGTGTTTAAAATTTCTTAAGCTCTAAAGTTCAATGTTAGGTCATTAGCAAGCACCCCTTGCATTCTCTAAGCATGACCACCAAGTAAGACTACATGAAAAATTACATGATTTTAAATTGTGTTGTTTGTTAGTCATGACCACGATGATTAGTCTTCAAAATCAAGAATAACTTTGTGTATGAACATAGTCTAGTTCAAGCTATGAACATAGTCTAGTTCAAGCTATGAAGGTGTTTCAATTACATTTAAAACTTTTTAAGCTTCAAGATTGTGATCATAGTTTATATCAACAAGAAGTTTGTGCCTCAATTTATGCATGTTCATAGTTTGGATCATAGCTCTAGAATTGTTTTATTTTGATGCATAAAGATTTATATGATTCTTCATAGCCTCCTCCTTGAGTCTTCACCAATTCTCTCTATCAAACCACTCCAACTTTAAGGTGCCAGTCTTGATTGCCTTGCGTGCATCTAATCATCTATGTGGCATGTATGCATGTATAGGGCATGATTGGATGTATATTTGTATGCATGTATAGGGAATGATTGGATGTATATACGACATAATTACACCTAGATCATAAGGATCACAAATGTGATTTCATTTGGTATATATGTCATATTCCCTAAATGCGTGCATTGATACTTATAACATGGAGGCAAACATTTTGATATTGAAAGACTAGGAAAGTCATGTCACGTTGATCCAAAAACAACCAAAAGCTAGCATCTAATCAGTTTAATTGTTACTACGCGTTTGTCAGCGCGTGTAATAAGTATTATCTGCGCATATACACGCGCTTACAGACGTGCTACACAAATATAAAAAAATTTATAAAAAATTTGTGGATTTATTTTCAAACCAATGCTTTCCTGCGGTTTTTTGCACGTTTTCTGCAGTTCGAGCTCGACATCACTAATCATGTCTATCTATCACTTCATGAAGGCAATGAGGGAAGGAAATAAGAATAAAAAGAGGACAGGAGGAAGGAAGAGCCAAAGAGTAGAGAACAAGAGCCAAATACCAAGGAAGAGAAGAAGATTCAAGCAACTTATCAAGGGAAGGGAGAAGGAGGACAAAGAGCTTGCAACCTAGCCGCCACCCATCGGAACAAGCAAAGAAGGTGTTTTCTTATTCTCTCTCTCAATGTTGTTTGCTTTCTCTATCTGTTTGTCTCTCTCTCTCTCTTTACATGCTATAGACTATCATCTATGGAGGTTTTTTTGTGCGTTTTTTAACCAAGTTTGAAAAAAATAGTCCGACTGTACGCGTTTGTTAGCTCGTGCAGGTGATAGTGTATACCCAAGTATAGACGCAAAAATAGACGCGCTGACAGATGCACACAAAGATGTAGATATAGATGCAGCATGTAATATATTTTATCTGCACAGGGTAATATGATTTTTCTTGTGTAGATGTGGAATCCTGGATCTTCCAGCACTGATCTTGAGTTAGAACACATGAACAACACCTTAGCAGAGTTTTCTAGAGATACATGTTAGTAGCTTTTTAGGAGGTTTTCCAAACAAGGAGCAATTCATGGGGGAGATGACCAATTATCTTCGTCGCTCTCCCACTGCAAAGGAGGTTTTCAGCGTGATGTCTGGGACGCCTATCACATCTTTGCCTAGCACTACTGCACAAACACCAAACCTTGGCACACCTCTACTAACAAGTACTCCAGGCACTATGCATACACAAAGATTAGCTGATGCACAGGGATCAACTGAAGTACATGGATCGACCGAAGCACGTGCATCTGCAGAAGCACATGCATCGAGTGAGGTAGAGGGCAGTGCCCGTCGAGAGAGGAGGGAGAGTCGTGCGGGAGGACGAGGAGGTCAAGGGCTTTGTGGGGGTTGCCTAGGAGGTGGCTCTCGATCACCCTCACCGAGAAATGAGAGAGGCGAGCCTCCACAAATGTACTACTCACTGATGTTGGTAGTATCTTGCATGACTCTGAGGGGAGGGAAGTGATAGCCTACTTGAGGAGTGTCGTGCATGCCACATACATAGATTGCATGATTCCCTTCAAGCACCAAAAAATGGTTTGTGGCAAGAGGTGCTGTGGGCAGTACATAGAAGGTACCCTAATCTCTAGAATTCACGATTCTCAGATGATTGGGGACGGTCAAAGGTGAGAGACACGCTTCATAACAAGAGGTCTCACCTTATGACGCGCGCCAAGGAGTCACTACAGAGACAAGAGCAGGGCTGCCTTGGATATGGCCAACCACCCAATTGCCACCGCAGGGAGTAGAAAGAGTCCAAGAAGAGAGTAGCAGAGAAAATGACAAGTCGCCAGTATGCAGAGGCGCGACAAATCCAGATGGCAACTGTGGGATTGTCGCATTATGGATCGGGTGGCAGGGAGTCATGGAAGACTGAGTTTGTAAGTATTATTTGATTTTTAAAAAAAATTAAATTTTGTAATTTGTTTCACTTCATTACATAGTGTGTTCTAATACGTAGTATGTTCAAATTGTTTTGTAGTATCAAATCGTTAGTAGGATGCCTACTCCTAGAGAGGTAGGCTACCATCGAGGTCATAACCGGGCATTCACTTGGCAGCATTTCTACGAGGAGGGACTCATCACGGAGGAGCAATATAATCGTGCCATGAGGATTCCACAATCAGAAGAGGTATGTTTCATTTTTTACATGAAAAGTATAGGTAACTCTAATTTATTGTTTGTATTGGTATTTATATACCTTAATCCTTTGTGTAGGCGAACCCTGATGCAGTCGAGGATAGTGAAGGGGGAACTAGCAATAGCGCTAGCGGCAATGGCAGCGGCATAGGCAGCGGTGGTGGTAGCGATGATGATGCCTCTTATGAGGAGATGTAGAGGAGCCCCATGCATGCATGCCTCCCCTTGGCTTGTAGTTTTCATTTTTTATATGTATTACTTTCAGCTAGTGCTTGCGACCATAACCATGCTTGAGGTCGCAAATACTAGAACTCATCATGTAAAAACGTTTCATCTATATATATGAAATTTCGTGTTCTACATACATTGTTTTGTTTTCAGTACAAAAATCTTCGAAATAATCTTTCTCTGTTTTCCCTAAGCATACAATTTGATGTTGATAGGGGAAAAAAAACCAGAGAGCATGTGGCTTGTTGGTTTTTTTCACACCTCTGTTTTGCATGTCTATCAGCACGTCTAAATTGCAGGATAAATCACGTCTATTCTCGTAAAAAACTTGCAGAGTAAACATTTTTTTAGACGCGTGGATACACGCGTGTATAGATACACAATATGAATATATCTACTTTTTTATAAATATGATTATATATTTACATAGCGCTTCAATACACGCGTCTATATGGGCATGTAACTCACACTATAAGCGTGCTTTTAGACGCGAAATTTTAGACGCAGCAGTAGGCGTGGTAATAAAAGCGCCCAACATTTTTTAACACAGTTCAAATATTGCGTCTACAAGCACGTCTATAGAGCCTTTTTGTTGTAGTGTGAGTTCATGAAAGAAATCCAAAGGTTAGTTGTAGATATTCTCAATGTTCATGGCAGAGCATTGTTGTGAAGGCCCATTCAATGCTTTCATATCCCATATCATGATGATGGACATCATGAAAGTGACATGTAAAACACATCTAGTTAATAATGAACTTAATGATATTGAAACTTAGGTTTTGTGACCCAAGAAACAATGTCATGAATTCAGATAAACTTTAGCAAGTCAAGCTTGTTTATAGAACTTTTACTCCTCTCTTTCTATGTGGCGCCATATCACTTCTAATGACGCCATATCACTTCTAATGAGATTCTAACGGAGGGACCTCATTCCATTGAGAGATCCACAATGATTTCATCTTGAAAACCACCATATAGGATCGTACGCCCTAGTTGCGCATTACACATAGATGCAGTCCGAGCTGCATCCTCACGTGCGCGCATGGATTCATGCCACAAGCTCAGGAACAACGTTTACCAATCTGAGTAGCGCAAGATCGCCCTTTCACGTAAGTATGCAGCGTGCGTGTTCTAAAAGTAGAACTAAGTAGGTAGGTGACTGCATGAGATATAGACATAGGCATAGAAATGTTCTACGTATATATGCCTTGCCGAATGCAAGGAACAAAGACGAGCTAAGTGGCAAATGATCGCTTTATCACTACTCAAATGATCTGTAACAATATGAAGCTGCAGCAGCTAATCCTGCAGAATTAATAGACTGTAATGCTAGCCAGTGCTACAATGTATCAATTATGCCATGAGTTTTAAGAACTGGAAGTAATATCTGCAGCGACGTTGAAGTACTGCCACAGCCTCGGGTCATCTAACGCTTCCAGTACTTCAAGCAGGTTCCGACCAGTGTTCAAGAGCAGGGCCAGCGCAGCGGACGATATCATAATCGGTGGAAAGTCAGCTGCGATTAATTCTGATTCTTGGATCTCTTGGAGTTCTTGTAGGAGAGTGATCCGCTGATCATGCTCTGAGGGTGACATATTATTATTATTATTATTGCGCAGCTCTTCTAGGTCTAGCTCGTGGTCCCGTCCCGATATCAACATAATTGCATTGTAGTAGCAGTGCTGCTGTAGTGGAGACCTGCAGAGTGGGCACGAGGGCCGTCGTAGCATCCATTCGTACAGGCAGCCTCTGCAGAAGCTGTGTCGGCAAGGAGTTACCTCGCAATCGTCTCTCGATACACCGCTCAAGCAGATAGCACACATTACATTCTCGACGTTACCGTCGTCATCAATCGACGCTGAGCTCTCCATGGACTGGGATTCTGTAGGGTCGCGCGCTGAAGTACTGTACTGGACTGAGGACTTATTATTTATTTTTAAGGAAGGTCCGGACTCGCCTCCTTTTCCTTTGCTTTCCTCATCAGCTTACTTTATGTACACGACTTCTAATGGCTGTGGCCGCCCCATCACTCATAGTTCTAAGCCGACCCTAATTAACTAACCGGATATACCATTTTCTAAGCTGAATTAATTGCTGGGATACCAAGTCACGTTGGCATCTACATTATAGACACGTACTTGTCTTCACTCACAATGAGTGTTTTACCAGGTTTGCCCACTAATAGCACTGTAGAGAATCCAACTTAATATAGTTATGTTACAACCCCATACTTTTGCAGCATGCATTTATTGCATCATACAAAATACCAAGTGAGTAGTAGTCTAGATGTTTCAATATCATGAGTAACATTATAAGAGAGTTTAACTACGTGACACATAAGCCACCATATAGCCCAAGGCCCCAATGGTAACCCGATGCTCACAATCTGCAAAACTAAAGGCAAAGCACAGACATTCCTCTAGTTTTGCCAAACATTTAACGTCTTTGGGAGGTGAATTAAGAAATTTGGAACCTCCATTTTTGTGGTAGCCATATGTAACATTCAAATCACCCTTAACTTACATCATACACATAGACACACCTTTTAGGATTGGTGCATTCAAAACTGGTCAGAGGATGTACTCTTGCAATCCTATCTTACAAACACTATTTCCTTTTGTTTATAAATCAACATCACACCTTGGGATTAGAAGTGAAAGGGACACAGTATCTTCTACAAATTGTGACACTTACACAATTGTCATTTATAGTGATATTTGTGATTTCTTATCACCCTTGGATTGAGTAGAATGTGGTATTACACATTATCGGACCGCTTTACCTTGTGCTAGAATTTAGAACTTTGCAAGAACATAGGATCTAATGGTATTATTTCCCTTCAACTTATTCTTATTTTTACCAAAATCTATCTTGGCTCTTGGCTTCCTTTTCTTATTTCCTACTATCATCATCAACTTGGTCAAATGATTCATTCTTGGCATAGCCTAGTGCAGAATTATTGTCATCCTCAAAAGTGGCATCATCTGAGTTGGAATCATTGCCTAGTAAAAGGGCCTACATTCCTCATACTCCCAAAGTAATTGAAAACTAACATTTTTAAAAACCAACTTGAACTAGAGTATATTGTTAGGTTGGAGTTGCACAATTGCTAGTCGAGTGATGGCAATGCTATGTGGAAGGTTAGTAAGATACGAGTCATTGTATGCTATCTAATTGCGTAAGCTTATCCTCAAGGTATTTTACACTAAGCAAATGATTTTTCACCTTATGCATCCCACTCTCTTGAATTTTTATTGAGAAAGGCATCAAAGTTTGGTAGGTTTTCTTTGCCACATGCAATTGATAAGCTACAGATTGTCTTGTTATCTCATACCCACAACCTGTTGGTGAAACTTCTTCCAATTGAAAAGGATACTCTATAATGTTGAGAAATAGAAAAATGGTGTATAGCTGTCCTGAATCCCATATGGACAGTGAGGAGAGTGGAACAACCCAAATTCTATAAAGCCTTGTACTTGACTTTCACTTTCATATGGAATGAATACAATGTCATGATGCTTTGTACTTTCATTTTAGTGTCTTATCATTGTGGATCTTACACAAGATTGTGTTTATGGGTCCAAGCTTCCATCTTGGAACCTAATTCACTTGTGTAACAGTTTTCTCTACTTGTCCATGTCATTATAAGTTTGGTCTTCATCTTTCATCCACCATAGCTTGTGTCATGCTCTAGATCCACATCTTTTAACATGGTATTAGTGCACAGCTAAGTATGGCACAGCTTCATTTTTCTCTCATCTAGCTTAGATTGAGTTCAATTTAGCTCAGGACAAGTCCATGACCTCATCTCCTACTCCTTCTTCTCCACTTAACCTTGTGGCAGCCACCATACCTAACAATACCCTGCCTGCTTAAACCTCTCATATCTCTCTCTACCCACCCAATTTAACCAAGCTTCCTTTTGGAGAAGGTTCCATTGCTATTGAAGCTTCTTTGTATCACTTGAAACATCAGCATTGCTCTTCCACAAGCTTAGCATTACCAATTTTCTCAGGCTCTCTTCTATGTCTGACATATATAGCCCAAATCTTT
Source organism: Lygodium microphyllum (assembly GCF_053477565.2). NCBI lineage: Eukaryota > Viridiplantae > Streptophyta > Polypodiopsida > Schizaeales > Lygodiaceae > Lygodium > Lygodium microphyllum. Next base: position 116,679,970 of record NC_141157.1, read on the forward strand.
ATCTACCTCTAATTGAGCTTCTTGATCTCCATCTACAGAGTATAAATTCACTTGCTATGTTCTAAAGAGTTTTTTCTGGACTAAAGTTGCTTCCTCCCATCACATTAGAAGCCAACACTATGCTCTATAAGACCAGGCATTGTCAAAAAACATGAAATAGGTGAAAAAAACATAAGTAGGAAATCCACGTCATAGAGCGACCAGTACGCCACGCAGTCATGCTCAAGTTCATAGGGTTTTTGTAGAGCTTGAAGAGAGCTACATTTGCATTAAAAAACTTTTGAAAATGATCCACTTTAGCTCATGAAATTAGTAAAAAATGAGACTTGGGTCTATGTAATCAACACCAAGGTCAATTCATGAATGAAGAAGAAGAAAAAGATACTTCCACTACTATCAACAACTCTAACAGGTTGTTCTAAGGAATTTGTTTCCTATAGTGGACGTAAAAACCCTACCAAGATGTAAAGTTTCAAGCCTTAACTTGACTAGGCGGCCAAAGAGCTAGTCTCCTCGTTCATGTGCACATGCAAGGGGGGCAAAAGCTAGCAAGGGTAGAGACTCATCTTTTGAGGGGGGTGTTGAGAAATAGACAAATGATATATAGTTGTACTGTATCCCATATGCACAGTGAGGAGAGTGGAACAACCCAAATTCTATAAAGCATTGTACTTGACTATCACTTTCATATGGAATGAATACAATGTCATGATTCTTTGTACTTTCAGTTAAGTGTCTTGTCATTCTTGATCTTAGACAAGATTGTGATTATGAGTCCAAGCTTCCATCTTGGAATCTAATTCACTTGTGTAACAGTTGTGTCTACTTGTCCATGTCATTATGAGTTTAGTCTTCATCTTTCATCCACGATAGCTCGTGTCATGCTCTAGATCCACATCTTTTAACATATAATAGTGCACGAGAGTAGCTCTCAGAATCCTAAAACCTATATATAGTAGCATCTTTTTGAGACCTTACTATCTTAACGACAATCTTTACCGGGACAACTAATGATTATATCTACTTATTCTCAAGATGAGAAAAACAGGCAACATACTAGGAACCTTTTGTGATTGATTTTCTTTTGAACCTTATTTTTGTTTGCAGTAAGCATGTAGACATATATTCTTTCTCTTTGGTGTCCAAGCACAAATCCAATGTCCTGAGCATGTGGAAATAGGTCACAAAGGAATATAGATACATTCCTTGTCTTTGTTGTCTAAGCACAAATCTGATTGGCTTGTGCTCAATGCAAGTACTACAAGGAAGCAGTTAAAGCTTCAAGAAAGTTGTCAATCTTAGGCTTCAAGAGCAAGTTAAGAGCTACTTTATGCTCTAAAATTTTGAAACCAAGTCCTTTTACGACCCCTGAAATGTAATTAAGATAATGCCAAAAGCTAAAAAGCTATCAAGTAAATATTCTAAGAGAAACCAAACCATAAAATTATAGGTTCTAAGTGTATTAAATACAACCACTTCTAATATGTTTTTGCAATATTCAAAACTTGTCTATGCATTTCTACTTGGATGGTTTGGATCCAAATGGTGAGTGCAAGACTGGATATGAAAAAATCATTTCATGATCTTATGAAAGATATTAGTCCAAATAGTATATAGAATACCAAAACACTACAACAAACAACAATTATAGACGTGCTTAGTACACGCGCATAGTCAGGTGCGTTTAACTGTGCGTATATAAGCGCGTCGATAAGTGTGTGTATATAGATGCAATTCATGCTCTATATACACGCGCTTATAGACGCGCTTTCAGATTTGCGCACAGATGCGCACTATAATTTTAGAAAAAGTTGAAAAATATTGTTGGTGTGTCATTCTTTTCAAAGTAGTCCCATCTTGCGTTTCTTTTGGGGTTTTTTTTACAGGTGCATGACACAAAGAGAGGAGAAAGGAAGAGGAAAAGAAGAAAGGGTAAAGAGAGGAGGAAGCAAGAGGCAAAGAGAAAGGAGAGGGAGGAGAAGAAGGAGTTTGTAGCCATGTCGCCGCCCATCACAACACCGATTCAAGGTGAGTCCTTCTTCTTGTCTCTCTCACTCACTCTCACTCACACACACTCTCTCTCTCCCTCCCTCTCCCTTGTTGAGATATCGAGCTCCACTCGTGATACGCCAGGGTGACCGTTGTGTATTTATGTCACCGACTTGTCAGTTGCAGATGCGGTTGGTACACCGCCCCTGAATAATAGCTACATGATAGCTATCCTTATCTACTCTAGTTCGTGGCTCAGTTAGTATGCCACCTTAGTTAGTTGAGTTTGGTTTGAGACCCATATATAGGGTTCTTCTATTTCTTTGTATTAGAGTTCTTTTGGCTTCCACAACTAAGAAGAGGAAAACTGTTTTCAGCCTCCACCCTTGTGTGTATTCCCCCATTGTGCAAGCAAGAAAGCTACAAGTGAGACTCATTCCTTCTCTCCCACAATCTTGACATGGTATCAGAGCCTTGTTCGTGGTAAGGAGCTCAAGAAAGCAAGCCAAGCTCGCGGTGGTCTGGTAAGAGGAGCAGTGTTGCTTTCATTTTCTGTTTTGGGAGCAGATCCCTGCAGGTAGCACAGCCGGAAATTGCAGGAGTGGATTGTCTCAGGTTGAGACGCCCTTTGCGGTGAAGCAAGAGGGCACTATATGCTGCGGGGCAGGGCTTTAGCCCTTGGCGACCTTGTTTTTTTGATTTGAGGCCATTTCGGGGCCTGTTTTGAAGGCGGAAGTTTTCTGCACGCACTCAGGAAAAGACCCTGTTTTATGCTGTGCGACCACTGTTCTACAGGTCGGTGAAAAGTTACTATAGAAATTGCATCGTATGCTTGTGCGCAGAGACATTGGGAGTTTCAGAATCATCATTGGTTCCTGTTTATGCAAAATCGTCACTAGGAAGTGACTGTGTGGTCAAATACCACTTTCGCCAGTTTTGCAGATTTTCCCTTGTGAGGGTGAAGCTGTGTTTTTTGCAGTGACAGAATTTTTTGCAGTATTCTATAATGGCATCTGATTCTCTTTCACAGATTGTCACTGAAAAGCTTGACAAGAACAACTTCCAGGCATGGAAGTTTAGGATGACGAATTTCCTTATGGGAAAAGGATATTGGGAATTTGTTGCAGGAAATGAAGAAGAACCAGTTCTTCCTGATGTTCCCAATCAACAGCAAATGCAGGCATTTAAAGCATGGCATGAGAGAGCCAGGAAAGTTATGTACTGGCTGTCTATCAGCATTTCAGACTCTATGATTGTGCATATTCAGGATGCAAGTACGCCAAAGGAGGCATGGGATACTCTGTCAAAGATGTATAGCACAAATACACAAGCCAGGAAAATGCAGCTCAAGCAAGAGTTGCACAATGTGCAAAGAGAAAATATGAGCATCAATGACTACCACATGAAGGTGAAGAAGATTGCAGATGCACTTGCTTCCATTGGGTCGCCAGTGGAAGATGATGATTTAGTTTCTGTGACCTTGAATGGTCTAGGAAAGGATTATGCGCAGTTTCGGACATCCATTTCAGTTCGTGAAAGATTTCCTGATTTTGAGGAGTTGATTGCTCTTCTAATTTCTGAGGAGCAAAGAAATGGTGGTGCATCTTCTTTAGGAGGAACTTCAAAAGAAGCTGTCTTCTACTCAAATGCTGGAAGAGGTCGAGGCAGAGGTAGAGGAGGCCGATTTGAAGGCCGTGGTAGAAATCAGAATATGCAGCAAACTCAAGAAAACCAGTCCTATGGAGGAGGACGTGGTAACTCTAGAGACAGGGGGAGCCAAAGAGGTCGTGGTGGATGGCAGAGAGGCCAAAATGCAAACAGTAATGTTGAATGTTACTACTGTGGTAAAATGGGTCATATGGCTAAAGACTGCTATAAAAAGCAGAATGACATCATGAATGGAAAACTGCAACAAGGGAATTATGCATCTTCTAGTAGACAGGGTGATGACAGAAATGAGCATTTGTTCATGGTGCAGCACATGAACAATTCTGTGACAAGTGCAGAAGAAAGCAACGATGTATGGTATGTTGACTCAGGTGCATCAAACCACATGACAGGTCATGCAGAATGGATGGAGGATGCAAGGAAAATGGAAAAACCAGGATTTGTGGAGACTTGTGATGATACTGCACATCCTATTGTGCAGATTGGAAAAATTCCCTTGTCTATGCAGGATGGGAAAAAGAAATACATGTCTGATGTATTTCATGTCCCGAATATCACCAAGAATCTGGTTTCTGTTGGTCAAATGGTTGAGCAGGGCTTGCAGGTCAGATTTAATCCTCATGGATGCTTTGTTGAGGATATGAAAAATAAAGGTCGCTTGATAGCAAAAGGAAAGAAGAAGGGCAGAATGTTTACATTGGATGCAGACATGTCTGAATTGAGTGCAGAAATATTTGCACATGGGACCGGTGTAGTTGCAGATATTGATATCTGGCATAAACGCATTGGTCATGTTAATGTACAGCGACTTAAATCAATGCAGGCCCAAAACATTGTTGCAGGATTGCCTAAATTCAAGGTTGCAGAAATGCATAAGGTATGTGAAGCCTGTCATTTTGGAAAACAGGCAAGGAAACCATTTCCTAGACATGTTCAAGAGAGTAAGAAGCCATTGGAATTAATCCACTCTGATGTGTGGACTACTAAAGCTCCATCTCTTGGAGGCTGTTATTATTTTGTAAGTTTTATTGATGACTATAGCAGAAAAGTTGGGTGTATTTTATGAAAAAGAAAAGTGAAGTTTTTGGGCATTTCAAAACTCTTAAAGCTATGGTTGAAAAAGAAACAGGCCTGCAAGTAAAATGCCTAAGGTCAGATGGAGGGGGAGAGTACCTCTCAAATGAGTTTGCAAGATTCCTGCAGGAGCATGGCATAAAGCAGTAATATTCATGCAGTCATACCCCACAGCAAAATGGAATTGCAGAAAGAAAAAATAGGCATATTGGAGAGGTATCTCGTGCCATGCTTAATGAAAAAGACCTGCCAGATTTTTATTGGCCTGAAGCAGTTGCTACAGCAGTCTACATAATGAACAGGACTCCCACTGCAGCAATACATGGAATGACTCCAGAGGAGAGGTATACTGGTAGGAAACCAGATATTTCTCATTTGAAAATTTTTGGTTGCATTGCCTATGTACATGTGCCAGATGAGTTGAGATCCAAGTTGGATCCAAAAGCTGAGAAGTGCATCTTTATTGGTTACTCTCTGCAGCAAAAAGGGTATAGATGCTATAACCCTTCTACTCGTAAGTTTACAGTGAGCAGAGATGTTGTTTTTGATGAGATGAGTAGCTGGTATAAACCAGTAAATGTGATTGATGATGTAGATGCACAAAATGATAATGCTGCACAGAATTCACAGCAGCAGTCACAAAATATTAGTGGACCTGGAGCGTCCTCTAGTAGTGGTTCGCATTCTTTGCCATGGACAGGAAGATTGAGATCAGGAGAATCTTCTGAAGGCAGCGCAAATAGTGGTATGCAGGTATCACGAAAAGGAAAAGAGAAGGTAGATCAGCCCATGTTTGATGTGAATGCAGGTCACTCTTATGTGGATGGTGAATCCAGTGGCTCAGAACAGAGCATTGATGATGAGTTGGGTATTCCTTCTATTGTTACACCTGGAGTAAGGAAGACCAGGGATGTTTTGAGAGCACCTGGGAGTGAACCCACTTTGCGCAGGTCTACCAGAGTTAGGTATCCTGTGGATAGGCTGAAATATGATGGATTTACAGCCATTCACTATGCATATATGGTCAAGGTGATACAGGAACCAGAACCCACTTCTTTTGAGCAAGCCATGGGAAAAGAAAAATGGGAGAAAGCCATGGATGAAGAAATGGATGCCTTGGAAGCAAATGCTACATGGGAATTGGTACCTTTGCCTAAAGGTAAGAATGCAATTGGCTGTAAGTGGGTTTATAAGGTGAAGCACAATGCAGATGGTTCTGTGAACAGATACAAGGCAAGATTAGTAGTCAAGGGGTATGCACAAACATATGGCATTGACTATGAAGAAACATTCAGTCCGGTTGCAAGGATGGCAACCGTAAGAGCAGTCATTGCTATGGCTGCATCAAAGGAATGGTCTTTACATCAGATGGACGTAAAGAATGCCTTCTTGCATGGTGACTTGCAAGAAGAGGTCTATATGGAGCAGCCACCAGGTTATGTGCATGATGTTCATCCTGAGTTTGGTTGCAGGTTGAAGAAAGCCTTGTATGGCTTGAAGCAAGCACCTAGAGCATGGTCTGACAAGATAGGACAGTATCTTGTCACTATTGGCTTTCAGATTTCCAAGGCAGATTTCTCACTTTATGTGAGAAAAACAGAGAAAGGTATTATGCTACTTGTCATTTATGTTGATGATTTGATTATGACAGGTGACAGTGATGAAGATATCCTTCATGTGAAAATGATATTGAAGCAGAAGTTTGAGATGAAGGATTTGGGAGAGCTGTGTTATTTCTTGGGCATTGAGGTGATTAGATCACCAAGTGGGATACAGCTCTTGCAGAGGCAGTATGGATTAGACATGCTGTCCAAATATGGGATGACAGGCTGTAAGCCTATTTGAGTTCCTTTGGAGCAGAATGTGAAGCTGAGCGCAGATGCAGGTGAGCTTCTGGAAGACCCTACTATGTACAGACGCATAGTAGGGAGTTTGATTTATATGACTATTACCAGGCCAGATTTGAGCTATGCTGTTGGATTGGTAAGTCAGTTTATGCAGGCTCCAAGGAAACCGCATTTGGATGCGGCTAGACGCATACTCAGGTATGTGAAGTCCACATTGCAGTATGGACTATTTTATGAGACTCGGGTTCAGATACAGCTGCATGGATACACTGATGCTGATTGGGCTGGTAGTATTTCTGATAGACGATCTACCAGTGGATATGTGTTCTCTTTTGGGAGTGCTGCAGTCACTTGGAGCAGCAAGAAACAGCCTACAGTTGCCTTGTCAAGCACAGAGGCTGAGTACAGGGGTGCAGCAATGGCTGCATGTGAGGTAGCTTGGTTGCATAAGCTACTTTATGATATGCATCAGTCTACAGATGGGCCAGTTGTCATTTATTGTGACAACATGAGTAGTATACACTTGGCAAATAACCCAGTCTATCATGCTAGAACAAAGCACATTGAGGTGCATTATCACTATGTGCAAGAGAGGGTTTTACTAGGTCTTATTGATCTAGTTTATGTCAATACAGAGGATCAGGTAGCTGACATATTTACGAAGGCATTGGGCGCAGAGAAGCTGCGCAAGTTCAGAGACCTGCTTGGTGTGAAGGAATTGGGATTGAGCTCGAGGGGGAGTGTTGAGATATCGAGCTCCACTCGTGATACGCCAGGGTGACCGTTGTGTATTTATGTCACCGACTTGTCAATTGCAGATGCGGTTGGTACACCGCCCCTGAATAATAGCTACATGATAGCTATCCTTATCTACTCTAGTTCGTGGCTCAGTTAGTATGCCACCTTAGTTAGTTGAGTTTGGTTTGAGACCCATATATAGGGTTCTTCTATTTCTTTGTATTAGAGTTCTTTTGGCTTCCACAACTAAGAAGAGGAAAACTGTTTTCAGCCTCCACCCTTGTGTGTATTCCCCCATTGTGCAAGCAAGAAAGCTACAAGTGAGACTCCTTCCTTCTCTCCCACAATCTTGACATCCCTCCCTCCCTCCCTCCCTCCCTCCCTCCCTCCCTCCCCCTCTCTCTCTTTCTCTCTCTATCTTTGCTTTGAGTTGTATTTTGCTACCTTCTTAGCTTTTGGTATGTTTGTTGCGACGAGGAGAACAACCAAAGAGCAAGGAGATGAAGGCGAAGAAGGAGTTTGTAGTTGTGCCGCTGCCCATCACAACAAATATTCAAGGTGAGTCCTTCTCTTCTCTCTCTCTCTCTCTCTCTCTCTCTCTCTCTCTCTCTCTCTCTCTCTCTCTCTCTCTCTCTCTCTCTACGTTTACTCTGAGTTGTATTTTGGTTCCTTCTTAGCTTTGGGTATGTTAGTTGTCGCTTTCTTTTCCTAGTTTAATTTTGTGCTTCACTGCTAATTCGCGTCTACAAGCGCGTCTGATATACTGAGTAGACGTGCTTGTAGACGTGCAAGTGTTGAAGATCCATAAAACCTCCTAGGTTTTTTTGAGTTTTGTGGACCTGGCGCATGTAAGAGCGCATCTGATCCATAGAGTAGACACGCCTGTAGACGCGCTCGTGTTAAACAACCACACCTCCTTTGAGGTTTTATTGAGTTGTATGGACGTGGCGCGTGTAGGAGCGCGTCTAGAGTGCAATGTACACGCGCTGATAGACGCGTAACTTTGTTGTGCAACATATGCAAAGAGAGAGAAAGAAAGAAAGAAAGAAAGTTATATTAACGTCTTCTAAAGACCAAAACTGGCCTATGAGACAAACTGTGATACAACTGATGAGGTCCAGCTATCCAAAATAAAAGTGCTAAATGAAAAGCTAAAAACTGGAAACTGAAAATAGGGTGCTGTGAGTGTGATAAGTGTCATGTATATGTATGTGCGTATGTAGCTCTGGTACTCCAGATAATGGCTACAAAAGGGAAACAAATGTCAGCTGTGATAGGGGAACAACTGTCGGCTGTGATAAAGTGGTGCGATGTGTATATGTAACAGATGTAGGGAGATATACTATCCTGGGATGTAGTGGCAGTCGTCGAAGTTGCTAATAGCAGGTGATCCCTCCTGGATGCAGGAGAGAGAGAGAGAGACAGACAGACAGACAAACATATAGAGAGACAAATAAACAAACATGTAGATAGAAATACTCACTACAATGCAATTAACGCTTCAAATCCACGTATGCCTTCTGTCTATCCTTGGCCGCTTGGATGTCCTGTCTTATTGTCTTTATTTGATCATCCATCTCTTCCAACATCTGCCTTGACGCTTCAACCCTTAGGGTTGGATAGGAAAAGTTTAGAGGACTGCGACAATCATGACCATATAATGCTTGGAAAGGGGTCATCTGAATGCTTTGCTGGTAAGAAGCATTGTAGGCAAATTCTACCAAAGGCAAGTATTGAATCCACTTCTTGGGTTCTCGAGAGCAGTATGCCCTAAGCATATCCTCGATGACTTGATTTACTCGCTCTGTTTGGCCATCCGTTTGGGGATGGTAGGCGGTGCTAAAACAGAGTTGAGTCCCAATAGCTTCAAAGATAGCTCTCTAGAAGTGTGATGTGAAGAGAGAATCTCGATCACTAATGATTCTTCTGGGTAAACATTGTAGCTTGAATATCTCCTTGATAAACAATCTTGCAATGTCGAAGGCTTTATAGTTTGTCTTTATTGGAATCAGGTGTGCAACCTTGGTAAGCATGTCAACCACAACCATGATAGAGTTGTATCCTCCCTGGACTTGGGGTAAGCCTCTAACAAAATCCATACTGATGAATTCCCATTTCATTTGGGGGATGTCAAGCGGTTGCAGTTTCCCTGGCATCATGACATGTTCGGCTTGGATATGTTGGCAAGACAAACACTCACTGACATATTTGAGAATGTCACCCTTGAGCCTCTCCCAATGGTAGCTCTTTCTAACTACATTAAGAGTCTTAGCATAGCCAAGATGTCCTGCGAAAGGAGAATCATGAGCTTCCCACATTATCTTCTGCTTAAGTGACTGGCTTGCTGGTATACATAGCCTTATTCTGTTGTAGACAAGTCCATTATCAATGGAAAATTCATGATATTTAGCTTGCAACTTTTGATTCTGCTCCTTGGTAGAAATCTCATTTAGCATTTCTTGGTAGGCCAAATCATGGCATGCTTCCTCTCTAGCTAATTCAAGTATAGGATTGTTTGGCATAGATACTTTTGTAGCTAGAGATCTGGCCATTGATGGATTCTGCAAGATTAGGGAATTTAGAAATGCCTTGCGACTAAGTGCATCGACAACTACATTCTCCTTCCCTGGTCGGTACTTGATTTCAAAATCATATTCCTCCAACACTTCAATCCACTGACGTTGCCTCATGTTGAGCTCGTTCTGGGTAAAGATCCATTTGAGACTCTTATAGTCGGTTACTAGAGTAAACTTGTTACCCAACAAGTAGTGTCTACAAAGTTTTAGAGCATGGATGACAGTTAGTAATTCCTGATCATGCATAGCATAATTCTTTTCATGGCTCTTCAATTTCCTTGAAGATTATGCTACTGGATGACCTTCTTGCATAAGTACACACCCCAAGGCAAGAATGCTACTACCTTGAACTCCGTATTGAGGTCAGAAAGTTTTAGAATAGGTGTTGATACAAAACTTTGCTTCGATCTGTCGAAGCTATTTTGTTCAGAAGTTGACCATGTAATGGAAGTCTGCTTCTTTAGTAAGTTTGTAAGAGGTGCTGCAATCAAAGCATGGTTTTTTATGAAGACCCTATACCATCCTGTCAATCCGAGAAAGCTACGTATCTCTTTGACGGATACTGGTATTGGCCATTCAAGCACAAATCTGACCTTGGCTAGGTCTACTGATATTCCTTCTGATGATACTATGAATCCCAGATATTCAATCTGACGCTTAAAGAATGCACACTTCTTCATTTTTGCATACAGCTTATGTGACCTCATTGTCTCAAGGACAATCCAAAGTTGAGGTTCATGATCTTCTTCATGTTTAGAATAGACTAAAGTGTCATCGAAGAAGACAAGCACGAAATCACCAAGATATGGTCTAAATATATACTGCATTAATCTATTGAAGGTGGGAGGTGCATTCGTAAGCCCGAATGACATAACCAGGAACTCAAAGTGCCCATATCTTGTATTGAAGGACGTCTTTGGGATATCTTCTTCCTTGATCCTTATCTAATAGTAACCTGACCTGATATCAATCTTGGAAAATATCTTTTCACCCTGAAGACGATCAAGAAGCTCATCTATTCTAGGAATGGGATACTTGTTTTTGACTGTTGATTGGTTCAACCCTCGGTAATCAATACATAGTCGAAGTGTCCCATCTTTCTTTTTCTGAAATAGTACTGGAGCTTCCCATGGTGAATTGCTAGGCCTGATGCAGCCCTGATCTAAGAGTTGCTTGAGTTGTTCCTTCAGTTCAATTGCTTCTGGTATGGACATTCTATAAGGTCTCTTTGCAATTGGTGCAGCTCCAGGAACTAACCTAATCTCATGATCTACTTCTCTTTGAGGTGGAAGTTTGGTCAATTCTTCAGGGAATACGTCAGTGTATTCCTTTAGCCAAGAAGGTCCTTCATGAGACTCTTGCTTTTGATCTAACTTGTTGAGTTTGATCAAGTAAACAGGTAATCCTTTTCTGAATCCTTTTATGATCCGAGATACTTTGGCCAATTCGATTCTTGGCACTCCTGCCTCACCTTGAGTTGTGACAAATTCCCTTTCAGAGTTTCGAAAGGAAACTTGACCCTTTCCATAGTGAATGTGGGCATCGTTGGGTTCAAGCCAATCCATTCCGAGTAGACACTCATGGATACCTAGATTCATAACTCTGAATTTAACTGAAGTCTTCTTTTCTCCCAGAAAGAATTCCACCTTAGCAGTTTACCTGATACAATTTACCTCACGACCATTTGCCAATTCCACAAGCAGGGTAGGTGCTTCTATTGTGGCTATTCCTAATCTTTTTGCACATGCTGGTGAGATAAAGGAATGTGTACTACCACAATCAATCAAGGTTTTGAAACCTTTACCTTGATAGTCTGACGGTGTCTGAATCACCAAGAACTGGCAATTCAGCCCCTTCTTGTGTAAAGCGGCATGGACTGTCGCTCTTTCGAATTCTGCTTCCATGGTCGGATCTTCCTCTTCTTCTTCTTCGCATCTCTGCCTATTGGCAATGCAGGCGGTTCTTCCTCTTCCTCAGGTAGTGGCTCCTTGACCACGGCCTGCTCCTTGGAAAGGCGCTTGGCGATGTCCTCCGCTGAGCTTAGGACATTGCCTCTTGAAGTGACTGGGTTCGTTGCAGTGGAAACAATGGAGGTTTCGGCCATTACTTTGAGTAGAAACAAAGTTGTTGACATTATTTGTCCTTGCTTTCTTACTTTGTCCCTGATTATGACCTTGAACTCTCTTTGTTTGAGGTCTGAATGCTCCTCTGTTCGGGTCACTATAAGACCAAGTTTTGTTACCCCTTGGTCTAGCTTGCACCTCCTGAATTATAGGCGTCGCTTGAATGAGTGCATCCTGAAGATCTGATGGACGCATAGATTCGAGACGGGTATTTATTGGTGGATTTAAGCCTGCACAAATTTTGGACACGTGTTGCGTCATGTCCATCTATGGTGCATACTTTAAAAGTGAAACGAATTTAGAGTAGTATGCGTCAAGAGTGAGTCTTAGCTATTTTAGCTCATAGAACTCGTTCATTTTCTGTGTGCGATATGCAGGTAGTAAGTATCTTCCCTGCACGGCTTTCTTCAGCTTCTCCCAGGTAACGGATCTCTCTGCGATCCCTTGATCCCTGCACCATTCCTTCCACCAAAGTCTGGCTTTGCCGGTGAGCTTTAACTTAGCGAGCATAGCTTGATTGGTGGTTGCAGTACCGACTGCTTCGAAGTAATCCTCCATGGATTCAATCCAAATTTCAGCATCAGCCTGGACGGCGAATCTGCCTCTCCCGTCAAACTCGAGTGGCTTTATCTGCTTGAGGAAGAACTTCTTCTCCTGGATCATAGCAGTACTTGATGTAGGAGGCAAATTTGGAGCCTGTACCTGGGGTTGTGCCTGAATAAAGGTTTCCTTAATGTTATTATATGATAATGAATGTTAGCTTATCTTTAATTCAGCTATCTTGTAAACAATGTTGCTACTTAACTTTTTATCAACTCTTATGCACAGCCAAACATTGATAAAAATAAGACTTAATTTGTATTTACATGGGCATAGCCCTTTCGAATACAATGTTCCCTGTGATGATAAGTCAATTGTTACATTTAGTTTGGGGAGAACAACGTTGTATTGCATTTATCTATAGGAACTGTGTAATAGTAGGGTTTTGGGTCATGGATCTTCAAGAATCGATAAGTCATTGGAAGTTCAGGATATCCTTTCCGTTGGAATCCATACTTCTCATGGCGGCCCAACACTTTAATCCTATCGGCTGGGATTACACGGGTTACTTCCGCATATACATATGAGTTCATCTCAACCCTCCGACCTCGGATATGTAAAGTCAAATTTACGTGAGCTTCCACAAAAACGAACAGCTTCACAACTTTCAAGTCTTCCAACCACTTGATCGTCTTTAGGTTGGTCTGTAGATAAGCAAACCGGTGGGCGGCTATATAGTAGATTCCTAAAGACCCTGTCCATCTTCGTTCTATGTATAAAGGTGATGGATTATAAATCTGCTCCACGATGTTCATCATCCCAATTCTTTGTCTATAAAGCGAAGAATGCATTGCAGTCATAAACATGACCCGAAATACCAAAAACTTGTTCCACGATTCGTAATTCTGCAAGACAGCATTGAAGGTAAGGAAATGTTTGGACAGCAACAATTTCTTTACTTCATTTTATTGAGATTTTATAAAAGCAATTCCGTTATTGGTCGGCTCTGATACCAAGTGTAACGTGTCCACTAGTATCATCCAGGACACGTCTTAGTAGTCCATTGGAAAGGATGTCTAGAAAGCTCTGCCTGGCACTCCCATGGAATGTTATGGGATTTGCCATCTAGGTCTTCGCGCGTCTGCTACGTAGTGGAAGTATCCTAGCTGTTCCCACTTAGGATCGACCGGAATTAGGGTTATCCTGATTGGTCATTATCTAACAGCAACTAGCGTCGGACCCAAGCGGACTACTTTACGCAGAAACGCCAGATTCGAAGCGGATTTACGCTGCACTTGGTTCAAGGAGAATGGGAAACGAGAGGGATGCAAAGCTCAACCTCTCCCATTCCGTTCCCCTAAAACAGCGTAAATCAGTTAAAACATAACTCTAGGTCATCGCTTTCGTTATTCATATTCTTTGACGATCGTTCCGCTGTTCTTCGAGTTTTTAAGAAAAGTTCCCGGCTAACCGGGACCACCCAACCGTAGGATGGACCTATGGCCCATCCTCCGCACTTTCCTCGGTTTTTTTTAGTTATGTAATTACCTAACACATTAATTTGACATGTAACAATCAGCTTCTTTAATTAATCCATTAAGCATTGGTTCCTTCACGTAATCTTATCACGTGACATAGACAAACAATATCAAACAAGTTATTTATTAACATATCATCATTTTTATCTTTGAAATACAAGGAGTTCCGCCTGTAGGCTTGTCCATAATCCGCCCGAAGGCTATGCAGTAATCCACAGGGATCACTATTCCAAGCTTCCGCTCGTAGACTAGTATGCAGGTCTCGAGATCCAATCCTGAGTCACGTTGGCCTCTTGTGCAGGACCCGGAAGGCGAGGGATTTACAGCCAGAGCCCCCCCTGGCACCCAAGCGTCCTCGTGCTTCAAGTAGAGCGCTCCAAGTAGAGCTCAACGGAGAGACCTCTCGTGTCAGGTTCGGTCCACGTTCCCGGCGTGGTCAACAACCCCCTTGGTTAGGGTCAAGCAGGCAGTCGGGGGTAACTGAAACTGCCTCTCCCTTCAGGTCTTCAACCTGAAGTATAGGTATTCATTTAATTTGTAATTCATAAATCAAAGAGTGCTCTAAAATCTCTAGCAAGCACAAACATTTCCATTAATCGACCTTGTTGTTTGGCAAACTACTAAGGAATGATTCTTTCCTTTCGAATGCATCAGCACTCGTTCCAAGGTGTCTTGCAACTTGGCAAGATCCTTTATATTCCGAGTTAGGGCCTTCCTTATTAACCCATCTTGGTTAACCCTAAATTTCATCGGATACTTTAGTTTCCAGTTTTTTAACTTTCCTTATTTAGAAGGATATCAAAGAATATATCCTTTTGCAAGACAACTTGCATAAGGATTCGCCATCCTTGTTGAAGGTATTTAACCTTTCTTCTTGTGAATCAATCACAAGACTATATGACATCGTACTTGCTGCGCAAGTCCTGCATTGTAATATACAATGAAATAATCTGTTTTAGTTTCTTTAAGCTGATGTTTGTCGGACCTAGGGTCTCTTTTTTAAGGACTTCAGGGACAAACCCTAGTTCTTTTACATTTGGAAAATTATTGACCCTACAATCAGGGAAGATAGTCCAGTGTTTAAGGTATAAATGTTTCTTGGTCTTTAAGTCCTTCCCAAGGCATATTTTGCAGCATAGGTATTTCCAAGTTTACATTAATTAGGTTATCTTTTAGAAGATAATATTGAGATCACCTTGGCACGATTTGTTATCCTTATGACAGTTGATTTTTCAGTCCTAAACTTTAATGCTTTGAGGTTAGGTAAATTCAATTAATCTTCATTTTTCCTTGCAACGAAACTCATGCCAAATAACAATCTTTTGCTTGCTAAGATATGCAATTAGCAATGATAACTTCCTAGAATTCAGCAACGTAAGAAACCTTTCATGAATTTCATCTTCTACGATGATTTGTTGCAAAAAGGAATAGGGGCTAATGGTGCAAGATGCGGTTTTTATACCTTCAAGATTTAGCCGAAATATACTACTACAATAGGCAGATAATCTTGCTCGTAATTTGTTTTAATGCATGATGCTATTCGAAGGAAACTATGTTCTATACATTATCATTTGTTCAATTAAACTAAACTCCTTCATTGAAAATAACTCAAAAAAATATATCCTATCCTAAACAACTCATCTTTGCATGGTTGACTTAAATGATATAAAACCAAGAAGAAAAAAAACTTATTTTTGGGGTGAGATATCCACATGAATACCAAGAGATGACCCTCCCGCAGCTACTCCTTGGACTTCCTTAGGCGGCATCGCAGTTCGAATGTGAAGGCAGTTTTTACTCTTTCTTCCGGATTTCCACCATCTCTATTTCGAGGCAAGGAGTCGTTCAAAAGGTTGACCACAAGAAGGGATAATAAGACCTCTAAAATCTTAACTTCTTCGGAGAGGGAAAGGTTTATAAAGCTTAAGAGAAAAAGGGTCTATAGGATAAAATCACAGTGAAAAAGGCTATGTGTGAATGTGGCTTCACAACCATCTATGAAAGCCCTTGGGAGAACTTTAGGCTTGGGGTAAAAGGTATAGGAAGGGGGATTTTTAGTAGGTTTTTTTTTGGGACACGAAGTAGTAAAGGTTTTAGGGATTTTAACTCGGGGTGAAAAAGGGGTAAAAGTAACGGTTGAAGGCTTATAGCATGGGGAAGGGAAAAAGGGAACACGGGTTCAAAAAGGGCTTAGGGGGTGTGTCAAAAAAGAATATGAGGGGGTGAAACACGGGGTTTTAACACCAGAAGGGACTTGTAGATTTAGGCATGGGGTTTTTGCGAAAAGGACCTTACGAATTGTACTTGAGGGAAAAGATCTTACGAATGGCTTATGGGTTTTGAAGCCTATTTGAGGAAAGCCTCTTGCAAATGAAACTGTGGGATTTAGGCCTGTGGAAAAATAGGTTTTAAGGGAGGGCTTTTAACCCCCCTCCCGGAATGGTCCCGTGTGTACAAGGTCTTAGGCCTTGCTTCTTTAAGAAGCTTCCAAAACTTAGGAAGCTTCTGTTTTCCCCCCTAAAGGCACGTGGTCAAAGAAGAAGAAAAAGAAAAAGAAAAAGAAAAAAAACACGAAATGGGGGGATGACGAAGGGAGTCGGCGGGGATAAGGATTGCAGCGCTAGCAGAGCTGGTCTAAGTGGCGGATTCGGCGGCAGTGGCGTTGCCGTGTGGTCGAGTACATAGCCCAGCGGTGCTCCACGACAGCCCTTTCTTCCTCAACAGCTCGGCATAAACCTCCTGCAGCACAGCGGCTTCTCCCTCCCTTCCCTCCACGGCACAGTAGGGCATCCCGTTACTCCCCCCTCTTTCCTCCACACACGTTACCGTCGGCGCGGCACAGCAATTCGTCATCCACACGACGCTAGTTGTCGCAGTCTTCTACTCTCCCTCACGGTCTATCAGTATCACGCCTTTCCTCCCTTCGTCGTCTTTAGAAGAGGAGGTATTTATGGGAAGAGGGGGGTAGGGCCTCCCTCTCCCACGTGGATCCTGCATGTGATCCCTCCCCTCCACCTCTACACTCTCCCATTTTAGCACCATCCCCTTCCCTCAGCCACGCTTCGACTTGGGGAAGGTAATAAATTTTTTTGCATTAAATCCAATATTTATCCCTTATCCTCCTCCCAAGAGGAGGTTCTTATGAGAAATACGCGGTTTCGTTAAGCTATGTCTCATTTGGGCTCAGTGGAGAGTGTATTAGATTAGACTAATCCGTCCCAAACCACAATGCAACCTTGTCATTTTCCCGAGACTTTACATGGCCTTTATAATATTTTTAACAGAAATATTACACCCACATAGCATTGCCACCACTCAATAAGCACGTGTGTATCCAACCTAACAATATACTCTAGTTCAAGTTGGTTTTTAAAAATGTTAGTAATCAACTACTTTGAGAGTAGGAGGAATGGAGGCCCTTTTACTAGGTAATGATTCCAACTCAGGTAATGCCACTTTTGAGAACGACAATAATTCTGCACTAGGCTATGCCAAGAATGAATCATGTGGCCAAGATGATGATGATACTAGGAAATAAGAAAAGGAAGTCAAGAGCCAATATAGATTTTGGTAAGAATAAGAATAAGTTGAAGGGGAATAATACCATTAGATCCTATGTTCTTGCAAAGTTCTAAATTCTAGCAAAAGGTAAAGTGGTCCCATAATGTGTAATACAACATTCTAGTGAATCCAAGGGTGATAAGAAATCACAAATATCACTATAAATGACAATTGTGTAAGTGTCACAATTTGTAGAAGATATTGTGTCCCTTTCACTTCTAATCCTAAGGTGCATATGTTGATTTATAAACAAAGGGAAATAGTGTTTGTAAGATAGGATTGCAAGAGTACATCCTCTAACCACTTTCGAATACACCAATCCTTAAAGATGTGTCTACGTGTATGATGTAAGTTGAGGGTGATTTGAATGTAACATATGGCTACCACCAAAAATGGAGGTTCCGAATTTCTTGATCCACCTCCCAAAGATGTCAAATGTTTGGCAAAATTAGAGGAATGGTTGTGCTTGGCCTTTAGTTTTGTAGATTGTGAGCATCAGGTTGCCATTGGGGCCTTGGGCTATATGGTGGCTTATGTGTCACGTAGTTAAACTCTCTCATAATGTTACTCATGATATTGAAACATCTAGACTACTCCTACTCACTTGGTTTTTGTATGATGTAATAAATGCATGCTGCAAAAGTATTGGGTTGTAAGATGACTATATTAAATTGGATTCTCTATAGTGCTATTAGTGGGCAAACGTGGTAAAACACTCATTGTGATTAAAGACAAGTACGTGTCTATAATGTAGATGCCAACGTGACTTGTTATCACAGTAATTAATCCAGCTTAGAAAATGGTATATCAGGTTAGTTAATTAGGGTCAGCTTAGAACTACGAGTGAAGGCCACAGCCACCAGAAGTCGTGTACATTAATAAGCTGACGAGGAAAGCAAAGGAAAAGAAGGTGAGTATGGACCTTCCTTAAAAATAAATAATAAGTCCTCAGTCCAGTACAGTACTTCAGCGCGCAACCCTACAGAATCCCAGTCCATGGAGAGCTCCGCGTCGATTGATGAGGACGGTAACGTCGAGAATGTAACGTGTGCTATCTGCTTGAGCGTTGTATCCAGAGACGATTGTGAGGTAACTCCTTGCCGACACAGCTTCTGTGGAGGCTGCCTGTACGAGTGGATGCTACGACGGCCCTCCTGCCCACTCTGCAGGTCTCCACGAGCTAGACCTGGAAGAGCTGCGCAATAATAATAATAATAATAATAATATGTCTCCCTCAGAGCATGATCAGCGGATCACTCTCCTACAAGAACTCCAAGAGATCCAAGAATCAGAATTAATCGCAGCTGACTTTCCACCAAGTATGATATCGTCCGCTGCGCCGGCCCTGCTATTGAACGCTGGTCGGCACCTGCTTGAAGTACTGGAAGCTTTAGATGACCCGAGGCTGTGGCAGTACTTCAACGTCGCTGCAGATATTACTTCCAGTTCTTAAAAATCATGGCATAATTGATACATTATAGCACTGGCTAGCATTACAGACTATTAATTCTACAGGATTAGCTGCTGCAGGTTCATATTGTTACAGATCATTTGAGTAGTGATAAAGCGATCATTTGCCACTCAGTTCGTCTTTGTTCCTTGCATTCGGCAAGGCATATATACGTAGAACATTTCTATGCCTATGTCTATATCTCATGCAATCATCTACCTACTTAGTTCTACTTACGTGAAAGGGCGATCTTGCGCTACTCAGAGTGGTAAACGCTGCACACGCATGTGAAAGGGCGATCTTGCGCTATTAAGATTGGTAAACACTGTTCCTGAGCTTGTGGCATGAATCCATGCGCTCACGTGAGGATGCAACTCTAACCGCATCTACGTGTAATACGCAACTAGGGCGTATGATCCTATATGGTGGTTTTCAATATGAAATCATTGTGGATCTGTCAATGGAATGAGGTCCCTCCGTTAGAAACTCATTGGAAGTGATGTGGCTCCACATGGATTAAAGAGAGGAGTAAAAGTTCTTCAAACAAGCTTGACTTGCTAGAGTTTATCTCGATTCATGACATTGTTTCTTAGGTCACGAAACCTAAGTTTCAATATCATTAAGTTCATTATTAACTAGATGTGTTTTACATGTCACTTTCATGATGTCCTTCATCATGATATGGGGATATGAAAGCATTGAATGGGCCTTCACAACAATGCTATCCCATGAACATTGAGAATATCTACAACTAACCTTTACATTTCGTTCATGAACTCAAACTTCTACTCTCGTAGCACTTGGCGCTCTTTGACACTCTTGCTCTAGGTACTAAGAATCTAAATGTAGACAAGCCCACAATCTTTGAGTAGCGCTAGAACAAGAGTTGAGACTCCCCTTATCTCAATGAGTTTACGATGTCATGTTATGGGCCTATGGATAGCCTTATAGGGCCTTCTTATACACTTTTATAAGTGCTTTAAAGAACATGGGAAATGCCAAAACTCATAAGTCTTTAAAGGTAAGTTCAAATGATTTAATCCTAAGAGCTTAAGCAAGAAAAAGTGGTTGTTTCCTTTCCTACACTTTGATGTGTGTTTTAACTCAATGGATGACTGTGATCATCAACAATTTTGATATGTATTTTGACTCAATGTATGGCCTGATCGTCTACCACATCAGCCTCATGTTGTCGTTACATTGCGTGTCCACCACTCTGAACCTAAGAGCGGAGTTTTTTGCCAACAATTCGATCTCATTAGTCAACACCATTAGGTTTTTTTTTTTCATTGTGTGTGAGGCACGAGCACATGTAGTTAGGCTAGGCACATTCTCTTCAATGCATTCATAATTTTTTTGTGGACATCCTTTGATTGGTTGCATATCATGGATTCAACATTGCATTTGATCTTGAATTATGAGTGGATAAGCATGAAGTTCTATTCCAAAGCATATTTTTGTTAGGGCACATTGCATGGAAAAACAGGTTCATATGAAGAGAATGTTCATCTTGAAGACTCCAAGGGTTTGTCCACCATATTGGAGCTTATGAAGGAGAAAAGTTGAAGGAAGTATTAATGATAAGTATTCACAGTATAGGCATTGTTGATATAAACTATTCTCATGTCAGGGAAAAGATTGGACTACAGGAGAAAGAAAGAGATGTAATTTGTGGTCACTCATTCAAGGACAACATTAGGAAGGATTTATAAACCGAATCTCATGACATTTCAAGGGGCTACACTCCTTCACAAGCCTTTAAGACACTCGTGATGCTTAATTTGTCCAACCTACTAAAAAAGACCAACATTGTGATGTACCTTTAAGAATCTTTTGAGGCTATTGAAATACCATGGCTAGAAGATGCTACACTCAAATATGTCATTGATCAATCTTTAGTCAAAAAGGCTTCTCACATATGCTACATTCACGTGAATCTTGGAGCTAATGTCTTCAATGGTCAGCCAACTTTCCAAAGTGCTTGCACAACTAAAAGTCCAAGTGGTGTTTTGATAGGTCAAAAAAAGAAGTAAATAAGATTATGTGTACAATGCAAATTCCATTTAAAAGGCTGTGATTGTCTAGCTAGATTTTGTGGAAATGAAAAGCCCTTCTATTATCTTCAAAATATGAATGTCAAACATTCATCGAGCTCATAAGATGATAAAAGTGCTATGCGAGAGAGAGAGAGAGAGAGAGAGAGATCAGAGAGAGAGGACGTGGTGATGGCGTCCAAGAAAGACAAAGCTGCAACAACACAGTCCAAGCCTACGAAAAGCAGGGGAGGTGACAAGCAAAAAGAAGAAATGGAGCAAAGGAAAATAGAAGGAGAAGGTGAACAGCATGGTCTTATTTGATAAGGCAACATTTTATGTTGTCACATCATGCATCATGGTTGAAAGTGCTAGCTTCATGTTTGGCTCCTACATTGGCATACCGGGTGGAGTGGCATCCACGGATTGTTTCCTCATCTACTTCTTCATCTGTTTATGAGATGAAACAAGAAGCTTATGAGAGCAACTATTGCAAATTTAGCTACAAATTTTTGCAAGCTTTCATGTCTTCACTATACATAGCAAGATTGGTATCAATATTTGTAGCACCATGGACAACACAGAAGTTTGGGTGCAGGCCAACAATGCTTATAGCTGGTTGCATGTATATAGTGGAAAATCTATTTAATGGAATTCACAATTGTTAGAAAATAATAAAATTAAATTGACAAAAGTGAATACCTCTAGCAGTCTTCAACTATACAGAATAAATAAATAGGTTGGAACTTTATCCTAACCTTAATTTAATACAAGTGCACTCTAAACTCATAAACGTCCATTAATTTAAATATGTATTTTGCGGAATCACTCGCCATGGAGTCACCCACATACACATTAAATTAACATGACGCCTGAAAAGGACAGGCATCCCCGTCAACTTCTCGCACAAGGAATCCACCATGTGTATGAGTCCCTACAAATAAATATAGTTTTATGGAATCCAGTGCAAAACCTCACGGAATCCACTATGGAGTAAAAAACTCACGAAGTCCACCATAGTCTCATGAAATCCACGTGGAATATGCCTCCTACCATCATATGCGAAAAATTGTGTCTCATAGAGCATGGCTCTTTTCTTACATGAAGTTTGATGGATGCATTGATCTAGGCCTTGAGTAGACTTATGCTATTGTTGGTATAGGGGACATACACCTAGCTTTGCCTAATGGGACTTCTCTTGTGCTCTGGGATGTTCTGCATATTTCCATGCTCACTAAGAGCTTGATTTCTGTCCAATCAGTTGCATGATGCAGATTACGCTATTTCTCTTCAGGATAGGTCATGGAAGATTTGTCGTGGTTGCTTGGTTTTGGCCAAAGGTTCTAGAGTTGGTTCTCATTACCCGGTGCATGTCTTTCATGTGGGAGATTCTATGGTTGCAGTTATCCAGATACCACATGCATTGCTATGGCATTATCACCTAGGCCGTATGCACGGCAAAGAGATGAAGATCTTGTCTCATTCAGACTCATTATTGCCTCCTATATCACTTACAGATCTTGATGCTTACCTTGATTGTAATCTTGGTCTTTGTAGAGTCCCCCCTTAGCTTATGGCAATCGTACGAGGCATACTCCTCTACATCTTGTCCATTGTGCAGCATATGGACCTATGCTTCCCAGTCACTTGGTGGAGCATTGTACTTTGTGACATTTGTTGATCATGCTACCCACCATGTTGGAGCTTTTCCCTTGGTGCAAATTAAGGATGTTGCAGCTATGCTTGACAGGTTTATGGATTCTGCTCATAGCAGGCCTAGGTGCTTGCAGATGGATTATGAGAGTCATGCTCTCTCTCCCAGCTTTCGGACCTCTTGTCAGCAGTATGGCATTGATTTCTTATGCCAACTATATTATGGGATTTCTCATGGCATGTGCTTGACCTTACAAGAAAAGGTTGCTTCTATGCTTACCACAATTGTGTTGTCTTATGGCTTTTGGGTTGATGCCCTTATGACGGCAGTCTATTTGGTTAACAAGACACCATGCTTGACCTTGGATCGTATTACACCCCACAAAGGCATGGAGTGGCATGTAGCCCTCCTATGATTACTTGAGGATATTTGGCTGCCAGGAATCTGTACATATGCCACATGAGCCTATATCACGTAGATGTATCCTCCTTGGTTATGGAGATGGTGACTTTAAGGCCTACAGATTATGGGATTTGGATGCCCAGCAAGTCATATGCATCCGTCATGTCATCTTCTATGAGATGCAGACACCTCTTAGGCCTCTTGATGAGCATTTAGTATGCTTTATGGCTGATTTTACAGCAGCTACTACAGTAAGCTGTTTATGCTAAAAATGAGACACTTATTGGCCCACATGACGTAGCTATGCATAGCAGTCAAGGTCATGATGTTGGTGGTCAGTTGCTAGACCCCTTGCAGACTCATGAGAGCCATTTTCTTGTAGTTTTTCAGGCTCGATAGCCAACCATAGTCTTTTCCTTGGTTGAGGCCACATGTAGTCTTGAGACCTCGTTGAACAAGTGTTCGAGATAATGGCTCTCTTTTAGTGATTGACTCTGGAGAGTTTGACTACTCTCCATTGTCTTGTATGTGCCACGGTGATGCTATGTGCAACTTTGATGCTTTATAGCCATACACTGATGAGTCGTGCTTGCTTCATGAGAAGCATTCTTGGATTTCTCAATTGTATGGAGCTGTGGGATCGCTTATCTCCTTGATGTCATGGACTCAGGGATGTTTGAATATTCTTCTGTAGAGGTTCCCGAAACTTCTTACATAGCTCACTTTTCGATTAGGCATTTGGTGAGGTGTCATGATTTCTCACCTTGTCGTTTTTTCTTTTCTTTTCTTTGTTTTCACTCCCCAGCCACATTGTCCTTTTATTGGCAAGTTGTTGGGGTAAAAGGCCTCCGGGCCTACCCGTGTGAACTGTGACCACCCATTCTTTATTCGTATATAATATGATAGTACAATAAGGTTGTCAATTCAGTTGGATAGCACCTACATTTTGTGTGCTCTTCTCTTCTGCATCTTCCTCTTCTCCTTCTCCATTGCCATTGCATCCCCTTCAACTGGTATCAGAGCTTTGGATCAAAGCTTGATCGTGGAGCTTGGCCCGAAATTACTTCAGCCTAGATTGAAGACCTAGAGCTTGGCTTTTGGACTATATGGCATCTTGTCATATTACCCCTCATAGAGCATGGTTCTGTTCTTACAGGGAGGTTGATGGATGTATTGATCTGGGCCTTGAGCAGACTTATGCTATTGTTGGTACAGGGACATACACCTAGCTTTGCCTAATGGGACTTTTCTTATGCTTAGGGATGTTCTACATGTTCTAATGCTCAGTAAGAGCTTGATTTCTATTAGTCAATTGCATGATGCAGGTTACTCTGCTTCTCTTTAGGATAGGTCATGGAAGATCTGTCCTAGTTGCTTGGTTTTGACCAGAGGTTCTAGAGTTGGTCCTCATTACCGAGTACATGTCTCTCATGTGGGAGATTCTATGGTTGCAGTTATCCGGATACCACATGCATCCCCTTCAAAGATTTCCTATGAAAATTCTTCTTTTAATGAAAATTCTTCATCATTTAGTAATAACAAAAGTCATTCTTATTTAGATAAAGATGAAAACTATTTTTCTCATTGTTTTTGGATACTTTTGAAACTATTAATGATATGATAGACGTTATTGACTTCTCTTTGTTATCTAATAATGTTTCAATTTTTTTCTTCTTTTTCTTAATTATTATTGATGAAACCTCTGGATCTGAGTCACTCTCTAAACTTTCATTCTCACTTTCATGTTCTTCAGTGCTATCACTCTCTTCTTCTTCTTCTCGTAGCTTTTTGTATTTGAGAGGAAGTTTGGTCTTTTATATCTATACCATAATGGTTTTCTCTATTATGAGTACTTTGGGGCAAACGATACATATCTCCTCCTACTTTAGGTGGATATGGATAGTTTGTACTTGTGTGACCTATCTCTCCACATGAATAACAAATCATCATTGATATTTTGAAATATCCTCTTCCATTTTCTCCTCTTTCATCTCTCATATTTTCTTGATTAGTTTGTCGCATCAGTTCCCCATTATCTCTTCCTAAAGATCTACCTCTCAAAGCTCCAAACCTCATGTTTTGTATTTTTCTTAACAAGTGATCTTCAATATTTGGAGCAAATTGAGTATTTTTTCTTCCTAAAATCTGATAATCTTTTCCATCCCCTTGCCAAATTTTGTCTCTGGTTTCATAAAGCATGCTTATCGTAAAAGTAGGTTATTTTTTAGCTTTGGGATGAATAAATTTATAAATACATGCCTTGTGAAGCGCTCACACAAGGTATGGTGGGAGATTGTACCTAATTTGTCTTTCTGCCTCATGTCATGCAAATCTTCTTACTTTCTTTTTGAGCTGAAGTAGAGTTCTTTGTTCTTGAGGACCTTCCGGCGCTCGCTATGTACACATTCAGCATCCGATTTGCACACCAGTGGTATCAGAGAAAAGCTAAGATCAAGGGCTTCCAATCGCTCACCATCTCACACAAAAGAAAAGCTCTTGGAAAGAACATGCTCTATAGTCAGTCTTGCGAAGAACCATCAATACCAGCATATTCTTGGCGGTGAAGAACACCCTGCTGTGTTGTTGGATCATGAAGGACCACACTCTGGCAATGAAGGAACACTTTCCAAGCTCATTCATCAAGACGTTTTTCTCAGAGAACAAGAGAAGTCAATTTTCATTCGTTTGGAGATTATAAAGCTTCATAAGCTTTGTAAAAAGCTTAAATCTTTCTAAAACTTAGCATCGGCGGGGTTGGAGGACGTACTTGTTGCCGTCAACATCGTCAAGAAGGTGACCCCATCCTGTCACGTTTAATTCTCTGAAAGTCAAGATTTTTAAAAACTTAAATGTTCTAAGCTTTCTAAAGATTCAAAAATTTCCATCTTAAACATTTCCAGAGTAGTTGTTCACATTGAACCAACCCCGGATCTACTCTATAACTTTAGCAAGCCTTTGCTCATACATATGATGTGATAGAGACAATTTTCAGCAAACGGATTGCTATATGCAGTCTCTACACGAATGAAGTACTTGTTGGAAGAAGGACTTCATCCATTTCCGTACTCGTAAAGAGAAGAAAGATTGCAAAAAGCCATTAAAAAGAAAAAGAAGCAAGCCTTGTAAACCCAACTTTAAGCTATGCTCGTCCTGCTAACAAGATTTTGAGTGTGTGAGGTTGTTTGAAATTTTGCAGGATGTCCGATCAAAATATAAAAGATTTGATGGCCAAAGGTGATTTACCGGAACCACCGATGACCTAATTATGATGCAACTTCAACATGAACAAATAGCACGTCAAACTTTGCAAGATCAACTCGCTACTCTTCAACCATCTACTCTCCATCAAGGTTGACCGCATCCCGAAGATGTTGTACGATGAATGATCGATGCAACACTTGAAACACAATCTATCAAGAAAGAAGCCAAGATAAGTAAAATAAATTTTAAATTTTGTACTTTTGATGGGCTACGTGATGAAAAGATTGTTCTTTCTTTTATTAGTCAATCTGATGATTATTTCCATAAAGAATAGTATGTCGAAAAAGACAAACTCAAGTGTATCACTAACCATTTAGTAGACAAAGCATCGTTATGGTGGACTATTTTCCGTAAGAGTATTGATTGTCCTGCTACTTGGGAGGCTTTTCAAAAGAAAATTTTGAAGAATTTTCTTCCACTTCATTTCTACGAAAAAGCAATCAAATAGTGGGATCTTTTGCAGCAAAGAGATCATGAGCCTATTTCGCAATACATTGAGCATTTCTAGAATGCCTTACTGAAACTTCGAATGCTTGAAGATATACCTGAGGCGATGCACAAGTGCAAGTTTATGTCTGGTTTGCTTGGTCAGTTCTATATGGAGTTGAACATCTTCAAGTCAACGACTCTTGAGTATGCAATATCTTTGGCCAATGATGCTGAAGACAAAATTCTAGACGAGAGAAGTGACCACAATAATTTTCAACTAACGATAACTTTGATACAAAGCAATACAATTCTAACTTTCGAGGATTCAATCAAAATTGCTTTTTTTCATCCTCTTTCCGTAAATCCTGGACACGAACCTCTCCTTTACCATCAAACAAAAATTTAAATCCTAAGCTATCTTTCCAACCAAATCCCAATATACCAAAACTTCCAGCCATTACCAATAATGTTTCAAAAGCCAAGCCTATAGTCTGCTACAAGTGCCACCAACGTGGACACCTAACAATGAATTGTCAATCCAAAAAGCCGATCGTTCACATCAACTACTTGGGAGCGACTAAGATGAAGACCATGAAGAAATTCCCAATTTCGTAAAAGACAATGATGATATTGATACTACTTTAGATACTTTACCAGGTATGCCAAATCCTCATTTATTATTAACAATGAAATGTCTTGTGCATGGTAAATAAAAGATTGTTTTGCATGATGTTGGGAGCATACATGATTTTATTTTTGCAAAATTGGTAAAAGAGTTGAATTTACATATTGTTTCAACTCATTATCGCATCAAGGCAACATTCTTAGGTACTATATACAATGGTACACAATAAGTTCATGATTTAGGAATTAAAATTGGTGATTATGTTGAGCACGGAAATTAACATGACAAGATGCCATAGAGTTGAAAAGCCAATTAAAGGGATGGGCCTGATCATTGAGCAAGTAAGCTATATGGAAACTAGATGATAGGAGGACACGCTCAACTGCATCATCATGGGTAACTGCATGTACCTCACCACTAGAAATAGTGGTAATACCTGCTACATCGATGACTCTTTGCTCATGTCGAGTTTGTCTCTATCTATGCTGCTCTCTAATCCATCTAAAACATTTTCTTTTAACATGCCCAAGCTTTCCAAAATAAAAGCATACAGCATCTATAACCGAAAAACATGTAGAAGACGACGAGGAATCCAAGTCATCATGAATAGGGCTATCCATAGCATCCATGGAGCTAAAGGAGTCGAGGGTTGTCCCAACGGAGGGAACTTGCTCATAAAGATAGTCATATATTAGGACATCAGTGGTAGAAGCATGCTGCAAAGGCTCATGAAACCTCAACAGATGGGAGGACATAAAGGCATCAACCAAGGATACAAAAGGTCCCACATGAAAAAGAGTCGTAGCCAACTGCATGACATAACCAACCATAGTATGGTAAATCATAAGACATCTCTCATAAGAGCATATGGTATTTAGCTATGAAATCAGCCCATAACCATACGCATACGCATAGCTCTGCAGTACATCATGCCACCTAGGAATATCCAAGTCGAGTAAAGACCGATAATTGGCAAAGCATTTTATAAGAGTCAAGCTCCAAGAGAAGCCCAAACACATGTACAACATCATCCATACAAGTGGCTAAGTAAGGTATACAATAGTAGACCATGTGTATAGATGGGTAAGCATCAAGAGCAACTACTCTCTAACTTGGGCAAAAGCAACCCAACTAGCATAGAAGCTAGGCAACACACATGCAACAAAGCCATAATAGCTAAACCTAAGCATTGTCAAGAAGTCCACAGATCAAGGATTAACCCGCAAAGAACCAAGCATCAATGAGCAATGAAAGCTCAATAACCAACTTCAAAGAAAATGGAGCAAGCACTGCTCAAACATGTATCTGCATCTAAGTAAATCAAAGATCCATAATTGGGGCATTAAGGGCCAAATAGCATCCAAGCTATATAAGTGATAAGCCAACCAAATGCAAACTGCTCCACAAAATTCTCAAATGCAAGTTGATTCAAGCCCAAACATCTGCCATATTGCAGCCAAACCAAAAAGCATCCACATCAGACATCAATCCCATAATGGGTAGCACGAGGTATAAACCTTGTCAAGCATGACATGCGAGTTGCAAAGAAAATGACAGTGAACCAAGAATGGAGCTTTACTCTTTGCTTAAGAAGCATCCGAGAGCATAAAAATCAAAGTGGCATTATCCAAATACATCAGCATATCATCCCAAGTAGTTGGGAGCACCTGTAGACCATAGGCATAACCAAACTGGAGATAAAATAACTTGTTAATCAAGGTAGCATAAATTCCAATAAACAACAAAGTGTCCGCATAACCAAACTGGAGATAAAATAACCTGTTAACCAAGGTAGCATAAATCCCAACCAATAACAAAGTGTACGCATCCAAGTCAAGGCTCAATAGCTCTCAAATAGCATATCGGGGTATAAACCATGATGACCAAGCATCAATACATCCAACAATAGGACACTCGAATGTCAACAAAAATCATTATGCATAAGTCCTCCCTGATAAAACCTTGCTCCGTAAACAAAGTATAGTAGTAGATTAGTAGATCCCTGCATAAATCAAGGTATGGAAGCTCAAACCAAGTCCCAAAGCATCTCAAAACATTCGGCAAACATCCGCAAAGCATTTGGGCATCAAATACCAAGTCTCAAGAGCATCACATAAGCTAAGAGCATGACATTTTCTTGTTATAAATCAACTCAGATCTGTTATAGAAAATTCTATGATCAAAATTTGGCAGAGTTGACATCACCATTGCATACGAAGCGTGCAAAAACCCCAAGTTAGACTCTTATATTGCCTAAATCGGGTTTTGGATGCCTGAGATAGGAGGAAAAATGGGATTTTTAAGCCAGATTTTGAAATAGGCACAAAAAATTTGAGTTGCTCCTGTGGGGAATACTGGTTATGCTGAGGATAAGGGGGCAAATGGGGGCATACAAGGTGCCCGATAAAGACAAGGAACACCTGCAAAGCCTATGAGGGTAGGGGAGAGGCGGGAGATGAAATCTTACCTCGGGGAGAAGAAGCCATGGCTGACATTGAAGCTCCAAGCTCTAGGTCTTCAATCTGGGCTGAAGTAATGCCGGACCAAGCTCCATGATCAAGCTCTGATCCAAAGCTCTAATACCAGTTGAAGGGGGATGCAATGGCAGTAGAGAAGGAGAAGAGGAAGATGCGTGAGAGAAGAGCACACACAATGTAGGTGTTGTCCAAGTAAATTGACAGCCTTATTGCACTATCATATTATATATGAATAAAGAATGGGCGGTCACAGTGTACATGGGCAGGCCCAGAGGCCTTTTACCCCAAAAATCTCAAATAATACTTAATTTTGAATCTTAAAGAAAATTAATAAAACATATTGATTGGAGAAGATGAAGAGAAAAAGTAGAGGAATTAGAAAGATTGATGGAATGGCCTCAAGTTTTCTAAAAACACTACACGGATTTGAGCTAGTAGCGACGCCGATTAGCGATGATGGATAGCGGCGTCGCTATTTGCGATGCAATTAGCGACGGGCCACAGGGAAAAAACGCGGCTGAAACCGAGCGCGGTTTTCATTTCGAGTTTGCTGCATTGTGAGTTTTGAGAGCGAGAGCGAGGGAGAGAGCGACCATCGTGAGAGAAGGAGAGGAAGAAGACTTGCCGTTGCCGCCGCCGCCGCCGTTGTTAGCGAAGGAGAGGAGGAGCCTTCATCGCAAAGAGGAGCCGCCCCATGCTCGCCATATCTCATCGGTGAGTCTCCCTCTCTCTTTCTTTTGCTTGTTCAAGGTTTAAATCACTCTCTTTTGCTTGTTTAAGAGAGGAAATGAAAGAGAAAGAGAGGGAGAGGGAGAGAGAGGGAGAGGGAGAGTGCATTCTCTCTCTCCCTCTCCCTTTTTCTTGTTTAATGTTTAAATCACTTTCTTTTTTGCTTGTTTAGGAGAGGAAACGAGAGAGTAAGAGAGAGAGGGAGAGGGAGAGGGAGAGGGAGAAAGAGAAAGAGAAAGAGAAAGAGAAAGAGAAAGAGAGGGAGAGGGAGAGGGAGGGGGAGGAAATGAGAGAGGGAGAGAAAGAGAAAGAGAGGGAGAGGGAGGGAGAGTGCATTCTCTCTCTCCCTCTCCCTTTTACTTGTTTAATGTTTAAATCACTTTATTTTTTGCTTGTTTAGGAGAGGAAATGAGAGAGAAAGAGAGAGAGAGAAAGAGAGGGAGAGGGAGAGGGAGGGGAAGGAAATGAGAGAGGGAGAGAAAGAGAAAGAGAGGGAGAGTGCATTGTCTCTCTCTCTCTCTCCCTTTTGCTTGTTTAATGTTTAAATCACTTTATTTTTATGCTTGTTTAGGAAATGAGAGAGAAAGAGAGATAGAGAGGGAGAGAAAGAGAGGGAGAGAAAGAGGGAGGGGAAGGAAATGAGAGAGGGAGAGAAAGAGAAGGAGAGGGAGAGGGAGGGAGAGTGCATTCTCTCTCTCACTCTCCCTCTTGCTTGTTTAATGTTTGAATCACTTTCTTTTTTGCTTGTTTAGGAGAGGAAATGAGAGAGAAAGAGAGAAAGAGAAAAAGAGAGAGAGAGGGAGAGAGAGGGAGAGAAAGAGAGGGAGAGGGAGGGGAAGGAAATTTAAGATAATAGACTTATCGATAATGGTATGCAATGTGCTTTGCCATGGGCCACGTACATTGGTGACTCTTTAAGATGGCTTAAAATTGGTCATGTTCTTCATAATGTCCAAGTAGGGGATCTAATTGTGATATGCATAATTCATTGTTTTTGTATTAACTTTATAGGCATAACAAATTAGAAATCATGCCAACTAGTCAACGGAAGGACTAAAAGAAAATGATACCCTAGCTAATGGTCATTACAGTACTTCATCAAAATGAACCCAAAAGTATTGTTATAGAAGAAGAATCCCTTAAATTGAGTATAGGATATTTTCTCTCAGGTCTTACGACTATGAGTAGAATTGATTGAAATAAATTTTATTACTATAGTTGATAAATTTCATAGATGGCATTAATTTTAATACACGATCCTAGGACAAAAAAACCACATTTCTAAGATGCTTTTTGTTGAGACTGATTTATTATTAGACTAAGAGATCCTCAATGATGCTCAAAATGGATTACTTATACTCAAAGCCTTCTAGTGTAGTTTTTTACATTAACGAAAAATTATCTACCAGGACAAACAAATCCTTGAGCATGATACAAGGCCGAGATATAACATTGGAAAATCTCTCAACTACTATGTAACTTGACGTACATCTCCATAAATCTCTCAACTACTATGTAACTTGACGTACAATGGAAGATTTATGGTCAACTTGTGTAATGTATCCCCTAGTATCATCCAGGACATGTCTTAGCAGTCCATCGGAAAGGATGTCTAAAAAGCTCCGCCCGGCACTCCCATGGAATGTTACAGGTTTTGCGATCTAGTTCTTCCCGCGTCTGCCACATAGCGGAAGTATCCTGGCCGTTCCCACTTAGGATCGACCGGAATTAGGGTTTTCCTAATGGATCATTGGCTAACAGCAACTAGCGTCAGACCCGAGCGAACTACTTTACGCAGAAACGCCAGGTCCGAAGCGGATTCATGCTGCACTTGGTTCAAGGAGAATGCGAAACGAGAGGGATGCAAAGCTCAACCTCTTTGCCATAAGGCATAGTCCCATTCCGTTCCCCTAAAACAGCGTAGATCGGGTAAGACGTAACTCTAGGTCATCGTTCTCGTTATTTATTTTTGATGATGATCATCATTCCGCTGTTCTTCGAGATTTTTGAGAAAAGTTCTCGGCTAGCCGGAACCACCCAACTGTAGGACGGACCCATGGCCCATCCTCCGCACTTTCCTCGGTTTGTTTTAGTTATGTAATTATCTAACACATTAATTTGACATATAACAATCAGCTTCTTTAATTAACCTTGTTAAGCACTGGTTCCTTTACGTAATCTTATCACGAGACATAAAAAAACAACATCAAGCAAGTTCTTTTAACATTTCATCATTTTATCTTTGAAATACAAGGAGTTCCGCCCGTAGGCTTTTCCATAATCCGCCCGAAGGCTAACCAGTAATCTCCAGGGATCACTATTCCAAGCTTCCGCCCGTCAACTAGTATGCGGACCTCGAGATCCAATCCCGAGTCACGTTAGCCTCTTGTGCAGGACCCGGAAGGCGAGGGATTTATGGCCAGAGCCCCCCCTGGAACCCAAGCGTCCTCCTGCTCCAAGTAGGACTCAACGGAGAGACCTCTCGCGGTGTGTTTGGTCCACGCTCCCGGTGCAGTCAACAACCCCCTTGGTTAGGGTCAGGCAGGCAGTCGGGGGTAACTGAAGCTGCCTCTCCCTTCAGGCCTTTAACCTGAAGTATAGGTACTTGTTTAATTTGTAATTCATAATTCAAACAGAGCCCTAAAATCTCTAGCAAGCACAAACATTTCCATTAATCAACCCAGTTGTATGGCAAATTGCTAAGGAAGTGTTCTTTCCTTTTTTGAGTGTATCAGCAGTCGTTCTCAAGATGTCTTGTAACTTGGCAAGATCCCTTATATTCGGGTGTAGGGTATACCCAACTTGGTTAACCCTAAGGTACCTTAGATATGCTAGTTTCTGGTTTACATCTTTCCTTATTTAGAAGGATACCCAAAAATACGTCTTTTTGCAAGATAACTTGCGTAAGGATCTGCCGTCCCTGATGAGGGTTTTTCCCTTTTCTCCTTGTGAATCAATCACAAAATGATTTCATACATGTTGCGCAAGTCCTGCGTTGGAATAATCTGTTTAGATTCCTTAAGCTGACCTATGTCAGGCCTAGGGTTTCTTTATTTAGGGACAAACCCTAGTTTCTTATCTTTATGAAATTATTGTCCTTACGGTAAGGAAAGTAGTCAAGTGTTTAGGGTATGAATGTTTCTATGTTTAGATTGGTTCGGTTAGCTTTTGGAAGGTAATCTTACTCGTCTTGTCACGATTTTACTATCTTTGTGACAATTAACTTTCCCAATCAATACAGTTTAATTTGGCATATAGCATAATGCCAAGATGATACAAAGAGCGACGATACTCCTTGGGACAAAGGCCTAGTTGAGAAATTGGTGTATACACACTTTATTAGTCCCAAGTCCTCAAATAGCAGGGGAAAAGTATTAATAGAGTGTCATCCAGCAATTCCCCATTACATTTTCTTTCCAAATGAGTTCGTATATCTAATTTTTATACTTGTTAATTCCTAATATTTAACTTCCTTTTTCTTTAAAGATGAACTCATACCAAATAACAACAGTTGCCTTGCTAAGATGTGCAACTAGCAAAGATTACTCCCTAGTAATTTGAGCATCGAAAGAAACCTTTCATGAATTTAGCCATTTTACCATGATTCGTTGCGAAAGGAATAAGACTAATGGTGCAAGATATAATTTCTTCATTTAAGGAATATATTACTATAGTAAATGGATAATTTTGCCTATAATTTTATAATGCTTGATGCAATTTGAAGAAAGCTAATTTGTATACATTGACATTCATAAGCTAACTCCTTCGTTAAAAATAACTCGAACAAATATATCTTTCCTTAACAATTTTTCTTTGCATGATTGACTTAAAACCGAATTAACACCAAGAAGAAAAACCTGGCTTTGAGGTGAGATATCCACATGGATACCAGGAGATGACCCTCCCGCAACTACACCTTGGACTTTCTTTGGCGGCATCGTAGTTCGAATGTGAGATCGCCTTTTCCTTTTTCTTCTTGGAATTCCACCGTCTTCTCCTTCCTTATCTTTTACCTTTTTCCCACTCTTCCTCCTTCACTCCCTCTTTTCACTCCCTCTACTTCCCTCCCTATCTTTTATCTCACGGCTATTTCTTCCTTTCGGGATACCATACGAGGCCATGATGATGACTTGGATTTTTAGGACATGGGAGTGTGTGGACATCGGCTTGTTTGATAAGACTAAGAACACAAAGCTCAGCTATACGAGAGCACTTGCACAAAAAGATTTAAAAAGTGAGTGAAGGAATTTATGCAAGAAAATGGAAGTCTACAAGGTAGCCTAAGGACAAAATAGGCTGATGGGTGTGACTTGAATAGTCTAAAG
Source organism: Lygodium microphyllum (assembly GCF_053477565.2). NCBI lineage: Eukaryota > Viridiplantae > Streptophyta > Polypodiopsida > Schizaeales > Lygodiaceae > Lygodium > Lygodium microphyllum. The sequence goes on from NC_141157.1 coordinate 116,715,009, forward strand.
AAAAATCCGGAGGGGAAAAGAACAAGGCTTAGGGGGGGGATTATACCGGGAGGGGGGGGAAAACAAGGCCTTACGGGGGGTTTAAAAACCCGGGAGGGGGGAAAACAAGGGGCTTAGGGGGGGGGAATTAAAAATCCCGGGAGGGGGGAGAACAAGGGGGCTTAGGGGGGGGATTTTAAAACCCGGGAGGGGGAAGGGTAATAAGATTTTAAGGGAAGGGTATAGGAAGGGGGGCTTAGATGACCCCCCTCCCCTTAGAAGCTTCTCAAGAAGCTTCTGTGGGCAGCCACGTGGAGAAAAAAAAACCACTTAATGGATTACGAGGGCCGGCGTCAACAGCAACTGGTCGTGGCATAGTGACAAGTGGCGCTGGCGGCGTAATCTAGCTCGGTGGCTGACGGTTTGGATAGGCGGTGACCACCATTCTCCCACCACGACGATCTGCGGTAGCAACGAAGCCTCCCTCAGTCTGGCATGCAGCACGGCAGCCTTACCTTCCTCACGGCTCCACCTCCTCATGCTTTATATAGTAGAGGGAGGGGGATCTTCACTTCGTGCGTGTCGACACGCATGTCCTCCCTCCCTCCACAGGCTCCACCAAGGAGCCTAGTGTCTCCTTCTATTCCCCTCCCCCTCCAGCTCGTCAGTCGGCTGGAGGGATAAGGGGGGGATAAATTAATTTTTTTTTCCAAAAGTCTGATTTATTTTCTCCACGCAGAATTTTACATTCTCTCCCCCTTGGAGGAATGGAGATGCCCTCATCTCGAGATAAACTGGGGATATTGATGGTTGAGAGTGCCTTCATCTACCCAAGTGGCATTCTCTTCGGGATAATCTTTCCACTGGACAAGGCATTCTTTCAAGGTTCTAGATCTTAACTGTCTTTCCCTAACATCTAAGATCCTTTGTGGCCTTAGTTCAAGGACTTCTTGACTAGGCATTACAATTTTTTTGTCATCAAGTACATGATTAGGATTGGGTACATATTTTTTCAATAGGCTGATATGGAATACATTGTGAACCTTTAGGTTCTCAGGGAGTTGCAATCTATAAGCATTGGGTCCTAGGCATTTGAGGATTTTATACGGCTCACAATACCTTGGACTTATCTTCTTGCATTCTCCTAGGGATAGAGAACTCTTTTTAGGGCGTACCCGAATGAAGACCATGTCTCCTTCTTCGAAGTCTCTTTCTTGACGTTTCAAATCTGCATATGCCTTTTGTCTATCCTTGGCTGCTTGTATGTCTTGTCTTATTGACCTTATTTGATTATCCATGTCCTCCAACATTTGTCTTGAAACTTCAACTCTTAGGGTTGGGTCAGAAAAGTTTAGGGGACTTCGACAATCATGACCATACAATGCCTGGAAAGGGGTCATTTGAATGCTCTGCTGGTAAGAAGCATTGTAGGCAAATTCAACTAATGGCAAGTATTGAATCCACCTCTTCGGCTCTCGACAGCAGTATGCCCTAAGCATATCCTCAATGATTTGATTCACTCGCTCTGTTTGTCCATCCGTTTGAGGATGGTAGGCGGTGCTAAAACAGAGTTGAGTCCCAATGGCTTCAAAGATAGCTCTCCAAAAGTGTGATGTGAAGAGAGAATCTCGATCGCTAATGATTCTTTTAGGTAACCCATGTAGCTTGAATATCTCCTTGATAAACAATCTTGCAATGTCGGAGGCTTTATAGTTTGTCTTTACTGGAATCAGGTGTGCAACCTTGGTAAGCATGTCAACCACAACCATAATGGAATTGTATCCTCCTTGGACTTGGGGTAGGCCCACAACAAAATCCTTACTGATGGATTCCCATTTCATTTGGGGAATGTCAAGCGGTTGCAGTTTCCCTCGCATCATGACATGTTCGGCCTTGATACATTGGCAAGACAAACATTCAGTGACATATTTGAGAACGCCACCTTTAAGCCTCTCCCAATGTTAACTCTTCCTAACTGCATTAAGAGTTTTTGCATAGCCAGGATGTCCGACGAAAGGGGAATCATGAGCTTCCCATAATATCTTCTGCTTAAGTGACTGGCTTGCTGGTATACACAGCCCTGTTCTGTAGTAGACAAGTCCATTATTAATGGAAAATTCCTGATACTTAGCTTGCAACTTCTGATTCTGCTCTTTGGTAGATATTTCGTTTATCATTATTTGGTAGGCCAAATCATGGTATGCTTCCTCTCTAGCTAGTTTAAGTATAGGGTTGTTTGGCATAGATACCTTTGTAGCCAAAGATCTAGCCATTGATGGATTCTGCAAGATTAGGGAATTTAGGAATGCCTTGCGACTGAGTGCATTGGCAACTACATTCTCTTTCCCTGGTCGGTACTTGATTTCAAAATCATATTCCTCCAATACTTCAATCCACCGATGTTGCCTCATGTTGAGCTCGTTCTGGGTAAAAATCCATTTGAGACTCTTATGATCGGTTACTAGAGTAAACTTGTTACCCAACAGGTAGTGTCTCCAAAGCTTTAGAGCATGGATGACAGCTAGTAATTCCAGATCATGTGTGGCATAATTCTTTTCATGACTCTTCAATTTCCTTGAAGAGTATGCTACTGGATGACCTTCCTGCATAAGTACACACCCCAAGGCAAGAATGCTAGCATCAGTTACTACCTCGAACTCCTTATTGAGGTCAGGAAGTTTTAGAATAGGTGCTGATACCAAACTTTGCTTCAATTTATCGAAGCTATTTTGTTCGGGAGTTGACCATGTAATAGAAGTCTACTTTTTTAGTAAGTCTGTAAGAGGTGCTGCAATCAAAGCATAGTTTTTGATAAAGACCCTATACCATCCTGTCAAGCCAAGATTAAAGCTATGTATTTCTTTGACGGATACTGGTATTGGCCATTCAAGCACATCTCTGACTTTAGCTGGGTCTACTGATATTCCTTCTGATGATACTATGAATCCCAGATATTCAATCTGACGTTTGAAGAATGCACACTTCTTCATTTTTGCATACAGCTTATGGGACCTCATTGTCTCAAGGACAATCCGAAGTTGAGGTTCATGATCTTCTTCCTGTTTAGAATAGACTAAAGTGTCATCGAAGAAGACAAGCACGAAATCATCAAGATATGGTCTAAAAATATCCTGCATTAATCTATTGAAGGTGGCAGGTGCATTTGTAAGCCCGAATGACATAACCAAGAACTCAAAGTACCCATATCTTGTATTGAAGGCCGTTTTTGGAATATCTTCTTCCTTGATCCTTATTTGATAATAACTTAACCTGAGATCAATCTTGGAGAAGATATTTGCACCTTGAAGACGATCGAGAAGCTCATCAATTCTAGGAATAGGATACTTGTTCTTGACTGTTGATTGATTCAACCCTCGGTAATCAATACATAGTCGAAGTGTTCCATCTTTCTTTTTCTGGAATAGTACTGGAGCTCCCCACGGTTAGTTGCTAGGCCGGATGTAACCGTGATCCAACAGTTGCTTAAGCTGTTCCTTCAACTCAATTGCTTCAGGTATGGACATTCTATAAGGTCTCTTTGCAACTGGTGCAGCTCCAGGCACTAGCCTAATTTCATGATCTACTTCTCTTGGAGGTGGAAGTTCAATCAATTCCTCAGGGAATACGTCAGTGTATTCCTTTAGCCAAGAAGGTCCTTCATGAGACTCTTGCTTTTGATCTAACTTGTTGAGTTTGATCAGGTAAACGGGTAATCCTTTTCTGACTCCTTTTATGATCCGAGATACTTTGGCTAATTGGATTCTTGGCACTCGTGCCTCACCTTGAGTTGTGACAAACTCCCTTTCAGAGTTTCGAAAGGAAACTTGACCCTTTCCACAGTGGATGTGGGCGTCATTAGGCTTAAGCCAATCCATCCCGAGTAGACACTCATGGATACCTAAATTCATGACTTTGAATTTGACTAAGGTTTTCTTTCCTCCCAGAAAGAATTTCTCCTTAGCAGTTTGCTTGGTACAAGCTACCTCATGACCGTTTGCGAATTCCACAAGCAGGGTAGGTGCTTCTACTGTGGCTATTCCTAATCTTTTTGCACATGCTGGTGAGATAAAGGAATGTGTACTGCCACAATCAATCATGGTTTTGAAACCTTTACCTTGATAGTTCGACGGTGTTTGAATCACCGAGAACTGGCGATTCGGCCCTTTCTTGTGTAAAGCGGCATGGACTGTCGCTCTTTCGAATTCTGCTTCCATAGTCGGATCTTCCTCTTCTTCTTCTTCGCATCTTTGCCTATTGGCAATGCAGGGAGTTCTTCCTCTTCCACGGGTGGCGGCTCCTTGACCGCGGCCTGCACCTTGGAAAGGTGTTTGACGATGTCCCCGCTGAGCTTGGGACATTGCCTCTTGAAGTGACGGAGTTCGTTGCAGTGGAAACATCGGAGGTTTCGGCCATTTTGATTAGGAACAAAGTTGTTGACGTTATTTGTCCTTGCTTTCTTCCTTTGTCCCTGATTGTGACCTTGAACTCTCTTCACTTGAGGTCTAAATGCTCCTCTGTTCGGGTCACTATAGGACCAAGTTTTGTTACCCCTTGGTCTAGCTTGCACCTCCTGAATTATAGGCACCGCTCGAATTAGTGCATCCTGCAGATCTGATGGACGCGTAGATTCAAGACGGGTATTTACAGTTGGATTTAAGCGTGTGCAAAATTTGGACACTTGATGCGTTATATCCATCTGTGGCGCATACTTTAAAAGTGAGACGAATTTAGAGTAGTATGCGTCCAGAGTGAGTCCTAGCTGTTTTAGCTCGTAAAACTCATTCATTTTCTGTGTACGATATGCAGGTAGCAAATATCTCCCCTGCATGGCTTTCTTTAACTTCTCCCAGGTAACGGACCCCTCTGAAGTCCCTTGATCCCTGCACCATTGTTTCCACCAAAGTCTGGCTTCGCCGGTGAGTTTTAACTTGGTGAGGATGGCCTGATTGGTAGGTGCAGCACCAGCTGCTTCAAAGTAATCCTCCATAGATTCAATCCAAATTTCAGCATCAGACTGGACGAGTCTGCCTCTCCCGTCAAACTCGGGTGGCTTTATCTGCTTGAGGAGGAACTTTTTATCCTGGGTCACAGCAGTACTTGATGTAGGGGGCGAATTTGGAACCCGTACCTAGGGTTGTGCCTGGATAAAAGTTTTCTTAACGTTATTATATGATAATTGACGTTAGCTTATCTTTAGTTCAGCTATCTCGTAAATAATGAAGCTAATTAACTTTTTAACAACTCTGATGCACAGCCAAATATTGATAAAAGAAATCTTTATTTATATTTACATGGACGTAACCTTATACAACGTCTCGTGTGATGATAATCCAATCATTACATTTAGTTTGGGGAGAACAATGTTGTATTGCATTTGTCTACAGGGACTGTGTAATAGTAGGGTTTTGGGTCATGGATCTTTAGGAATCGATAATTCATTGGAAGTTCGGGATACCCTTTTCGTTGGAATCCATACTTCTCATGGCGGCCCAACACTTTAATCCTGTCGGCTGGGATTACACGGGTTACTTCCTCATATACATATGAGTTCATTTCAACCCTCCGACCTTGAATATGTAAAGTTGAATTTACGTGAGCTTCCACAAAAATGAACAGCTTTACGACTTTCAAGTCTTCCAACCACTTGATCCTCTTTAGGTTGGTCTGTAGATAAGCGAACCAGTGGGCAGCTATGTAGTAGATTCCTGAAGACCCCGTCCATCTTCGTTCAATGTATAAAGGTGATGGATTATAAATCTGCTCCAAGGTGTTCATCATCCCAATTCTTTGTCTATAAAGCGGAGAATGCATTGCAGTCATGAACATGACCCGAAACACCAAAAACTTGTTCCACGCTTCATAGTTCTGCAAGACAGCATTGAAGATGAGGAAATGTTTGGACAGCAACAATTTCTTTATTTCATTTCATTGAGATCTCATAAAAACAGTTCCTTTGTTGGTCGGCTCTTATACCAACTGTAACGTGTCCCCTAGTATCATCAAGGACATGTCTTAGCAGTCCATCAGAAAGGATGTCTAGAAAGCTCTGCCCGGCACTCCCATGGAATGTTACGGGTTTTACGATCTAGTTTTTCCCGCATGTACCACCTAGCGGAAGTATCCTGGCCATTCCCACTTAGGATCGATAGGAATTAGGGTTTTCCTAATGGGTCATTGGCTAACAACAACTAGCGTCAGACCCGAGCGAACTACTTTACGCAGAAACGCCAGGTCCGAAGCGGATTCACGCTGCACTTGGTTCAAGGAGAATGGGAAACGAGAGGGATGCAAAGCTCAACCTCTCTGCCATAAGGCATAGTCTCATTCCGTTCCCCTAAAACAGCGTAGATCGGGTAAGACGTAACTCTAGGTCATCGTTCTTGTTATTCCTTTTTGATGATGATCATCATTCCGCTGTTCTTCGAGATTTTTGAGAAAAGTTCCCGGCTAACCGGGACCACCCAACCGTAGGAAGGACCCATGGCCCATCCTCCGCACTTTCCTCGGTTTGTTTTAGTTATGTAATTATCTAACACATTAATTTGACATATAACAATCAGCTTCTTTAATTAACCTTGTTAAGCACTGGTTCCTTCACGTAATCTTATCACGAGACATAAAAAAACAACATCAAGCAAGTTCTTTTAACATTTCATCATTTTATCTTTGAAATACAAGGAGTTCCGCCCGTAGGCTTTTCCATAATCCACCCGAAGGCTAACCAATAATCTCCAGGGATCACTATTCCAAGCTTCCGCCCGTCAACTAGTATGCGGGCCTCGAGATCCAATCCCGAGTCACGTTAGCCTCTTGTGCAAGACCCGGAAGGCGAGGGATTTACGGCCAGAGCCCCCCTGGCACCCAAGCATCCTCCTGCTCCAAGTAGAACTCAACGGAGAGATCTCTCTACGGGTTTAGTCCACGTTCCCGGCGCGGTCAACAATCCCCTTGGTTAGGGTCAGGCAGGCAGTCGAGGGTAACTGAAGCTGCCTCTCCCTTCAGGCCCTTAACCTGAAGTATAGGTACTTGTTTAATTTGTAATTCATAATTCAAACAGAGCCCTAAAATCTCTAGCAAGCACAAACATTTTCATTAATCAACCCAGTTGTATGGCAAACTGCTAAGGAAGTGTTCTTTCCTTTTTTAGTGTATCAGCAGTTGTTCTCAAGATGTCTTGTAACTTGGCAAGATCCCTTATATTCGGGTGTAGGGTATACCCAACTTGGTTAACCCTAAGGTACCTTAGATATGCTAGTTTCTGGTTTACACCTTTCCTTATTTAGAAGGATACCCAAAAATATGTCTTTTTGCAAGATAACTTGCGTAAGGATCTGCCGTCCTTGATGAGGGTTTTTCCCTTTTCTCCTTGTGAATCAATCACAAAATGATTTCATACATGTTGTGCAAGTCCTGCGTTGGAATAATCTGTTTAGATTTCTTAAGTAGGCCTAGGGTTTCTTCATTTAGGGACAAACCCTAGTTTCTTATCTTTATGAAATTATTGTCCTTACGGTAAGGAAAGTAGTCAAGTGTTTAGGGTATGAATGTTTCTATGTTTAGATTGGTTCGGTTAGCTTTTGGAAAGATTGGTTCGGTTAGCTTTTGGAAGGTAATCTTACTCATCTTGTCACGATTTTACTATCTTTGTGACAATTAACTTTCCCAATCAATACAGTTTAATTTGGCATATAGCATAATGCCAAGATGATACAAAGAGAGACGATACTCCTTGGGACAAAGGCCTAGCTGAGAAATTGGTGTATACACACTTTATTAGTCCCAAGTCCTCAAATAGCAGGGGAAAAGTATTAATAGAGTGTCATCCAGCAATTCCCCATTACGTTTTATTTCCAAATGAGTTCGTATATCTAATTTTTATACTTGTTAATTCCTAACATTTAACTTCCTTTTTCTTTAAAGATGAACTCATGCCAAATAACAATAGTTGCCTTGCTAAGATGTGCAACTAGCAAACATAACTCCCTAGTAATTTGAGCATCGAAAGAAACCTTTCATGAATTTAGCCATTTTACCATGATTCGTTGCGAAAGGAATAAGACTAATGGTGCAAGATATAATTTCTTCATTTTAGGAATATATTACTATAGTAAATGGATAATCTTGCCTATAATTTTATAATGCTTGATGCAATTTGAAAAAAGCTAATTTGTATACATTGTCATTCATAAGCTAACTCCTTCGTTAAAAATAACTCGAACAAATATATCTTTCCTTAACAATTTTTCTTTGCATGATTGACTTAAAACCGAATTAACACCAAGAAGAAAAACCCGGCTTTGAGGTGAGATATCCACATGGATACCGGGAGATGACCCTCCCGCAGCTACACCTTGGAATTTCTTCGGCGGCATCGTAGTTTGAATGTGAGATCGCCTTTTCCTTTTTCTTCTTGGAATTCCACCGTCTTCTCCTTCCTTATCTTTTACCTTTTTCCCACTCTTCCTCCTTCACTTCCTCTTTTCACTCCCTCTACTTCCCTCCCTATCTTTTATCTCACGGCTATTTCTTCCTTACGGGATACCATATGAGGCCATAATGATGACTTGGATTTTTAGGACATGGGAGTGTGTGGACGCCGGCTTGTTTGATAAGACTAAGAACACAAAGCTCAGCTATACGAGAGCACTTGCACAAAAAGATTTAAAAAGTGAGTGAAGGAATTTATGCAAGAAAATAGAAGTCTGCAAGGTAGCCTAAGGACAAAATAGGCTGATGGGTGTGACTTGAATAGTCTAAAGAAAAATCCGGAGGGGAAAAGAACAAGGCTTAGGGGGGGGATTATACCGGGAGGGGGGGGGAACAAGGCCTTACGGGGGGTTTAAAAACCCGGGAGGGGGGAAAACAAGGGGCTTAGGGGGGCGAGAATTTAAAACCCCGGGAGGGGGGAGAACAAGGGGGCTTAGGGGGGGATTTTAAAACCCGGGAGGGGGAAGGGTAATAAGATTTTAAGGGAAGGGTATAGGAAGGGGGGCTTAGATGACCCCCCCCCCCTTAGAAGCTTCTCAAGAAGCTTCTGTGGGCAGCCACGTGGAGGAAAAAAACCACTTAATGGATTACGAGGGCCGGCGTCAACAGCAACTGGTCGTGGAGTAGTGACAAGCGGTGCTGGCAGCGTAATCTAGCTCGGCGGCTGACGGTTTGGACAAGCGGTGACCACCATTCTCCCACCACGATGATCTCCGGTAGCAACGAAGCCTCCCTCAGTCTGGCATGCAGCACGGCAGCCTTATCTTCCTCACGGCTCCGTGTCCTCACGCTTTATATAGTAGAGGGAGGGGAATCTTCACTTTGTGTGTGTCGACACGCATGTCCTCCCTCCCTCCACAGGCTCCACCAAGGAGCCTAGTGTCTCCTTCTATACCCCTCCCCCTCCAGCTCGTCAGTCGACTGGAGGGATAAGGGGGGAATTAATATTTTTTTTTCCAAAAGTGCGATTTATTTTCTCCTCGCAGAATTTTACAACTTGCAACTTGACGTACATCTCCATAAAGCTATCCATTTAAGCCTCGTTTGTTGTAATGTAGATAAGATGGAAAACGAAGAAGGTCTTATTGTTCAAGACCGCGAGACGTATCTTAATCAGCGTGTCCCATGTCCTTGCTCTCAATGCAAGTTGGCAATTAGACGAAAACGCCAATTGTTTGAAGTTAATATTAATCATGCATTGTACTCGCAAGCTAATTGAAAACCATACACAATAAGATTGGGTCTTGTTGGCAAATTTTCTATCCAGGGGGGTGATGTCTCGACCCAAGGGGGAGTGCACCCTTTGCGACCAATTAGAAGAGTTCGTGGACGTGCGATGGATGGATTGCAGGAGCCAATCCACCACTCGCAAGGCCCATCTATACTATCAATGCCAGAGGAGACAGACAACCTTCCCGACCCACCTACAATCTTGGAGCCTGAGATGGAGGCAATGATCGATGCATTGATTCCCATGGATGTTGAGACATCTGACCCGGTTAGAGAGGAAGCATCCATACCATTATATGATGGGTGTCGAGTATCTCGGTTGAAGACATTGCTTGCACTCTTACGTGTGCAAGCAAAATACGGTTGGAGCGATACGAGTCTGACTGAGTTATTCAGGTACCTTGCACATAGGCTTCATTGAATTTTTTTTTTTACAGTATTATTGCAAACATTTGTGCTTTTTCAAGGTGTTTTATGATTTTTTTCAAGTTATTGAAATATCATATATTACCACCTGCAAATACCATGCCTAAGTCTCATGATGATGTATGACATGTTTTACGGAAGCTTGGCATGGACTACAATAACATCCAAGCATTTATCAACGACTACATACTGTTTTGAGATGAATACGAGACTATGGAGACATGTCCAAAGTGTGGTGCTCACAGGCATTGACAGGACTTGCAACGGCAAACCATCCCTCAAAAAATTCTCAGACACTTTTTGCTCATCCCCTGCATAAACCACATGTTTTGCACGTCTGGCATGGCAAGCTTGACAACTGGCATGTGCAGAATAGGTCCACGGATGGAGTTCCACGAATATCAGCGGATTCGCGTGCATGGAGCCACATTGACTGTACCTTCCCAGGCTTTGCGCGAGAGCCAAGGAATCTTCGGCTCGGTCTCGCCATGGATGGTGTGAACCCATTCGGTCTGCGCTCGACTTCTTACAGTGTGTGGCCTATAGTGCTTGTCAACTAACACATCCCTCCATGGCTTTCTACGAAGAAAGGACATTTCGTCCTTAGCTTGCTCGTCCCAGGCCGCTACAAAGTAAAAAATATGGACGTGTATCTTCGTCCATTAGTCGATGAGCTTAAGATTTTGTGGGAGGAGGGGGTCACTGTGCAAGATATGAGCAGGCACGATGGTCGGCGGTCAGCCAACATTCGAGCCATTCTCATGTGGACGATGCATGACTTTCCAGGATTGGGAGAGTGCTCAGGTGAGGAGACCTCCGTTCTCGCTGGTAATATCTATATTTTATTTCATTCAATCAAGTATTAACCAGGTCGTGGCTCGCCTTACAGATCTGGTTACCTCAGGTTATCATGCATGTCCATTGTGTGGGCCACAATTAGACTCCGGAAGGTCACGAACCATGAAGAAGATGGTATATCAAGGACACGCCGCTTTCTTGCCGGAGGATCATGAACTGAGGGAAGGTTTTCTTGGACGACCTCCAACACGTATGAACGCTGCAAGCTGGTATGAGCTGAAAATGGTAAACCCGAAATCACATCCAAATGGAATGCGACGGTTCTCAATTTTCTACGAGTTGCCATATTGGACCCACTTACAGGTCAACCACTTGTTGGATCCCATGCATATTTTCAAGAATGTGGGCAGCTTGCTATGGGATCACATCATAGGAAAGAGAGACACTATAGGGTCACGAATGGATTTGAAGGAGGTAGGTAAGATGGAGGCGCTTTGGCCGCAGTCGAGTGCTGAAGGGGGGTGTAGCTTCCTCGCGCTCCCTGGGTTTTGTCTACCAAAGAAGAGCGCATTGTGAAGCAAGTAATCAAGTTTATCCGCACTCCGATGGGTATGATGCATTCTCTCAGATCCACATTTTCTAAAGATGACCAATTGTCTGGGCTAAAATCCCATGATTGGCATAAGATATGTCAGGTTTGTGAACAGAATGGATTGTAATTAGCGTGGACATTTTGCAATTTGAAAAGTGGCCATTATTCATAATGCTTTCTCATTTGTGGCAGTTTGTCCTACCAATCGCGATCGTAGGATGCCTTACTCCAGAAATTCGCGGGGCCATTTACAAGTTGTCAACTTTGGTGCAATGGATCTCACAGAAAGAGATTAAGACATCCTCTATTGAATCCGCAAGGCGGGGAGTAGTAGAGACGGTCTGTCTCTTTGAGAAATGCCTGCCCACTAGCATGCTCACGATACAAGTTCACCTTCTTGTGCATCTTGTGGACGAAGTGGAGATTGCTGGACCTGTCCATATGCGATGGATGTTCTTCCTGGAGCGCTTCATGAAAACCCTGAAAGGCTTTGTGCGAAAACGAGCTCGTCCAAAATGTAGCATGGCGGAAGGTTGGTTGGTGTCAGAGGCGTTAGTGCATATCTCACAATGGCTACCAATGGTGGAACTAGACAATGAAATGCTATGGACGCTGAAGAACGATGATAAACTGACTGGAGATGTGGTGGTTGGAAATGGGGTAGAAAAAAGAATGGATGCCTCAATGGAAGAGAAGGTGAATCGCTTTTGTATGTTGCACCATGCCTCAATGGAGACGTGGCTCGCCAAGTACGAGATTGCAAGGCAAGATCGAGAGGAAGCGCGTGCTGAATTCCGACGCACTACACATCACTGACCGATTCGATATCCCGAAGGCATGGAGGAGATGCCGCAGTTTATGTCAACACGATGGTTGCATGGAGCCTTGACCGCAGCATCCAACGAAGGGACAGAGGTCTCAATGGAGGAGTGGGAGTTCTCGAGGGGATGTAGTCCAAAGGTGAGGGGTTTAGAATGTGTCGTATCTAAATTTGCTTGCTACATCTAATTTGAGTGTTTCAAATGTGCAGTACAAAATATATAGTGCAACGTGGTCGCGCGGACGGCATTTTTGCGTGGAGCGTATTGACAAAATGTGCTCCACAATGGACTGTGGTGTCATGGCAAGGTTTGAGCAACAGAGCCGGCGACGAGCAACGGATCCGAACACGGTTGTGAATGAGATGGAGTATTTTGGGAACTTGCAAAGTATTATTACGATGGATTACCGTAGCTTCTCCATGATACTATTCGATGTGCAGTGGTACTTGGAGGAGCTGGAGCAACAGTTCGACGAGGTCCATCTGGATTTCTCAAAATAGATTTCGAAAAAAAATGGACGGATTTGCGCGACACCTGTGTTGCCGGTCCATTGTGAACAGGTGCAAAGAGTCATTTGCTTGCTAATTGTAATACGACATGGTTTATGTGACAATAATTTGAACTCGCTTTGTACGTGTTTGTGAACAGGTAATCTTCTATCCAAACCCCCGACAACCTCGATGGTGGTATGTTATACCTTCAACTCCTCAAAGTGCGAGAGTATATGATCTAAGCGATGTTCTAGGCAAAGATAAAGAAAATATGCAAATAGAGGGGTCAATATTATAAGGGGTGGAGGCCACTGCAAGTTTGGAGCCCGTATCGGCTAACAATGATGGAAATACAGAAGTCCAAGAATTTTTTGAGAACGAGGCAGACTCGTTCTTTTGTGGTAACATGTCTATCGACCTTCCAGTGTATGCAGAGTTGTGTCAGGAGATTAACATGGGACCATAGAATATTTCATTCTTGGAGAATTGTATTACTCAATTCGTTGTTTAGATCTTCCATAAAGGTATATAAGATATGCATTTTAAGAGGGATTTTTCAAAAATGATTTATATTACTATGCTTCGTATAGTTTAAATTGATTATTCTAACACCATTTTTTATCTGTGCAGGTGACATTTTCAGGATGAGTCGAGGGATGAGCGATGAGGAGTTTCAGGACATGATGGTACGCATGTCTCTAGATCAGCTCGCGAGATTCAGAGAGATGGCAGACCAGGAGCTGTCTCATTCTTTGTCACGGCACTCTGCTAGATCTGCTTCAGCGCGATCAGATGCTTCAGTTTCGAGCAGACGATCTCGACGCTCACAACTTGGGCTAGAGGGAAGGACTGCATCGGGATCAGGGGGTGCTGCTGTGGAGACACGGACGTGGTGTCTCCATCTCGTCGTTCAGGTAGAGCTGCGTCACCTCCAGGATTTGTCACACCTATGGGGACGTCTACTCCAGTTACTCTGGCTTTTGCGCAGCCATCAGCAGGTGGCACCTCTTTTGGTGGCACCCCTTTGAGTGGCAGTCCGAGAGAGGGTACCCCCGTCAGTACACCGGATGTACAGGGGTCTCCTGGATATGCCCAGGAGCATGGACGGAGATGGGAGAGGACCCATCTTAGGTAGGCTCCTAGGGGTTTTGGATACCTAGTTGATAGTAGGTCAGGAGCGGTTATCATGAATGATGAGGGGAGGAGGGTGATGGCTCGCATGAGGGAGTTGTGCCAACAAGTTTTTCGGCATAACATCCTCGATCATTGGAAGAACATACCGGAGGGGAGTAAGGACTACATAGTAGCATCCTTGCACGAGGAGTTTCCGGTGCCAGCCGCAGTAGATAGATTCTCTACGGGCTGGATGATGGATTGCATGCGTGCATACATGTCACATAGACAATCCGACGCACGCAAGGCAATCAAGAGTGGGGCTGTAAAGCCCGAGCGGTTAGATGCAGACGATTGGTGCCGACTGAGAAAGGAGGCTACAGATTCTCGAGGACGTTGGAGTCAGCAGCAGGAGGCGGCGAGGGCACGACTCAAGGCCGGAGTGGTGCATCATCTTGGGAGTGGCAGCCACAGGACATATTTGGAGGAGTTTGCAAGTTTCTCTTTTGTTTTGCTTATTTGTTTTTTTTAAATATTCTTTGTACTGACAATCATGTTTCTAACAGTTAGCATTTTGTTTTCTTTGCAGCACTCCATTACAAATCGCGATCCGCAAGGCCTTGAGACTCGATATGCAGAGAGGCACGGTCTCAATGCATTGATCGATCGATTGTATAGACGCGGCGGCCCTGTAAGTCACTCATCTTTCTTGTCCGTAGTTACCATGAGATATTTGAATGCATTATTGTATGGTGGATTGATATGTTGTTTCTTTTTCTACAGAATCCGTTCGATGCTCCTTTGCGGCGGGACAAGCTTTCGAGAGACGAGGATTTGTAGCTCGCCCTTGGATCCTTGGAGCTCACACACCTTTAGTTTTTAGTCGCCTGATCTATGTAGAAATTTTCTATGTATTAGTGATATCCTTTCATGATTGTTACTGTCGCTATGTATTAGTGATATCCTTTCTATGTATTAGTGAGCTCCTCCAAGTACCACTTTGAACCACTGCACATCGAATAGTATCATGGAGAAGCTACAGTAATCCACCGTAATAATACTTTGCAAGTTCCCAAAATACTCCATCTCATCCACAACCGTATTCGGATCTGTTGCTCGTTGTTGAATCTCTTGCTCAAACCTTGTCATGATACCACAGTCCATTGTGGAGCGCATTTTGTCAATACGCTCCACGCGAAAATGCCGTCTGCACGACCACACTGCACTATATATTTTGTATTGTACATTGAAACACTCAAATTAGATGTCGCTTATAAAATTTAGATACGACATATTCTAAACCCCTCATCACCTTTGGACTACATCCCCTCGAGAACTCCTACTCCTCCATTGAGACCTCTGTCCCTTCGCTGGATGCTGCGGTCAAGGCTCCATGCAACCATCGTGTTGACATAAACCGTGGCATCTCCTCCATGCCTTCGGGATATCGAATCGGTCGATGACGTGTACTGCGTCGGAATTCAGCACGCGCTTCCTCTCGATCTTGCCTTGCAATTTGGTACTTGGCGAGCCACGTCTTCATGGAGGCAGGGTGCAACATACAAAAGCGATTCACCTTCTCTTCCATTGAGGCATCCATTCTTTTTTCTACCCCATTTCCAACCACCACATCTCCAGTCAGTCTATCATCATCCTTCAGCGTCCATAGCATTTCATTGTCTGGTTCCATTGTTGGTAGCCATTGTGAGATATGCACTAATGCCTCTGACACCAACCAACCTTCCACCATGCTACCTTCTGGACGAGCTCGTTGTTGCACAAAGATTTTCAGGGTTTTCATGAAGTGCTCCAGGAAGAACATCCATCGCGTATGGATAGGTCCAATAATCTCCACTTCGTCCACAAGATGCACAAGAAGGTGAACTTGTATCGTGAGCATGCTAGTGGGAAGGTATTTCTCAAAGAGACAGACCGTCTCCATTGCTCCCCGCCTCGCGGATTCAATAGAAGACGTCTTAATCTCTTTCTGTGAGATCCATTGCACCAAAGTCGACAACTTGTAAATGGCTCGGTGAATTTCTAGAGTAAGGCATCCTACGATCGCGATCGGTAGGACAAACTGCCACAAATGAGAAAGCATTATGAATGATGGCCACTTTTTAAATTGCAAATTGCCCACACTAATTATAATCCATTCTGTTCACAAACCTGACATATCTTATGCCAATCATGGGATTTTAGCCTCGACAATTGGTCATCTTTAGAAAATGCGGACCTGAGAAAACGCATCATACCCGTCGGAGTGCGGATAGACTTGATTACTTGCTTCACAATGCGCTCTTCTTTGGTGGACAAAACCCAAGGAGCGTGAGGAAGCGGCACTCCCCCTTCAGCACTCGACTGCGGCCAAAGCGCCTCCATCTTACCTACCTCCTTCAAATCCATTCGTGACCCTATAGTGTCTCTCTTTCCTGTGATGTGGTACCATAGCAAGCTGCCCACATTCTTGAAAATATGCATGGGATCCAACAAGTGGTTGACCTGTAAGTGGGTTCAATATGGCAACTTGTAGAAAACTGAGAACCGTCGCATTCCATTTGGATGTGATTCCGGGTTTACCATTTTCAGCTCGTACCAGCTTGCAGCATTCATACATGTTGGAGGTCATCCAAGAAAACCTTCCCTGAGTTCATGATCCTCCGGCAAGAAAGCGGCGTGTCCTTGATATACTATCTTCTTCATGGTTCGTGGCCTTCGGGAGTCTAACTGTGGCCCACATAATGGACATGCATGATAACCTGAGGTAACCAGACCTGTAAGGCGAGCCACGACCTAGTGAATACTTGATTGAATGAAATAAAATACAGATGTTACCAACGAGAACGGAGGTCTGCTCACCTAAGCACTCTCCCAATCCTGGAAATTCATGCATCGTCCACATGAGAATGGCTCGAATGTTGACTGACCGCCGCCGACCATCGCGCCTGCTCATATCTTGCACAGTTACCCCCTCCTTCCACAAAATCTTAAGCTCATCGACTAATGGACAAAGATGCACGTCCATATTTTTTACTTTGTAGCGGCCCGGGACGAGCAAGCTAAGGATGAGATGTCCTTTCTTCGTAGAAAGCCATGGAGGGATGTTGTAGTTGACAAGCACTATAGGCCACACATTGTAAGAAGTCGAGTGCAGACCGAATGGGTTCACACCATCCATGGCGAGACCGAGCTGAAGATTCCTTGGCTCTTGTGCAAAGCCTGGGAAGGTAGAGTCAATGTGGCTCCATGCGCGCGAATCCGCTGATATTCGTTGAACTCCATCCGTGGACCTATTTTGCACATGCCACGTTGTCAAGCTTGCCATGCTAGACGTGCGAAACATATGGTTTATGCAGGGGATGTAATATCCCAATTCGCTTATAAAAGCACACGCGTGAACCTGTCTCAAATGAATATGAAAAATGGGATAAATGAAATTTTTTTTATTCCCCCCCTTATCCCTCCAGCCGATTGACGAGCTGGAGGGGGAGGGAAATAGTAGGAGCTATTAAGCTCCTTGTTGGAGCCTTATGGAGGGAGGGGGGACATGTGTGTCGACACGCAGGGGAGGGAAGATCCCCCTCCCCTCCACTATTTAAATAACGGACCTGAGGAAGGAAGAAAAGAAAAAAAAAAGGCTGCTGCCACCGCTGTGCCGTTAGGTGATGCCATTGTTTAGAGGGAGGGAGAAAGTCGTGTAGTGCTGTGTGGAGGAGAGGAGCTGCAAGGTTGAAGGTGAGTCGTGAAGATTAGATTTCGAGAGGCCGTGGAGGTGAGGAGCTGAAGGCTGGATCTGCTGTGCATCTGCCAACATCCGAAGCCGACTTGACAGGTCGAAGACTGCCGTGAAGCGAGAGGAAAAAAAAACTGACCGCCAACTAGCATCGCCAAACCATCTTCTTCCTCCACGTGTCAAAATCACGAGCCCATAAGACTTTAGAAGCTTCTTGGGAAGCTTCTAAAGCCCCCTTAGGAAGCCCCCCTTCTTGTCGGCTTCCATAAGCTCTTCTAAGTGGATGCTATACCCCCTCCCCCGTATTTAACCTTCAAAACCCCTTGTTCCCCCCCCCGGGTTTAATCCCCCCTAAGCCCCCTTGTTCCCCCCCCCCGGTTTTAATTCCCCCCCTAAGCCCTTGTTTCTTTCCCCCCTCTTAGCTCTTTAGGCTATTCAAGTCACACCCATAGGCTACTTTGTCCTTAGGCTACCTTGAAGACTTTCATTCTCTTTCATTGATTCCTTCATTCACTTTTTAGATCCTTTTGTGCATGTGCTCTCTTAGTTGAGCTTTGTGTTCTTAGTTTTATCAAACAAGCCGGTGTCCACACCCCCCCATGTCCTAAAAATACAATTCATCATCATGGCCTCGTATGATATCCTTTAGGGGAAAAAAAAAGAGAAAAGAGTGGGAGTGAAGGAGAGGGAGGGAAGGTAGAGGGAGTGACAAGAAGGAGTGAAGGAGGAAGAGTGGGAAAAAGATAAAAGAAAGGGAAGGAAGGAGAATAAGTGCTTTCTACGAATAAGTGCTTTCTATTCCTTCTACCCCAAGTCAAAATCCTACAAGGGTTCCGTGGTTGCAAAAACCACACTCCCCCATAAACTTTTTTTGGATCCAAAGAGACGGTGGAATTCCAGATGAAAGAAAAAAAGGCTATCTCACATTCGAACTATGATGCCGCCGAAGAAAGTCCAAGGTGTAGCTGCGGAAGGGTCATCCCTCGGTATCCATGTGGATATCTCACCCCAAAACCAGGTTTTTCTTCTTGGCTTTAATTCGGTTTTAGGTCGATCATGCAAAGAAAAATTGTTAAGAATAGGATATATTTGTTTGAGTTATTTGTAACGGAGGAGTTTAGCTTATGAATAACAATGTATAGAACTTAGCTTTCTTCAAATTGCATCAAGCATTATAAATTACGAGCAAGATTGACCATTTACTATAGTAGTATATTTTAGTTAAATCCTAAGGTGTAGAAATTATATCTTGCACCATTAGTCTTATTCCTTTCGCAACGAATTGTTGTAAATGGTTAAATTCATGAAAGGTTTCTTTTGATGCTCAAATTACTAGGAAGTTATCTTGAATATTTGCACATCTTAGCAAGGCAAGTGTTGTTAGTTGGCATGAGCTCATCTTTAAGGAAAACGGAAGTTAAATTAAACTGTATTGACTGGGAAGTAAATTGTCACAAGGATAGAAAAACCGTGACGAGACGATTAATATTACCTTCCAAAAGATAACTGAACCAATCTAAACATTGAAACATTCATACCCTAAACACTTGACTACTTTCCTTACTGTAGGGACAATCAAATCGTAAAGATAAGGAACTAGGGTTTGTCCCTAAGGTTCTTAAAAGAAGAAACCCTAGGCCTGACATACGTCAACTTAAAGAATCTAAACAGATTATTCCATCGCAGGACTTGCGCAACAAGTATGAAGTCATTTAGTCTTGTGATTGATTCACAAGGAGAAAGGGGTAAAAGAAGGGTAAAAAAACCCTCATCAAGGACGGCAGATCCGTACGCAGGTTATCTTGCAAAAAGACGTATTTTTGGATATCCTTCTAAATAAGGAAAGTTGTAAACCAGAAACTAGCATATCTAAGGCACCTTAGGGTTAACCAAGTTGGGTATGCCCTACACCGGAATGTAAGAGATCTTGCCAAGTTACAAGATACCTTGGGAACGAGCGCCGATACACTCAAAAAGGAAAGAACACTTCCTTAGCAGTTTGCCAAACAACTCGGTTGATTAACGGAAATGTTTGTGCTTGCTAGAGATTTTAGGGCTCTATTTGAACTATGAATTATAAATTAAATGAGTACCTATACTCCAGGTTAAAGGCCTAAAGGGAAAGGCAGCTTCAGTTACCCCCGACTGCTTGCCTGACCCTAACCAAGGGGGTTGTTGACCGCGCCGGGAACGTGGACCGAACCCGCCGCGAGAGGTCTCTCCGTTGAGTTCTACTTGGAGCAGGAGGACGCTTGGGTGCCAGGGGGGGCTCTGGCCGTAAATCCCTCACCTTCCGGGTCCTGCACAAGAGGCTAATGTGACTCAGGATTGGATCTCGAGGCCCGCATACTAGTTGACGGGCGGAAGCTTGGAATAGTGATCCCTGGAGATTACTGGATAGCCTTCGGGAAGATTATGGACAAGCCTACGGGCGGAACTCCTTGTATTTCAAAGATAAAATGATGAAATGTTAAAAAAACTTGCTTGATATTGTTTTTCTATGTCACGTGATAAGATTACGTGAAGGAACCAGTGCTTAACAAGGTTAATTAAAGAAGCTGATTGTTATATGTCAAATTAATGTGTTAGATAATTACATAACTAAAACAAACCGAGGAAAGTGCGGAGGATGGGCCATGGGTCCGTCCTACGGTTGGGTGGTCCCGGTTAGCCGAGAACTTTTCTCAAAAATCTCGAAGAACAGCGGAATGATCATCATCATCAAAATAAATAACGAGAACGATGACCTAAAGTTACGCCTTACCCGATTTACGATGTTTTAGGGGAACGGAATGGGACTATGCCTTATGGCAGAGAGGTTGAGCTTTGCATCCCTCTCGTTTCCCATTCTCCTTGAACCAAGTGCAACGTGAATCCGCTTCGGACTTGGCGTTTCTGCGTAAAGTAGTTCGCTCGGGTCTGACGCTAGTTGCTGTTAGCTAATGACCCATCAGGAAAACCCTAATTCCAGTCGATCCTAAGTGGGAACGGCCAGGATACTTCCGCTATGTGGCAGACGCGGAAAGACCTAGATCACAAAACCCGTAACATTCCACGGGAGTGCCGGGCGAAGCTTTCTAGACATCCTTTCCGATGGACTGCTAAGACGTGTCTTGGATGATACTAGGGGACACGTTACAGTTGGTATGAGAGCCGAACAACAACTGAATTGTTTTTATGAGATCTCAATAAAATGAAGTAAAGAAATTGTTGTTGTCCAAACATTTTCTCATCTTCAATGCTGTCTTGCAGAACTATGAAGCGTGGAACAAGTTTTTGGTGTTTCGGGTCATGTTTATGACTGCAATGCATTCTCCGCTTTATAGACAAAGAATTGGGATGATGAACATCCTGGAGCATATTTAT
Organism: Lygodium microphyllum; assembly: GCF_053477565.2. Classification (NCBI taxonomy): domain Eukaryota; kingdom Viridiplantae; phylum Streptophyta; class Polypodiopsida; order Schizaeales; family Lygodiaceae; genus Lygodium; species Lygodium microphyllum. The sequence continues at coordinate 116,736,045 of NC_141157.1, forward strand.
AATCCATCACCTTTATACATAGAACGAAGATGGACGGGGTCTTCAGGAATCTACTATATAGCTGCCCACTGGTTTTCTTATCTACAAACCAACCTAAAGAGGATCAAGTGGTTGGAAGACTTGAAAGTCGTGAAGCTGTTCATTTTTGTGGAAGCTCATGTAAATTCGACTTTACATATTCAAGGTCGGAGGGTTGAAATGAACTCATATGTATATGAGGAAGTAACCCGTGTAATCCCAGCCGACAGAATTAAAGTGTTGGGCCGCCATGAGAGGTATGGATTCCAACAGAAAGGGTATCCTGAACTTCCAATGAATTATCGATTCCTAAAGATCCATGACCCAAAACCCTACTATTACACAGTTCCTGTAGACAAATGCAATACAACGTTGTTCTCCCCAAACTGAATGTAATGATAAGGCTATGCCCATGTAAATACAAATAAAGACTTCTTTTATCAATATTTGGCTGTGCATAAGAGATGTTTAAAAAAAGTTAAGTAGCTACATTGTTTACGAGATAGCTGAACTAGAAATGAAAGATAAGCTAACGTCGATTATCATATAATAACGTTAAGAAAACTTTTATCGAGGCACAACCCCAGGTACAGGTTCCAAATTCACCTCCTACATCAAGTACTGTTGTGACCCAGGAGAAGAAGTTCCTCCTCAAGCAGATAAAGCCACCCGAGTTTGACGGGAGAGGCAGATTCGTCCAGGCTTATGCTGAAATTTGGATTGAAGCCATGGAGGTTTACTTTGAAGCAGCTGGTACTGCACCTACCAATCAGGCCATGCTCGCCAAGTTAAAACTCACCGGCGAAGCCAGACTTTGGTGGAAGCAATGGTGCAGGGATCAAGGGACTTCAGAGGGGTCCGTTACCTGGGAGAAGTTGAAGAAAGCCGTGTAGGGAAGATATTTGCCACTTGCATATCGTACACAAAAAATGAATGAGTTCTACGAGCTAAAACAGCTAGGACTCACTCTTGACGCATACTACTCTAAATTCGTCTCTCTTAAAGTATGCGCCACAGATGGACATGACGCAGCAAGTGTCCAAATTTTGTGCGGGCTTAAATCCACCCGTAAGTACCTGTCTCGAATCTATGCGTCCATCAGATCTACAGGATGCACTCATTCGAGCGGCGCCTATAATTCAGGAGGTGCAAGCTAGACCAAGGGGTAACAAAACTTGGTCCTATAGTGACTCGAACAGAGGAGCATTCAGACCTCAAGTGAAGAGAGTTCAAGGTCACAATCCGGGGCAAAGGAAGAAAGCAAGGACAAATAATGTCAACAACTTTGTTCCTACTTAAAGTAATGGCCGAAACCTCCGATGTTTCCACTGTAATGAAGCCGGTCACTTCAAGAGGCAATGTCCCAAGCTCAACGGAGGACATCGTCAAACGCCTTTCCAAGGTGCAGGCCGTGGTCAAGGAGCTTCCACCCGTAGAAGACAAAGAACCGCTTGCATTGCCAATAGGCAAAGATGCGAAGAAGAAGAAGAGGAAGATCCGACTATGGAAGCTGAATTCGAAAGAGCGACAATTCATTCCACTTTACACAAGAAAGGGCCGAATCGCCAGTTCTCAGTGATTCAGACACCGTTGGACTATCAAGGTAAAGGTTTCAAAACCTTGATTGATTGTGGCAGTACACATTCCTTTATCTCACCAGCATGTCCAAAAAGATTAGGAATAGCCACAGTAGAAGCACCTACCCTACTTGTGGAATTGGGAAACGGTCGTGAGGTAACTTGTACCAGGCAAACTGCTAAGGTGGAATTCTTTCTGGGAGGAAAGAAGACTTTAGTCAAATTCAGAGTCATGAATTTAGGTATCCATAAGTGTCTACTCAGGATGGATTGGCTTAAGCCTAATGACGCCCACATTCATTGTGAAAAGGGTCAAGTTTCCTTTCGAAACTCTGAAAGGAAATTTGTCACAACTCAAGGTGAGGCAGGAGTGCCAAGAATCCAATTAGCCAAAGTATCTCGGATCATAAAAGGAGTCAGAAAAGGATTACCCGTTTACCTGATCAAACTCAACAAGTTAGATCAAAAGCAAGAGTCTCATGAAGGACCTTCTTGGCTAAAGGAATATGCTGACGTATTCCCTGAGGAATTGATTGAACTTTCGCCTCCAAGAGAAGTAGATCATGAGATTAGGCTAGTGCCTGGAGCTGCACCAATTGCAAAGAGACCTTATAGAATGTCCATACCAGAAGCAATTGAGTTGAAGGAACAGCTCAAGCAACTGTTGGATCAGGGTTACATCCGGCCTAGCAACTCACCATGGGGAGCTCCAGTACTATTCCAGAAAAAGAAAGATGGGACACTTCGACTATGTATTGATTATCGAGGGTTGAATCAATCAACAGTCAAGAACAAGTATCCTATTCCTAGAATAGATGAGCTTCTTGATCGTCTTTAAGGTGCAAAGATCTTCTCCAAGATTGATCTCAGGTCAGGTTACTATCAGATAAGGATCAAGGAAGAAGATATTCCAAAAACGGCCTTCAATACAAGATATGGGCACTTTGAGTTCTTGGTTATGTCATTCGGGCTTACAAATGCACCTGCCACCTTCAATAGATTAATGCAGGATATTTTTAGACCATATCTTGATGATTTCGTGCTTGTCTTCTTCGATGACACTTTAGTCTATTCCAAACAGGAAGAAGATCATGAACCTCAACTTCGGATTGTCCTTGAGACAATGAGGTCTCATAAGCTGTATGCAAAAATGAAGAAGTGTGCATTCTTCAAGCGTCAGATTAAATATTTGGGATTCATAGTATCATCAGAAGGAATATTAGTAGACCAAGTCAAAGTCAGAGATGTGCTTGAATGGCCAATATCAGTATCCGTCAAAGAGATACGTAGCTTTCTTGGATTAACAGGATGGTATAGGGTCTTCATCAAAAACTATGCTTTGATTGCAGCACCTCTTACAGACTTACTAAAGAAGCAGACTTCCATTACATGGTCAACTTCCGAACAAAATAGCTTCGACAAATTGAAGCAAAGTTTGGTATTAGCACCTATTCTAAAACTTCCTGACCTCAATAAGGAGTTCGAGGTAGTAACTGATGCTAGCATTCTTGCCTTGGGGTGTGTACTTATGCAGGAAGGTCATCCAGTAGCATACTCTTCAAGGAAATTGAAAAGCCATGAAAAGAATTATGCCACGCATGATCTGGAATTACTAGCTGTCATCCATGCTCTAAAGCTTTGGAGACACTACATGTTGGGTAACAAGTTTACTCTAGTAACCGATCATAAGAGTCTCAGATGGATTTTTATCCAAAACGAGCTCAACATGAGACAACATCGGTGGATTGAAGTATTGGAGGAATATGATTTTGAAATCAAGTACCGACCATGGAAAGAGAATGTAGTTGCCGATGCACTCAGTTGCAAGGCTTTCCTAAATTCTCTAATCTTGCAAAATCCATCAACGGCCAGATCTCTGGCTACAAAAGTATCTATGCCAAACAACCCTATACTTGAACTAGCTAGAGAGGAATCATGCCATGATTTGGCCTACCAAACAATGATAAAGGAAATATCTACCAAGGAGCAGAATGAGAAGTTGCAAGCTAAGTATCAGGAATTTTCCATTGATAATGGACTTGTCTACTACATAACAAGGCTATGTATACCAACATGCCAGTCACTTAAGTAGAAGATATTATGGGAAGCTCATGATTCTCCTTTCGCAGGACATCCTAGCTATGCTAAAACTCTTAATGCAGTTAGGAAGAGCTACCATTGGGAGAGGCTTAAAGGTGACGTTCTCAAGTATGTCACTGAATGTTTGTCTTGACAACGTATCAAAGCCGAACATGTCATGCTGCCAGGGAAACTGCAACCGCTTGACATTCCCCAAATGAAATGGGAATTCATCAGTATGGATTTTGTTGTGGGCTTACCCCAAGTCCAAGGAGGATACAATTCCATTATGGTTGTGATTGACATGCTTACCAAGGTTGCACACTTGATTCCAGTAAAGAAAAACTATAAAGCCTCCGACATTGCAAGATTTTTTATCAAGTAGATATTCAAGCTACATGGGTTACCTCGAAGAATCATTAGCGATCGAGATTCTCTCTTCACATCACACTTCTGGAGAGCTATCTTTGAAGCTATTGGGACTCAACTCTGTTTTAGCACCGCCTACCATCCCCAAACGGATGGCCAAACAGAGCGAGTAAATCAAATCATTGAGGATATGCTTAGGGCATACTGCTGTCGAGAGCCGAAGAGGTGGATTCAATACTTCCCATTAGTTGAATTTGCCTACAATGCTTCTTACCAGCAGAGCATTCAAATGACCCCTTTCCAGGCATTGTATGGTCATGATTGTCGAAGTCCCCTAAACTTTTCTGATCCAACCCTAAGAGTTGAAGCTTCAAGACAAATGTTGGAGGACATGGATGATCAAATAATGTCAATAAGACAAGACATACAAGCGGCCAAGGATAGGCAAAAGGCATACGCAGATTTGAAAAGTCAAGATAGAGTCTTCGAAGAAGGAGACAGGGTCTTCATTCGAGTACACCCTAAAAAGAGTTCTCTATCTGTAGGAGAATGAAAGAAGCTAAGTCCAAGGCATTGTGGGCCATATAAAATCCTCAAATGCCTAGGACCCAATGCTTATAGATTGCAACTCCCTAAGAACCTAAAGGTTCATAATGTATTCCATATCAGCCTATTGAAAAAATATGTACCCAATCCTAATCATGTACTTGATGACCAACAAATTGTAATGCCTAGTCAAAGAGTCCTTGAACTAAGGCCAAATAGGATCTTAGATGTTAGGGAAAGAGAGTTAAGATCTAGAACCCTGAGAGAATTCCTCGTCCAGTGGAAAGATTATCCCGAAGAGGATGCCACTTGGATAGATGAAAGCTCTCTCAACCATCAATATCCCCAGTTTATCTCGAGATGATGACATCTTGATTCCTCCAAGGGGGAGAGAATGTAATATCTCGATTCGCTTATAAAAGCACACGCGTGAACCTGTCTCAAATGAATATGAAAAATGGGATAAATGAAATTTTTTTTATTCCCCCCCTTATCCCTCCAGCCAACTGACGAGCTGGAGGGGGAGGGAAATAGTAGGAGCTACTAAGCTCCTTGTTGGAGCCTTATGGAGGGAGGGGGACATGCGTGTCGACACGCAGGGGAGGGAAGATCCCCCTCCCCTCCACTATTTAAATAACAGACCTGAGGAAGGAAGAAAAGAAAAAAAAAGGCTGCTGCCGCCGTTGTGCCGTTAGGTGATGCCATTGTTTAGAGGGAGGGAGAAAGTCGTGTAGTGCTGTGTGGAGGAGAGGAGCTACAAGGTTGAAGGTGAGTCATGAAGATTAGATTTCGAGAGGCCGTGGAGGTGAGGAGCCGAAGGCTGGATCTGCTGCACCTCCGCCAACATCCGAAGCCGACTTGACAGGTCGAAGACCGCCGTGAAGCGAGAGGGAAAAAAACTGGCCGCCAACTAGCATCGCCAAACCATCTTCTTTCTCCACGTGTCAAAATCACGAGCCCAGAAGACTTTAGAAGCTTCTTGGGAAGCTTCTAAAGCCCCCTTAGGAAGCCCCCCTTCTTGTGGGCTTCCATAAGCTCTTCTAAGTGGATGCTATACCCCCTCCCCCGTGTTTAACCTTCAAAACCCCTTGTTTTCCACCCCCCGGGTTTAATCCCCCCTAAGTCCCCTTGTTTCCCCCCCAAGCCCTTGTTTCTTTCCCCCCTCTTAGCTCTTTAGGCTATTCAAGTCACACCCATAGGCTACTTTGTCCATACGCTACCTTGAAGACTTTCATTCTCTTTCATTGATTCCTTCATTCACTTTTTAGATCTTTTTGTGCATGTGCTCTCTTAGTTGAGCTTTGTGTTCTTAGTTTTATCAATCAAGCCGGTGTCCACACACCCCCATGTCCTAAAAATCCAATTCATCATCATGGCCTCATATGATATCCCGTAGGGGAAAAGTAGCCGTGAGAGAAAAGAGTGGGAGTGAAGGAGAGGGAGGGAAGGTAGAGGGAGTGAAAAGAAGGAGTGAAGGAGGAAGAGTGGGAAAAAGATAAAAGAAAGGGAAGGAAGGAGAATAAGTGCTTTCTATGAATAAGTGCTTTCTATTCCTTCTACCCCAAGTCAAAATCCTACAAGGGTTCCGTGGTTGCAAAAACCACACTCCCCCATAAACTTTTTTTGGATCCAAAGAGACGGTGGAATTCCAGACGAAAGAAAAAAAGGCTATCTCACATTCGAACTATGATGCCGCCGAAGAAAGTCCAAGGTGTAGCTACGGAAGGGTCATCCCTCGGTATCCATGTGGATATCTCACCCCAAAACCAGGTTTTTCTTCTTGGCTTTAATTCGGTTTTAGGTCGATCATGCAAAGAAAAATTGTTAAGGATAGGATATATTTGTTTGAGTTATTTGTAACGAAGGAGTTTAGCTTATGAATAACAATGTATAGAACTTAGCTTTCTTCAAATTGCATCAAGCATTATAAATTACGAGCAAGATTGACCATTTACTATAGTAGTATATTTTAGTTAAATCCTAAGGTGTAGAAATTATATCTTGCACCATTAGTCTTATTCCTTTCGCAACGAATCATTGTAAATGGTTAAATTCATGAAAGGTTTCTTTTGATGCTCAAATTACTAGGAAGTTATCTTGAATATTTGCACATCTTAGCAAGGCAAGTGTTGTTAGTTGGCACGAGCTCATCTTTAAGGAAAACGGAAGTTAAATTAAACTGTATTGACTGGGAAGTAAATTGTCACAGGGATAGAAAAACCGTGACGAGACGATTAATATTACCTTCCAAAAGATAACTAAACCAATCTAAACATTGAAACATTCATACCCTAAACACTTGACTACTTTCCTTACTGTAGGGACAATCAAATCGTAAAGATAAGGAACTAGGGTTTGTCCCTAAGGTTCTTAAAAGAAGAAACCCTAGGCCTGACATACGTCAACTTAAAGAATCTAAACAGATTATTCCATCGCAGGACTTGCGCAACAAGTATGAAGTCATTTAGTCTTGTGATTGATTCACAAGGAGAAAGGGGTAAAAGAAGGGTAAAAAAACCCTCATCAAGGATGGCAGATCCGTACGCAGGTTATCTTGCAAAAAGACGTATATTTGGATATCCTTCTAAATAAGGAAAGTTGTAAACCAGAAACTAGCATATCTAAGGCACCTTAGGGTTAACCAAGTTGGGTATGCCCTACACTGGAATGTAAGAGATCTTGCCAAGTTACAAGATACCTTGGGAACGAGTGCCGATACACTCAAAAAGGAAAGAACACTTCCTTAGCAGTTTGCCAAACAACTCGGTTGATTAACGGAAATGTTTGTGCTTGCTAGAGATTTTAGAGCTCTATTTGAACTATGAATTACAAATTAAATGAGTACCTATACTTCAGGTTAAAGGCCTGAAGGGAAAGGCAGCTTCAGTTACCCCCGACTGCCTGCCTGACCCTAACCAAGGGGGTTGTTGACCGCGCCGAGAATGTGGACCGTACCCGCCGCGAGAGGTCTCTCTGTTGAGTTCTACTTAGAGCAGAGGACGCTTGGGTGCCAGGGGGGGCTCTGGCTGTAAATCCCTCGCCTTCCGGGTCCTGCACAAGAGGCTAACGTGACTCGGGATTGGATCTCGAGGCCCGCATACTAGTTGACGGGCGGAAGCTTGGAATAGTGATCCCTGGAGATTACTGGATAGCCTTCGGGCAGATTATGGACAAGCCTACGGGCCGAACTCCTTGTATTTCAAAGATAAAATGATGAAATGTTAAAAGAACTTGCTTGATATTGTTTTTCTATGTCGCGTGATAAGATTATGTGAAGGAACCAGTGCTTAACAAGGTTAATTAAAGAAGCTGATTGTTATATGTCAAATTAACGTGTTAGGTAATTACATAACTAAAACAAACCGAGGAAAGTGCGAAGGATGGGCCATGGGTCCATCCTACGGTTGGGTGGTCCTGGTTAGCCGTGAACTTTTCTCAAAAATCTCGAAGAACAGCGGAATGATCATCATCATCAAAACAAATAACGAGAACGATGACCTAAAGTTACATCTTACCCGATTTACGCTGTTTTAGGGGAATGCAATGGGACTATGCCTTATGGCAGAGAGGTTGAGCTTTGCATCCCTCTCGTTTCCCATTCTCCTTGAACCAAGTGCAGCGTGAATCCGCTTCGGACCTGGCGTTTCTGCGTAAAGTAGTTTGCTCGGGTCTGACACTAGTTGCTGTTAGCTAATGACCCATCAGGAAAACCCTAATTCCGGTCGATCCTAAGTGGGAACGGCCAGGATACTTCCGCTACGTAGTAGATGCAGAAAGACCTAGATCGCAAAACCCGTAACATTCCACGGGAGTGCCGGGCGGAGCTTTCTAGACATCCTTTTCGATGGACTGCTAAGACGTGTCTTGGATGATACTAGGGGACACGTTATAGTTGCTATCAAAGCCGACCAACAACGGAATTGTTTTTATGAGATCTCAATAAAATAAAGTAAAGAAATTGTTGCTGTCCAAACATTTTCTCATCTTCAATGCTGTCTTGCAGAACTATGAAGCGTGGAACAAGTTTTTGGTGTTTCGGGTCATGTTTATGACTGCAATGCATTCTCCGCTTTATAGACAAAGAATTGGGATGATGAACATCCTAGAGCAGATTTATAATCCATCACCTTTATACATAGAACGAAGATGGACGGGGTCTTCAGGAATCTACTATATAGCTACCCACCGGTTTGCTTATCTACAGACCAATCTAAAGAGGATCAAGTGGTTGGAAGACTTGAAAGTCGTGAAGCTGTTCATTTTTGTGGAAGCTCACGTAAATTCGACTTTACATATTCAAGGTCGGAGGGTTGAAATGAACTCATATGTATATGAGGAAGTAACCCATGTAATCCCAGCCGACAGAATTAAAGTGTTGGGCCGCCATGAGAAGTATGGATTCCAACGGAAAGGGTATCCTGAACTTCCAATGAATTATCGATTCCTAAAGATCCATGACCCAAAACCCTACTATTACACAATTCCTGTAGACAAATGCAATACAACGTTGTTCTCCCCAAACTGAATGTAATGATAAGGCTATGCCCATGTAAATACAAATAAAGACTTCTTTTATCAATGTCTGGCTGTGCATAAGAGATGTTTTAAAAAAGTTAAGTAGCTACATTGTTTACGAGATAGCTGAACTAGAAATGAAAGATAAGCTAACGTCGATTATCATATAATAACGTTAAGAAAACTTTTATCAAGGCACAACCCCAGGTACAGGTTCCAAATTCACCTCCTACATCAAGTACTGTTGTGACCCAGGAGAAGAAGTTCCTCCTCAAGCAGATAAAGCCACCCGAGTTTGACGGGAGAGGCAGATTCGTCCAGGCTGATGCTGAAATTTGGATTGAATCCATGGAGGATTACTTTGAAGCAGCTAGTACTGCACCTACCAATCAGGCCATGCTCGCCAAGTTAAAACTCACTAGCGAAGCCAGACTTTGGTGGAAGCAATGGTGCAGGGATCAAGGGACTTCAGAGGGGTCCGTTACCTAGGAGAAGTTGAAGAAAGCCGTGCAGGGAAGATATTTGCCACCTGCATATCGTACGCAAAAAATGAATGAGTTCTACGAGCTAAAACAACTAGGACTCCAAGCATTAAATCTCATGTAGATCCTTGTCATAGCAAAAATGCACACCAAACGCTAGCTTCTTCTTTGTTGCTCAAATGCCAAATATTATGGTTTCGTTGGCTCTAAAAGGGGTGTAAAACCCTAGCATACCTAACACGTGGTCAAAATCCTTCTGTGTCACTCCTTCCCCTCTCCTCCCATTATCTGAAGTGTTGTTTAGTGCTTGAAAACTACAATCGTGCCCAATAAAAATTTGGGAGCCCTTTTTTTCTTATGAGATTGTCCAAAATTGGCTTAAAAGTAAATTTCTTTATTGCATGTCACCTTATTCTAGAAGTTTTTTACACCTTTTTAGGATATCTACAAAAAATAATATCCAAAATAGACTAAAATTGTCCAAAAATCTCGTATTTTTGAACCATCGATACTATGGACACTAATACTAATCACTAATATGACATTGACTCTCTAGAGTAATAAGAAAGCCACATGATGATGCATTCCAGGGTTTTTCACATTGTGTCTCCATAGCACCAAGAAAACAAGCCTCATGCTATGAATTGAGATAGATGATGCAATTAAGTGCATTTTTTGAATGGCATGGAGGTAAATAATATGAAGAGATATAAGAGACGCTTGCGATGTGCCTAAAGTAATGTGTAGTGTGTGCTTGTGTCCCACTTATCCCTTGTTTAGTACATGAGTTTTGGGATTCAAAATATATACCTTCCCTTCATGTTGCCCTGACTAACAATATCCAAGCTACTCATTATCAATCTATACAATACCTCAAACTTGACAAGAAAATGTTATAAGCTCACTATCACACTCAATCACATCAACTTCTTAAAGAAAAAAATCCAAATCCTTAACTTTATCATCAAATCTTCCAATTTCCAAGCCCTCCTCCTCATGGTCATCTAAACATTTCAAAAAATCCTTAACACTCTTCATCTCTCAAATACTTAGGTCTATCAATGCTCTCACTAGTATGAAGGAAAAACATCTCACACTCAAACTTGTCACTACTCTCTTCACTACTCCCAAGGCTATCAAGACTGTTGTCACTCCTTTGATCATCAAAATAATCAAAATTGTATTGGTTCTCATCTTGCCCCAACTCTCCAAGATTTTTTATCTCTTCCTATCTCCCCTAGAATTCAACTCCATCTCCAGCTCATCTTTTTCTATCAAAAACTCACCCTCATAGCCCTTATGCCCCAAAGTGGTATCAGTAAATCCCTCCTTATCATGTGACTCAATAGTTGCTCCACTAGAATCATCTATGTTCAATGGATAAGAGCTCACACTCCTAGATTATTCACTCCAATTAATCTTAGTCAAATAAGCATTTTTCTCCTCAACCTCCTTAGAAGTTTTCTTCTCGCAAACTTTGATTGATTCCTCACAAGTAAACCCATCCCTTGTCTATTGATAATAGGACAAACCTCTCTCATGATAGGCATAACTAACACTCTTCTCCTCAAAGACTTTTATCTCAATTCTCACTAAACTCAATCTCTCCTATGGTTCCTCAAACCCCAATATCAATTCTAGTTCTTTTCTCCTCTTTCTTTTCTTCTCCTGATACTTTGTTATACTCACCACTTCCTCAAAAATTTTAGGATTCCTAATCTCTAGTTTCACTCTTTGATCCTTTAATTTTAATCCATTTACAAAATACAAAATCTTCAACATACCTGGGGCTTTAAAACCTTATTTCAATGTCAAACTTCATCATTCCCACAACCTTTCTAACTCCCTAGCAAACTCCTCAACACACTAATCCTCCTTTTGCACACAAGCTTCAATCATATTCAAAATTTGAGTTTTTCTCTCATTCTTTTGAAATCTAAATAAAAAGGAAATCCTAGTGGTCTCATAGTACAATTTATGTGAGGTTTTTCTACAATTCAAGTTTCTCTCTAATTCAACAATCCAATCACACACTAGTCTCTACACTTGATACCTAAGTATTTGAAGCTTATCCTCACAGTCTGTCACTCTTTGGATCAAACACAATAGCTCCATTTTATTTTACAATCTTTGGGGTTCCTTAGTCTAACTACCATGAAACTTAGAAAAATCATCAGCCATCTCAACCAATTAGCAATCATGAGCAATGAACACTAGGTCTAACTCAAATCAAATAGCCATGAAAAAGTGAATTTTGAGACTCCCCAAAGGGGGCACCAAAAAATATGTTACATGAGCATTGATCAAGGATAATCCTCTCACACAACATGAAGACAAGATGACAAGGAGTGCCAATCAGGATGTATGACTTTGTCTAAGTGCTAAACTCGATTTGAAACTCCAACAACACATGACCAAACACCAACAAACCCAATCTATCAAACAATAACAATGCCTCTTCCAGCTTCAAGTCTGCACAATGTAGAGAAATAACAACTAGAAAATACATATCTTGAATTTGATTTTTTCTCAAATGCATTCTAAATCCTTAGGACAACAAAAAAATAGTGCCTCATATAGCTTAAGTTAAACACCAAAGCAAACAACTTAGTCATCATCAAAATCACATGCTCTCTTTGAAGGTCCAAAGTATACATTATAACAGCCAATCTTTCATCTATTTTGAAACTTCAAGCTGCTCTGAACAAAATTTTAAAGCAAAAAAAACCCAATCAATACATTAATTTTTAAAGAAATCAATATCAAATCCAAATAAAGCTATTTGTCTCATTCATATAATTGAAGGAGGAAATTTCTTACTGATGAGAATTGTTGTTTACATCGCAAAGAAGCTGGTGCCATAACCAATCACACGGCCATCCAAGACAAAAATAAGTCTAGCTCAAACATCTAATCACTGGTAAAACAACCACTCCTCATTCATACCTCTGTTTCTAATGTGAAGTAATGCCTTTTCTCTACTTGTTGCCATACACTACCCCTTGATTTAATTTCCAAAACAAGCCACACTAATAACTAATCAAAATAGGTAATGTGGGTAATCCCAAAAAACTGAAGTGTACTAACATGTACTCTCTCCTTGTAAAACCAACTTGTGACCATGCAAATGATCTTTATCCTCCTCTCTTAAGATAAATCTAAACAATACCATTAAAGCATGCTAGTAAGATCTATGAGATCATGTAACCAATGGCTCCCCTTATTCTCAAAGGCAAGGAAAACTGAAACAAAACAAATGCTATCTATTGAAGGAACCCTAGATTGAGGAAGTATAAAAAGTTCTAAATAAAGTCCAAGCACAAATCCTAGGGCTCAATGCATGAAATATTGTCTTTTGATGTACCTTCTTCAAGAAAAGCTTAAACACCCTCATGTATTGTAAAGAAAATAAATTTTGTTTGTGTACCAGTCTTTGTTCAATGCAAAGTGTCCTAACCCCAAAACATGCTTGTAGATGGACTCAATGGTTAAACACTCATGATTTGAGAAAAAGTGCAAATTTGAAATACATGTCATGCAATCACACAATCAATGCAATACACAAAAAGATGAATGCACCGAAAGGATTTATGCCTAGCTTGTCTACAAGTGCCAATGTATCATGTAAAATGTAAACATTGTCCCATCATAAAATTAAATTCCTTATCCTCACCTCTCATCACTTAGTGGAAAAAAGAATTGTTTTACTTTGCTCCATCTACCCAAATCTCACAAGCACTTAGGAAAATAGTGGTCCTCATGATGTTGATAAAAAATTAACCCATCTCACAATTGAAGTAGTCCTACATGACCCTCAAACTCACCCAACCATCTTTCTCACTCATCTTGAGGTTCCTAAATTCATGATGAGTATCCCAATCTCTTGTGTGTAATGAATAGTGCATGAACAATAAAGGGCGTTCTCTCAAGTGCCTGCACATCTAAGATTTACGACATATAGCTATAGTAGGTATCATACCACGCTAGTGCTCAACAATGGTACAAAAGACTACATTAACCCAACCCATGGCATGGAAGTAATTAAAGAAAATAAGGAGATGACCCTTGAGTGCAATGCATCCAAAAAGTGTAAAGTGAATCAAGATATGGAAGTAATTAAGAAAATCAGGTCCATATGTAAAGATATCGGCAAAAAGTATACCTCACTCAAAAATATGTCTAGTAGCTAGAGACAAAATCCATCTTTGATCTCTCCAAAAAAACACCAATCTCAACTAAGACAATCAAGTTCTAAATCTCAACAAATAAAAAAGAATGTAAAAAATAATCCTAATCTAAGAAAACACAAAAAAATAAGATAAGAACACAACAAGATCAACTATCATGCAACCAATCAAGCATGCAAATTCCTACCTATGGGATGCAACACTAGGGGTTTTAAGTTTTTACAAAAATTCATGACAATGTAATTATAAATATTGCAAGAGAAACATGGTACACATGATATGGATGCAATGGCATTAGAGGAGCACGAGGGCAAGAGGTGCACTCTTTCACAACACAAGGATAGTTGGATGTTTCTTTGGACATGTATAGAAACTAGCTCAAGGAGGGGATTCAGAATAGTGAGAGAATCGAATCCAAGGAGTGGCTTTAGGCTATGTGTTTATTCATGATAATAAGAACTTGGTACTATTGACATGGTACTTTTGTACTAGAAGTATTATACATATATATATTAGCCATATTGAACATGAGATCTCCTTGCTATGTTTCAAGTATAGAGGACTTAGTGGCACTAACTTGATACTTGTTTACTACACGCTTAGTAATTTTATATTCTTGTTCTTTAAATCTATTTTATAGATGCAAAAATGTTAATTTTCTTACCTCCTATGATTTGTCAAACTTGTGTAGATTCAAACATATTTATACCAATTTTTTGATTATGAATGAAAGCCAATGTGTGCCAACTCAACCATTCCAAATCCTAGATGGAGATAGGAAGATTGATATGTGTGTACAAGTTTTTGTATTTATGTACGTGGATCTATCCTCAACCCAACCTCAAGTGTGGCAATGGATTCTACATGGATATTATAGGGATAATGATGGCAAGATGCACTCTCGGGAGTGTAAAGTTTTTTATGTTGCTTTTTTGATAAGATGTTGACTTTGATAATGTACCTTGGAGTCCATATGGCTTGACAAAGTAGAATCTACACAAACCATGAGGCTAATGTGATAGGAGATTATTGCAACCATACATTTATTTGAAACACACATCATGGTAGAGGAAAGGAAACACACATTTTTTTCTTTTGAGCTCTCTTAGGTTTTTATCCTCGGAACTTAATATTAAAACCTATATGAGTTTTTAGGTTTTCTATATTCCTTAGAGTGGTAGAATTATATAAAAATGCCTTAGAATCCATAGAAGGACTTCTCACATTATGATCTAAACTCATTGAAGTAGGGAGGGTCTTAAGTCTTATGCCAAGTCTTCAACCTGTAGGCACACAAGTATCATACAAAGTGTTAAAAATTGCCAGGGGAGACTAATTGGGATGACAATAGTGACTTCTATTCAAATTGGTCAATGACAATTTATATTTTTGCTTGGCTTTGAAAAGACACTATCTTTATTCTTTTGCATCATTCTTAGGAAGGGGGTTATGACTTCCTAACTTAGGCCCATAGAAAATTTGATGTGTAGAAAATGATGATGCCAACAACTTGGGACTATCCTCAAGCCAATGTTAACTATACCAGTGACTTCTACATGGATATTGTAGTGAAAATGATAGGAGGATGGACCATGTGAGGCTTTCTATGTGGCTCTATGGATAAGCTATTAACTTTGATAGCGTATGTGGGGACCTATGTGACTTGAAGGAGAATCTATATGGAGCTTGAGGCCAACTTGGTAGTAGATATTGCAATCATACATTTTTTTTAAACACACATTGAGGTAGAGGAAATGAAACACAAGAAATAAATGCTTTTTTCTATTTTGGATTCTTAGGCTTTTATCTTATGACCTGAATATCAAAATCCTATAAAAAGACCTATCAAATTGTGTTGTAAACTCAATGGGATAAAGAGAGCCTTATAAATTGTCATAGTTATTTAGAAATTTTGCTTGACATAGTTATTTAGAGATTTTGGCTTTTCATGCCTAGATTCTAAGTATCTGGAGTCACATTGCCAAGTGCTATTAAGTGCTAAAGTGGAAGTCTGAGTTCATGAAATGTATTTGAAGTTTGGTTGTGGATATTCTTAGTGTTCATGGTAGATAATTATTGTGAAGGTTGAGTCACTACTTCCCCTTGTTCCCATAACTTCATCATGGACATCATGAAAGTGACATCTAAAACACATCATATTGATAACAAAATTAGTGATAGTTAAACTAAGACGTGGTCACTTATGTTACAATGTCATGAATGGAGATCAATTTTGAAAGGTCAAATCTCAAAACTTTACTCTTGTCTTTCTTAGGGAGATCACACTACTTCTTATAAGATTGCAAAAGGATTTCATTATAGTGAGAATGCTAGATGTAAATGTACAAAATGTTATGCTTGGGAATGTACGCCTCTAGTTATGCATTACACATTAGTACATAGAGTTCCATCCTAAAGGGCACACATACGTAATCAGTGCCACAATCTCAACATGGTCTACCAATCTGTGCGTAGGTGAAGATTGCTTGTCGACACGTTGATGCAGCCTAGGTTTTTTAACAATAGTATAACTAAGTAGTGGTGGTTGCATGACAAATACCGGTACGGTCATGGAAATATTTACCTATGTGTGACTTAAAAAATGTGAGGAACAAGGATAAAGGGCTCAGGGCCGGCAAGTGATCATTTAATTATTCATGGAGTTGACTATGCGTTACAATATAAAAGTTAGCAGCAACTAACACAAGGAACTTTAAACACTTTTCCATATAGTAAGAAAAGTGAGATTTTCTAGATACTTAACAAAGTATCTAGAAAATGTCTCAACTAGTAAAAGTGGAACACTTTACAAGTTAGTGATCTAGTAAAATATTTCTATATAGAAAAATTTTAAAATTCCTAGTTGATGATCTAGTAAAATATTCCTAGATAAGAAAACTAGTTGATACCATAGATATAGTACAAATTTCCTATACGAGAAAATTAGTTGGAACCATTAATACTAACCATTACCACACTAATATATCATGTTAAGTAAACTAATCATGATTTTTTCACAATGTTGTATCGATAGCAATAGAATTGTGATTGAATCCACTAAAAAAGTTTTGTCTTGAACACTACATTCTCTCTGCCTCACCATGATCTACAACACCTAAGTAGGTCTAGAGTTGCATATAGACCTGCAATTTTACTATTATTGCCGCATTGAACTTTCAATCTTCCCTAGGACAGCATGGCATGATCTCTCCTACACCTTACCACATCCCAACCTGTAATTTCTGCTCTAGAAGTCTACTCCTTCACTATTAATGTTGTCTACATATTTGTAGCTGTTTCTTTCCTTCTAAAATAGAGACATTTTGTAATATATATCAAAAATTTATTATTTATTTTTCCTTGCAGCGGTGCATCGTGCTGGAAGGGGATAGAGGAGCCAGCAAGCTCCTCGCTGGCAGCTCCAGTGGCATGCCCATCGACACGTTGAGGGGGAGGATTCCCTCCCCTCCCCTATATAATTAGGGAGGGCCCCAAGCTACAGGAGGGAGGGGAGAATGACCGAGGAGGCTGCCGTATCATGAGGGAGGTGGAGTGAAGGTTCGTCATGCTGCGCCGACTGTACCTTGTGTAGAAGAAGGAGGGTGACGAAACGCCACCACTGCTGAGGAGGAGCCGCACTGTCGCCAACCGCCAGCTCTGCTGCCGCTGCCGCCATCATATATTCGCCTCTCGAAGTGACTCCACCCCCCTCTCCCCACGTGGGCTTTCAAACCCTCAGAAGCTTCTTGAAGCTTCTAAGGGGGGGGCTCCTTAAGCCCCCCCTCCTATAGCCTTATTACCTTTCACCCCCCTCATATCCCTTTTACCCTTTCACCCCCCCTCATATCCCTTTTATCCTTTCACCCCCCCTCCTAATTTTATTCCCTTAGTATCCTTTCACCCCCCCCCATCTTAAACCCTTAACCCTTCCCGTGGGGCCATTAAACCCCCACTCCCCTTGGCCTCATAAACCACAAATTCCCCCCCCATGCTTAAAGTTATAAGTCCCTTCTTGTGAGCCCGTGTTTCACCCCCCCCATATTCCTTTTAACACACCCCCCTGAGCCCCTTTTTAACCCCAGTGTCCCCTTTTTCCTTACACACCCTTTTCCCTCCCCCGTGCTATAAGCCTTTATCCTTCACCTTTCCCCTTTCACCCGGGTTAAAATCCCTTAAAGCCTTTACTACTCCGTGTCCCAAAACTTCTCCAAAAATCCCCCTTCCTATACCTTTTACCCCAAGCCCAAAGATCTCCCAAGGCCTTCATATATTTTTTGAAACCCCACTCACACACACCATTTTCACCACGTATGAATCCCTATAAGGCCTTTTTCCTTTTAGGCTTTATAAACCCTTCCCTTCCAAAGAAGTTAAGACCTTAAAGGTCTTATTACCCCTTCTCGTGGTCAATCCTTTAAACGGCTCCTTGCCTCGAAAGAGAGACGGTGGAATTCCGAAAAGGAGAGTAAAAGTTGCCTTCACGTTCGAAGTATTACAACTGTGATGCCGCCTAAGAAAGTCCAAGGAGTAGCTGCGGGAGGGTCATCTCCCGGTATCCATGTGGATATCTCACCCCAAACCAGGTTTTTGCTTCTTGGTTTTATATCGGTTTTTAATTCAATCATGCAAGATGAATTGTTAGGGATAAGATATATTTTGTCCTAGTTATTTACGAAGAAGGAATTTAGCTTAATTGAACAACAAAAGTGTTGACCTAGAGTTATGTCTTAACCGATTTACGCTGTTTTAGGGGAATGGAATGGGACTATGCCTTATGGGGCAGAGAGGTTGAGCTTTGCATCCCTCTCGTTTCCCATTCTCTTTGAACCAAGTGCAGCGTGAATCCGCTTCGGACTTGGCGTTTTTGCGTAAAGTAGTTTGGTTAGGTCTGATGCTAGTTGATGTTAGGAAATGACCAATCAGGAAAACCAAAATTCCGGTCGATCCTAAGTGGGAACGGCTTAAATACTTCCGCTACGTGGCAGATGCGGAAATCCCTAAATTGCAAACCCCGTAACATTCCATGGGAGTGCCGGGCAGAGCTTTCTAGACATCCTTTCCGATGGACTACTAAGACGTGTCCTAGATGATACTAGTGGACACGTTACAGTTGGTATCAGAGTCGACCAACAACGGAATTGTTTTTATGAGATCTCAAAGAAATGAAGTAAAGCAATTGTTCCTGTCTAAACATTTCCTTACCTTTAATGTTGTCTTGCAGAATTACGAAGCGTGGAACAAGTTTTTGGTATTTCGGGTCATGTTTATGACTGCAATGCATTCTCCGCTTTATAGACAAAGAATTGGGATGATGAACATCCTGGAGCAGATCTATAATCCATCACCTTTATACATGGAACAAAGATGGATGGGTGCTTCAGGAATCTAATATATAGCCGCCCATCGGTTTACTTATCTACACACCAACCTAAAGAGGATCAAGTGGTTGGAAGACCTGAAAGTCGTGAAGCTATTCGTTTTTGTGGAAGCTCACGTAAATTCGACTTTACATATTCAAGGTCGGAGGGTTGAGATGAACTCATATGTATATGAGGAAGTAACTCGTGTTATCCCCGCCGACAGGAGTAAACTGTTGGGCTGCGATGTGAAGTATGGATTCCAATGGAAAGGATATCCTGAACTTCCAATGACCTATCGATTCCTGAAGATCCATGACCCAAAACCCTACTATTACCCAGTTCTTGTAGATAAATGCAATACAATGTTGTTCTCCCCAAAATAAATGTAATAATTGGCTTATCATCACATGAAACGTTGTATTCAAAAGGGCTATACCCATGTAAATACAAATAAAGACTTCTTTTTATCAATGTATGGCTGTGCATAAGAGTTGACAAAAAGTTAAGTAGCTACATTGTTTACGATATAGCTAAATTAAAGATGTAATATAAGCTAACGTCGATTATCATATAATAACATTAATGAAACCTTTATTCAGGCACAACCCCAGGTACAGGTTCCAAATTCGCCTCCTACATCAAGTACTGTTGTGATCCAGGAGAAGAAGTTCCTTCTTAAGAAGATTAAGCCAATCGAGTTTGACGGGAGAGGCAGATTCCTCTAGGCTGATGCTGAAATTTGGATTAAATCCATGGAGGATTACTTCGAAGCAGCCGTCCAAAAAGGAGAGCAAAAGTTTCCTTCACGTTCGAAGGATTACAAGTGCAATACCGCCTAAGAAAGTCCAAGGAGTAGCTGCGGGAGGGTCATCTCCCGGTATCCATGTGGATATCTCACCCCAAAACCAGGTTTTTCCTTCTTGGTTTTATATCGGTTTTTAATTCAATCATGCAAGATGAATTGTTAGGGATAAGACATATTTTGTCCTAGTTATTTACGAAGAAGGAATTTAGTTTAATTGAACAACAAAAGCTTTGACCTAGAGTTATGTCTTAATCGATTTACGATGTTTTAGGGGAACGGAATGGGACTATGCCTTATGGTAGAGAGGTTGAGCTTTGCATCCCTCTCATTTCCCATTCTCTTTGAACCAAGTGCAGCGTGAATTCGGTTCGGACCTGGCGTTTCTGTGTAAAGTAGTTTGCTTAGGTCTGACGCTAGTTGCTGTTAGGAAATGACCAATCAGGAAAACCCAAATTCCAGTCGATCCTAAGTGGGAACGGCTAGAATACTTCCGTTACATGGCAGACGCGGAAAGCCCTAGATCGCAAACCCCGTAACATTCCATGGGAGTGCGCGGCAGAGCTTTCTAGACATCCTTTCCGATGGACTGCTAAGACGTGTCGTGGATTATACTAGTGAACACGTTACACATTTTGACCTCTCATTGCTAGTGGCAATACCTAGTGACCTTTAAACAAGATATCTAGACATGTGATTCCTTTGCAGCTACCCACAAGGTTTTTGGTTGATGTATACAAAGCCTTTCTCATATGAATGCTCATAGACTTGCTGTAGTACACAGATTCATTGCTATACACATGATCTTAGGTGTTGTTAATTAGAATTTTTAAACCTAATGTTTGTGAAAATTTTCCGAGGCAATAAGACTTTTGAGAACCCCCAATTTTTGCTTCCATTGGATATCTTTCTTTTCTTATGTTGCCTCCTATAGTTGTAGAGGATGCATCCTATAAGCTGTCATAAACAGAGCCCCTATCTACCCTTGAAGATCTATGCTACTCTCCTAATTGGCTTGGTATCCAAATGCTTCTTGTAGATTTTCATGCCATGCATGATAGATCTGCAAAGCTTAAGGTCTGCACTCATTCTTAATGATGACTTCTTGCCAATTGCTAAGAGGGAGAAGCTTATAAAATGATTGCCATAGGTTATGCAGCTCACTAGTACTTAAACAACTCAAAAGTAAGCAGGAAATATTTGGCCTAGTAGTGGATCAACTTCTGATCTTTGATTTCTCAGATTGACATGGTAATAATATGCAACAATGAGCAATGATCATGGCATTACATGGTAAAACCTCTCAATGAGAAAGGCCAAATTATGGCAGCCTCCTATAGTGCTTAATATGTTCTTTGTGGACCCAATTCTTGACCCTCCTGAAGCATAGCCTATCTGACCTCATAAATGCATTAAAAAAACATAAAACATTACATTATATATGTACCACCACATAAGAACGAGAGCCATAAACATGAAATAGAATCTCTGTCCTCACCCCTTAGTTGATAAGATACAAGTCTACAGTCACCTCAACACCCTCTCACTATATCTAGGCATGATGATATATAAGAAGCCCATTATTCACACTATTGCCCATTGTATGGGTACCTTCTTGACCCTTGTGCTCCTAAGACAATGAAATGCTCACGCAATTGATGTATGCTGTCAACTTGAGTGAGACCTAGTGTTGATTGCTTGTGATTGCTAATTAGTTGAGATGGTTGATGATTTTTCTAGGCTTCATGGTAGTTAGACCGAGGATCCCCAAATATTTTAAGATAAAATGGAGCTATGTTGTTTGATTCAAAGAGTAACAGATCTTGAGGATAAGCATCAGATACTAAGGTATCAAGTGCAGAGACTCACACATAATTGGATTGTTGAATTAAAAGATACCTGAGTTGTAGAAGACCCTGATAAAAATTGTACTGTGAGACCATTAGGACTGCTTTTTTGTGGACCTTCAGGATGGAACTACATGCATACATCAACTAAATGCAATTGAAACAAGTTGGAAGTCTTCTCACAAACACTCTAGCATTTCCCTTTAGGATTTCTCCTTGCATTTCTTGACTAGTAGGTGTTGCAACTCCTCTTTTCCATTTTCTATCTTTCAAAGTAGCTAGCCTCATGTTTTGCATTTGAGTAGCTAATTGACCTTCAACTTTAACAACTAGTTGAACTCCCTGCCTAGTCATGACTTGATATTGTTGGCCATTTCCTTCTACGATAGGTTCTCTAGGTTCTACTATTGGTCTCTCTTCTATAGGCCTATAATGATCTCTCTTTTTATACTTCTTAATCTGCCTTTCCTTCTATATTACTATTCTTACTACCTCTCTGAAAGTGTCTAGTTCCTTAACTTCCAATTTTTTCCTCACATCCCCTTGAATCTTGTCCACAAAGTGCTTTACCTTAAGCATGGTTTGTGCTCTCTCCCCATCTCCCAAGGCATTTCTCTAATGGTTCCACAATCTCTCAAAATTTAGGGCAAATGACTCCATGGTCTGGTCTTGTTTCCTATAACATAGTTCTATCTTTTTCCACAATTCTTGTGGGGTATCAATCTCTTGCAAATGGTCTAGAAAAGCTTGCTTTGTGGCTTCATACTCTAGCTGGACTAGAGGGTTTCTTTAGCTTAACTGCCTCTCATAGGTTTCTAATCACTTTCTAACTTCTTTCAAAAGTTGGAACTTTAAAATTTGGAGCTTCACAGTTGGTTATACAAGACTTTGAATGATACACCCTAGTTCTAGCTTCTCTAAGAACCTTTGAGGGTCCTCCCCCTTTCTTCCATGAGATTCAAGAAACAAGCTTCTCATCTTGTCAATAAAGTTTGGTCTGGTCAAAAGCTCTAAGGTTGTTGTAGGTTAAAGCCTACATATACCTACTAGCTTATATTTATCTTATACTTATTGCCCGCACACATATACAATGAATATGATGGTAGCCCATTACTATCACTCTATTCTCTATTCTTTAGTATACCAATAGAATAATGGAAGTCACACACTCTAACTATTGGAGTTTCCACATATGGTCGTGCTCTCTCTTCTTACTCCAACCTCCATAGCTCTTCCTTATTCCTTCCACTTGTGATCTCATTCTTTCTCACCCTTTCTACCTTTCAATCTCAAGGTATAGAGAATAATTTCAGAGTTTCTAAAGAGTGAGAGTAAGGGACTAAGACCAATCTCATAGTTGGGGTAGTCATACATGACCCTCAACTCACCTTACCTCCCTTCCCTCTCAATCCCAAAGTTTCTAACATGTGATAGAGTTTCCAAAGTGTTGTGCAAAGAAGATGATTGGATAGAAAAATGTGGTTATCTCATGCATGTGCAACTAGAGTTACTAGATATAGCTCTAGTTCTGTTGGAGAGGTTTTAGTCAAAAGGTTGTATCCACCAGGGATGAGAGAGAGAAGGAAGTAGAGGATACAAGATAGAGGAGAACAAAAATAATAGGTAGGAGATTCAAATGAATTCAAAGAATGCTATAAATCAAGCTCTCTTTAGGACATGTCCATACATCATGAATTAATCATAAAATCTTATGTCAAGTCTACCAAATCCTTTGCACAATATAAAGTCAAAGGTAAATGATTCGATGCACTCTATACTAATTGAACTTGAGAAGTAAACGGAATCCTTGTATATGAAAATTCAAATACACTTCAGCCCTATGTATTCTTGATGATTAGAATAGTCATAAGCTAATTGCTTCATAGCTAAGCTCCAAGACAAATGGTTCTTGGGTTATCTAGACAATGCCTACTACTACTCGGAAGCAATGTCCAATCATTAGATCTCCTAGAGCTACATGTTATATAAAAAATGCACTCGAAATACTAGCTTCTTTGCTACTACTCAAATGGAAAATCTAATGGTTCCGTTGTCTCCAAAAGGATAAAAATTTTCCAGGATCACTCCTCCCATTGGGAGCATTGTTGCTTCTTAAAAACAGTGATGGTGCCCGGTGTAAATTTAGGAACCATTATTTTTTAATGAGATTGTCCAAAACTGGCTAAAAAGCAACTTGATTTTTTGCATGTCACCCTATTCTAGAAGTTTTCTACACATTTTTAGAATATTTACAAGAAATAGTATACAAATATAAAAAATACAAAAATTATTTAAAAAACTTGTATTTTTGAACCGTCCATACTATGGGCACCAACACTAATCACTAATATAACATTGAATTTCTAGATTAACAAGAAAGAAACATGATGGTTCACTCAAGGGTTTTTGACATTGTGTCTATGAAGTGGAACGGCATCCACCCCCTCTAAACCTGCACATCCTCCAGTATGTGCCATCAATACACCAGTTGGGTCAAATACCCATAATGTCAACTTGTCACTCATCATGTACATAAGAAGGCATCCCCCTTGATCATAGATCCAAATGATTAGCGTTTGCACAACTCTAACACCATGCCAAGCATCCACTCTAGGATCATCAGGCCTTGGGTGTGCATCATATACTAGAGGCTAATGAATCTCCATATACAGGTTTCAATGCACCCATCAACAAATATGTAGCAATATGCTTACTCTTTCAAAGTCTAGCACATGTAAATTTTCTTATACTGACAATTGTGTACCACATCAAACATAAAGTGAGCCTCACTTGCATACAACACATATTGACCATCGTCGAAAATAGTGAAGCAGTGCATATCTTGAAGCATCTTTGAATTGCCTATCAAGGCCTCTAAAAAGCATCCAAAACACTCTCCATTTGTGAAGCATCACATCTAACATCCTCTAAAGGCATATGCTTGAGCTCATGAATTGTCTCAAAAATGATAACTACATCCTATAAATCATTTGCATTGATCAAGTTACCTATCTCTCTCTGCGTCCATGCATCAAGTAAAACATGAGCTTCATAAACCTCTTCAGATGCATTAAGAAAATCTGCATATGCAATGGCTAAATCCTCCACTACATAATCTTCCAAGGCATCCATAGCTACCTCAATATCAAAGTGTAGCTTGTAACCTAGCTGTTTGTCGTTCTTTTTTCCCTCATGTTTGCTATTCTATTTTTGCTCCTACCCAACCTCTTCCATAACATACTCCGGAGGTAGTTGATTTGTAACTTTAGGCATATCCATACTTCTTCTTGTCACTCTCTTAGATATCCATACATTATCTTTATCTCTCTTTTGTTTCTCTTCCATAAGTACATCCTTGTTTTGCACTTTTGCTAAATATACATACACTGAATATGCATCTAGCTGTGATTTCTAGCCAGTTATGTCATGAATGTCTTGCCCTACATGACAGATTTCACTATCTGTAGCTTTTCTCTTTTCAGCTACATGCAAAGCATGTGCCCATTGCAACCTTTAGACAGACCATTACTTAGCCAGACATTCCATCCAATTGTAGACTAAAAGTAGTAGCATGTACAACTACATAAGCATTACAAACAACCAAGTCTTCCAATAACTTTTGCAAACCTCCCTTTCCAAAATTCAAAGCAAGAGGAAATTTTATTTCTTATGCATAGAACTTGCTATCTTTCCAAAAGATGAGCTGTCATACCAAGGCTGCTTGATAGGTAGCACAATCCTTTCTTTCATGATGCAAAGTATCACACTACATACATCTTTTCCCTAGTTTAGGGACTACTACCCGTCCCCTTTCCTCTTGTCCTTTCTCATCCAATTTTCAACCTTCAACTAATGGTCTCGCATGCCTTTTACTAATTTATCTTATACATCTTTCCTAATAGTGGGAACAAAATGTGAAACCATAGGGTTAGCCATAGAAGTAGGTGTCTTACTGGATACATCAAATGTTTTGCCCATAACAGTGGGCAAGATAGATACATGCAATCTTTTTCTTCTTCTATGCTTTTTCACCAGTGAATTAATAGCATCCTTAACACACCGTCACTCTATTTTAGGCCCTCTCTCTATAGTCTAATTCTCTTATAAATCATCAAGTTTATTTTGAAGCTCAAGATTTTCCCCTTGTAGGAGAAATAATTCAATTTTTTGACTTGCAAGAGCCTAATATTTTGCAAGATGTAACCAGCTTTCAAATTCTCATGATAACTCTATAATAACCACAAGATCCTTATTTCGTTTTAGAATCCATTCTTGGAAAGTCTTGCAAGTAATCAAACTGGTGTCTTCAATGTTAAATTCTTCCACGAATGTATTCTTGCAAGCTACCCAGTCAACATTTTGCATGTACAGTTTAGTAACTCAGGATTTTAATTCATGTACAGTGACCCATACAAAATACTAGCTCCATATGCAAGTCGAGCCACCCCAAAGAGATCTATCTTTTGAGTATAGGTATGCAAATATTTTAGATACATTCCTATTAAAAAAATTCATCTCACGCCCTACTTCTTGTAGAGCATTCATCACAATAGTTTTTGTTTGAATAGAAGCCTGCATTACCTATTATTGTTGTTATACTTGCATAAGCATACTCATATTCTACACTAATTGCTATAAAACAACACAAGAACTTCTGCTTTCTTGAAGGTTCTTTCATCCTACCTTTTCTTCCAAAAACCTTTCACGTTGGGCTCACCAATGTCGAATGGGTTTTAGTCGAAATGTGATATTCCTTGGGAATTAGAGAGAGAAGGAGGTAGAGAGTATGAGATAGAAGAAAAGAAAAGAAATAGGTAAGAGATTCAAATGAATCCCAAGAATATTGGAAATCAAGTTCTCTTCAAGATATGTCCATACATCATGAATGAATCATAAGATCTTTTGCCAATTTAGCTTTTACACAATATAAAGACAAAGCTCAATGATTCAAAGCACTACAGTACTGATAGAACCTAAGAAGTTAAACAAAATCCTTGTATTGACCTTCAAATACACTTCAGTCCTATGTATTCTTGATGATTATGGCAATCATAAGCTATTTTTTTAATGGATAGACTCCAAGAAAAATGGTTCTTAGGTTATCTAGACAATGCCTACTACTACTCGAAAGCAATATCCAAGCATTAGATCTCTAGAGCTTCTTGCTATATAAAAAATGCACACCAAATGCTAGCTTTCTCTCTACTGCGTAGATAGAAAATCTAATGGTGTTGTTGACTCCGAAAGGGGGGTAAAACCTCAAGATACTTGACAAATGCCCAAAATTTTCCCGCTCCATCTTCTCAGCTCCCATCTCTAGACTGTTGTTTGCTATTTAAAGACTATGATCACGCCCAAATGAATGTGGATTCAAGAGCCCTTCTTTTTTTATGACACTATACAAAACTAGCCGAAAAGCAACTTGCTTTCTTGCATGTCACCCTATTCTAGAAGTCTTTTATACATTTTTCAGATATTTATAAGAAATTGTATCCAAAATATTAGAAATACACTAAAATTATCCAAAAGTCTCGTATTTTAAACAATCCGTGCTATGGACACTAACACTAATCACTAATATGACATTGACTCTATAGATTAATAAAAAAGCCACATGATGATGCACTTCAAGATTTTTCACATTGTGTCTGCATAGCGGTATGACAGTGGGCCTCATGCCATGTAGTAGGATAGATGTTGCAATTAAGGGCATTTTTCCAACGTCATGTAGATACCCTTGCAATGTGCCTAAAGCAATGTCTACTGTGTGCTTGTGTCCCTATTTTCCTTGTGTAGTATATGAGTTTTAGGATTCAAAAGATGTACCTTCCCTTCATGTTGCATGACTTACAACATCCAGCTCCTCATTGTCAACCTATGTAACACCTCAAACTTGTCAAGAAAAGGTTATATGCTCACTATCACACTCAATCGCATCAACTTTATTAGGCAACAAATCCAAATCCTTAATTTTATCATCAAATATTCAAATTTCCAAGCCCTCCTCCTCATGGTCCGCTAAAACTCTCAAAAAATCATCCTTAACACTATCTTAATCTCTCAAGCACTTAGGTCTATCAATGCTCTCACTACTATCAAGGAAAACAATCTCACACTCAAAGTTGTCACTCCTCTCTTCACTAATCCCTAGGATATCAAGACTATCGTCACTTCTTTCATCCTCAAAACAATCAAAACTATCATGGCTCTCATCCTGCCTCAACTCTCCAAGCTTTCTTATCTCTTTCTATATCCCCTAGGACTCAACTCCATCTCCAACTTATCTCTATCTATCAAAAACTCACCCTCATAGCCCTCATGCTCCAAAGCAGTATCAGTAAATCCCTCCTTATCCTATGACTCGATAGTTGCTCTACTAGAATCATCTATGGTCAATGGATAAGAGCTCACATTCCTAGATTATTCTTTCCAATTATTCTTAGTCAAACAAGCCTTTTTCTCCTCAATCTCCCTAGAAATTTTCTTCTCACAAACTTTGATTGATTTCTCACAAGTAAACTCATCCCTCTTATATAGATAATAGGACCTCTCTCGGGATAGGCATAACTAACTATTTGCTCCTCAAAGAATTTTCTTTCAACTCTCATTGAGCTCAACCTCTCGTGTGGATCCTCAAACGCAAAGGTCAAACCTAATTCTTATTTTCTCTTGATTTTCCTCTCCTGATACTTTGTTATACTCATTGCTTCCTCAAAAGATTTACGGTTCGTGATTTCTAGTTTCACTCTTTGGCTCTTTGATTTTAATCCATTTAAAAAATAGAAAATCTTCAACATACCTGGAGCTTTTAAACCTTCTTTCAATGTCAAACTCCATCATTCCCACAACCTTTCAAACTCTGTACCAAACTCCTCAACACACTAATCCTCTTTTTATACACAAGATTCAATCATTTTCAAAAGCTCAATTTTTCTCTCATTCTTTTGAAATGTAAACAAAAAGGAAGTCCTAATGGTCTCATAGTACAATTTTGACGAGGGTCTTCTACAACTCAGGTTTCTTTTAATTCAACAATCCAATTGCGTGCTAGTCTCTGCACTTGATACCTAAGTATCTCATGCTTATCCTCAAGATCTATTACTCTTTGAATCAAACAAGATAGCTCCATTTTATCTTAAAAATGTTGGGGATCCTCGGTCTAACTACCATGAAACCTAGAAAAATCATCAACCATCTCAACCAATTAGCAATCACACTCAATTGATGTATGCATGTAGTTCCATCTTGAAGGTCGCACATGGCCATACTGACAAAATATTTCTTCTAAGAGAAAAGTACACATAGCATTTGTTGTCTTAGTACGTGGAGCTCTCCCTTCCACTTAATTAGTCAAGTCTTCATGAGCAAGTATAAGATACCTCATTTTCCAGACATGTAGGCATCGTGACTAAGTCCACCACCCACTTAAAATGAAGAGACAATGGGTATGTGGGTTGCAATCCATCCTGATGTGTCAAAGCAAATGAATACACTTGACATGTTGTACATGTTTCCACAAAGTGAGAAATATCCTTATGTATACCCTGCCACCAATATCTTTCTTTGATCTTTGCAAAAGTACCCCAAACACCTCTATGACCAGCCCACAACCTTTCATGAAATTCTTGCATAACATTTACTTATGAAGCTCTATCACCAAAAACTCACAATGGCATACCTTGTTTCTTTTTAGCATATTTCCATAACTATCCATCTTTTAAGAAAAATCCATAGGCTTTCCTCTTGATCTTCTTAAGCTTCTCATCTGACCATTCATCTCTCTTTGTTAACGTACTGAGGTATTGACCAATTCTCAACCACTCTCCTACATATTTGTCTTCCAAAAACACTTCTACACAAGATGCAAAAATCTAAAGTGTCTTCTCTTTGTTTTCCAAGCTTCTGTTAATCCTGTAGAAACACCTTGCATTGCTAAATTCACTCTTGCAACATCATTTTTAGTTGCAAGAAAGTCATCTTCTTCCTTCTCATACATCATCCCATCTTCATTCTCATAGCGTGCTCGAGATAACATGTTTGCACTGGGTTATCTCTTCCTCCAATATGCTAAAATTCAGGGTTCAAATATTTGATGTATGCAATCTAGCGGAGCATAGCAATGTATGGGATTGCACAACTAGTAATCATACCCCATACGAGAAAACAGTTAGTCTCAATGACTACACAAGCATGCATAAAATACTCCTTATCACATTTAAGGGCTGTCACAATTCCCCATAATTCTCTTTTTACTTGTGGATTCCTTCTTTGTTGTTCAATCAATACTTTAGCACCAAAGCATAATGCATATCTTTTCCCTTCCTCATCATTTTTCCTAATTGCCCATCCAATCCTGATTGGGCTTGTATCAACAGTAATAATGATAGGCTTTCCATGTGAATAGTCAACCTTTCTCAATGTAGGAGTAGATTTGAAGAGATGCTTTAATTTCTTCATTGCTTTCTGATGCTTCCTTTTCCAATGAAATCTTTGAACTTTCCTTAGAAGTTGATATAGAGCATTGGCTACATGTGCAAAGTGAGGAATCCATATCAAATAGAACACACATGCACTTAAGAATCTCCACGACTTTGATACATTCGTGAGTACATCTTACATTCTATCAATCCCATCTATTTTTGCTCATGATGATCTTTGCCCATACGGCCCACACATATGCCCAACAATCAAAACCTCTTCAACTCCAAAGACAAACTTTTGTCTAGAAAGAGTTAAATGCACCTCTTCTAGACACATCTAAATCCTCTCACAATCCACAATATGGTATGCAAAAAACCGTATGCATCCATGAGCATCCATCTCTTCATTCTTTTTATCCACTGTGCACCCTTTGATTGGAACATCATCCAAGAAAGGCATTGTCAATTGTGGTATAAAATCCTTGAGTATGCTATACATAGCATTTGTCATGTGTGCCACTGAGTTCATTGCACCATGCAGAAGAGAACACATCCGAATTAACCCCAAGGAAGTCTTCATGGTTGTGATATCCCTGCTTTCAATTGAAAGCTGAAAGTGATCATACCCCAAGTAAATATTAGCCAAATAATAGATCGCTCTACCTGTAAAAGCCTCTGTAAATTTATCAACCACAGGACCTGCACCCACATTTCTTATGGTCACTTTATTGACCCATTGCATGTCTTGAATAAATCTCAAATCCCCATTCTTTTTTGGCACAGTAAACCAACGATTTGAGTATGGGGCTGAAGAAGGCTCCAAGATCTTCATGCGAATCTTTTCATTTAGTAAATCCATCAGATTTGGAAGGTAAGCTTTAGGCACTAGAATAGGCCTCAAGTTCCATGGTACATGTGGCATAGTAGATATTACCATAGGAGAGACAACATTTGGATCCACACAACCTATTTCACTTGGCTGAAATGTAAATGCATTTCCATGCCTAGCCAACATCTGCATAAAACAGTCTCTCTTAATTGGCAAAAGAAACCCTTCTGCACGAACTTTCAATTTCTCTAATGTTTCAAATGTAAACTGATAACCTATATCTTTAGGATCTCGTAAGCTTGGATGCCTTGACACTTTTTCATACAAACCCTCACTTTCTGGTGGATGTGGCAAAGCAATTAGTTTTACATTTTTGTCAACTATCTTATACCTTGTCTCCACAAGTGCTTCATCCCATTGTAATCCATCCTGCTGCTGGCTGGCAAACAATGCTATAACATCATACATGTCCAAAGAACATACTGAAAACACTCTGTTTTTAGCCTCATTTTTTGCATGTATAGTTGTTGAAATTTCAGTCATAGTTTCATTAATATTCAGCCCATAAAAGATGCCTGAAATGCCTTCATTTTCAGTTTAACAGCCCCAATGTTCTTAGTTCCTTAGTAGCCCGTTTCATGAACTATTTGCTCTAAATTGAGAATAATCAATAGTAAATATATGCTTCATTCCATCAAGAGGCGAGTACATCCTTTGAATAGCACTACTGTAGCCCCGCATTACAATAGTGCTTAATGAATATCTAGGTCTTTGGATTCCCTTGCATTTGGAGTGAAAGGATACTCTTGAAGCGTATCTTGATTTCTAGGATGATTAACACAAACAGTAAGAAATTAGAGTGCTTTTCTCCCATCCTTGCTTCTGACTCTTGCATAAGCAGAACCATCATCAAGCACCTTTGTTTCCATGCACACTCTTGTAATATAGGGCTGTCCCAAAATCACTACATATGAGAAATTATCTTGCCCAAAGAAGTGTTGCTCTTCTTGTACATCACCAATCATCACTTTTACATTAGGACATGCAGCATAAAGCTCTCCCGATGAATTATTTGCAGCCCTCATATGCCAACCATGATCAGTGTCTATAGGCCATGTACCATTTTCATACAATTCATGCTCAATGTCATTTATCGCAGACCCATGGTCAAGTAAAGCAACACAATGAGTTTCACATTCCTCTACTTTCACTACCATTTTGGTGGTAGCCCTGGCCCAATGATTTCTTGTGTAATGACTTCGAGGAATAAATTCTAGAGTCTCTTCCCCATATTGTTGCATCTGCCTTACTCCACCATGCATATTGCTACAAGACAATGCATTTTCAGGGATTTTCTTCTATTTTCCACATTATGTCCACTAATTAGTAGGAATTTAGAAATAAAGAGAAAGGGGCATTGAAGGAGTGCTGGAAAGGGCATTTAACACCTTAAGGAAGAGAGAGAGAGCTCATTTTCACTTATAGGTTTGAGAGAGAGAGAGAGAGAGCTAACAAGATGTTGTAGGAGACCAAGTGAGTAGAAGTCGCATCGATTCACATGATTCGAGTGCATATAACTCCTGATGGTGATCTACCTTAGTTTTTTATGTGTCATAGATTGTATCTACAGCTTGTGGGACCTTGGGGGTTGGGAATCAAGCCCAAAATGAATCAAATTTGAGCTGCACTATGATTTTGGGCAGATGGGATCAGATGGTCAGATTCCTAGAATCAAATACTCCAATTTGGCCAAGAACATCTAATTGTTAAAAATCAAAGACGAGGGATTTACGGCCAGAGCCCCCCCTAGCACCCAAGCGTCCTCCTGCTCCAAGTATTGCTCAACAGAGAGACCTCTCACGGCGGGTTCGGTCCACGTTCCCGGCGCGGTCAACAAACCCCTTGGTTAGGGTCAGGCAGACAGTTGGGGGTAATTGAAGCTGCCTCTCACCTTCAGGCCTTCAACCTAAAGTATAGGTACTTATTTATTTTGTAATTCATTGGTCAAACAATGCTCTAAAATCTCTAGCAAGCACAAACATTTCCATTGATCGATTTTTGTTGTTGGCAAACTGCTAAGGAGGGAATCCTTCCTTTCGAATGCATCCAGCACTCATTCCAGGGTGTCTTGCAACTTGGCAAGTTCCCTTATATTCTGGGTTAGGGCGTACCCTATTAACCCAACTTGGTCAAACCCTATAGTTCATTGGATACTTCAGTTTCCAGTTTTTAACCTCCCTTACTTAGAAGGATATCAAAGTATACATACTTTTTGCAAGATAACTTGCGTAAGGATCTGCCATCCTTGTTGCGAGAATTTAGCCTTTCTTCTTGTGAATCAATCACAAGACCATATGACTTCGTACTTGCCGCGCAAGTCCTGCATCGTACTATGCGATAATGGGGTTACGAAACAATCCGTTTCAGTTTCTTTAAGCTGACGTTTGTCAGACCTAGGGTTTCCTAGCTTTATTATTTTCTTTTAAGAAACTCAGGGACAAACCCTAGTTTCTTTTATGTTTACAATTTCGAGACTCTACACTCAGGGAATGTGGGAAAGTATTTAAGGTATAAACGTTTCTTGGATTTTAATTCATTCCTAGTGAATATTTTGCAGCATAGGTATTTCTAAGTCTATATTAATTTGGTTAACTTTAGAAGGTAATATCGAGATCACCTCCGCATGATTTGTTATCTATGTGTCAATTGATTTTTCAATCCTAAACTTTATCGATTTGAGGTAAGGTAAATTCAATTAATCTTCCTTTTTCCTTGCGAACAAAACTCATGCCAAATAAGCAATCTTTCCCTTGCTAAGTTATGCAGTTAGCAATGATAACTTCCTAGAGTTTAAGCATCGTAAGAAACCTTTCATGATTCGCATCTTCCATGATGATTCGTTGTAAAAAGAATAGGGGTTAATAGTGCAAGATGCAGTTTTATACCTTCTAGGCTTAACCGAAGTATACTACTTTAGTAGGTAAATAATCTTGCTCATAACTCGTTTCAATGCATAATGCTATTTGAAGAAGAACTATGTTTATACTTAATTTGTTTTGCATGTTCCATTAAACTAAATTCCTTCGTCATGAATAATTAGGATAAAATATATCTTATCCCTAACAATTCATCTTGCACGATTGAATTAAAACCGATATAAAATTAAAAAGGAAAAACCTGGGTTTGGGGTGAGATATCCACATGGATATCGGGAGATGACCCTCCTGCAGCTACTCCTTGGACTTTCTTAGGAGGCATCGCAATTGTAGTCCTTCGAATGTGAAAGTAGCTTTACACTCTTTTTTGAAATTCCAGCGTCGCTCCCTTGCACGTCAATACCCTTCTTCTCTTTTTTGAGTAGAGCCCCCCCTGGCCCCCAAGCGTCCTCCTGCTCCAAGTAACGCTCAACGGAGAGACCTCTTGCGGCAGGTTTGGTTCACGTTCCCAGCGCGGTCAATAACCCCCTTGATTAGGGTCAGGCAGGCAGTCGGGGGTAACTGAAGCTACCTCTCCCTTAAGGCCTTCATCCTGAAGTATAAATATTCATTTATCTTTTAATTCATTGGTCAAACAAAGCCAACAGTGCTCACAAACATTTCCATTGATCGTTTTTATTGGCAAACTGCTAAGGAATGAATCCTTCCTTTCAAAAGCATCTAGCACTCGATCCGGGATGACTTGCAACTTGGCAAGATCCCCTATATCCTGGGTTAGGACGTACCCTAGTAACCCAATTTGGTCAAACCTTGAGTTTATTGGTTACTTCCGTCTATCGGCTAGTCTTTAGTTTCTAAACAATCTTCCTTACTAAAGAAGGATACTAAAGTATTCATCCTCTTGCAAGATAGCTTGCGTAAGGATCCGCCATCCTCGTCGCGAGAATTTGGCCTTTTTCTTATGATCTAATCACAAGACTATATGATTCCGCACTTGCTGCACAAGTATCGCATCTTGTTATGCAACAATAGTCACGAAATAATTTGTTTCAGGTTCTTTAGACTGACGTCGTTAGACCTAGGGTTTCCAAGTTTCATCTTTGTAAGATTCCAGGGACAAACCCTAGTTCATTTTACGATTACAATTCACTGTCCCTACATTCAGTGAATGTGGGCAAGTATTTAAAGTATAAGCGTTTCCTGGAATTTAACTTATTCCGAATAAGTATTCTGCAGCTTGGGTGTTTAGGTTTTATGCCAATTTGGTTAACTCTAGAAGATAATTTCAAGAATGCATAAAGCTATTTGTTAAAAATACGTTTATGCTTTATTTATTTTGCATGTTCCATTAAATGTATTAATGACTAAATTCCTTCGTCGTGAACAACTAGGACAAAATATATCCTATTTCTAACAATTAATCTTGTATGATTGAATTACAACGATATAAAATTAAGAAGGAAAACCTGGGTTTGGGGTGAGATATCCACATGGATACCGAGAGATGACCCTCCCGTGGCTACGCCTTGGACTTTCTTAGGAGGCATCACAATTGTAGTTTTTCGGATGTGGAAGCAGCTTTACAACTCCTCCTAGGAATTTCACTGTCGCTCCCTTGCACCGCCCCTCGATCTCATCGTTTTTGGAAGGCTCCCGCCTTGGAAGTCGAGGAAATTCGAAAAGGTGTTTCAGAGTCTTCTACGACTAAGACCCATTGAAGCCATGGGGAAGGCTTAATGGTCTTTAATGACTCGCTCAACAAAGAGCGAAAAGGGATGGGAAAAAAAAAACACACAAGGTGCGGGAGAGAACTCTAAGGGGATATAGTAACCGTAAAGGTTATAAGCAAGGTCGAATGACCCTTAGGTCGACTTGGAGGAAAGGGGTTTGCAATACGCCACAAGGGGAGGGCTAGGAAGGTTTTTACACAGAGGAAAGAGGGATGGCTCCAAAGCCTAAGGGATAGGAGTTTAAGGGATTAACACTGGGGGTGTGGTTTCAAGATGCCCAAGAAAAGGGTTTAAGGGTTAATACTCGAGGGTGTGGTTGAGGATTTATAAAATACAAAAAAAAAGGGTTTAAGAAAAAGGGGCTAAGTGACTTTTAAAAGTACGGGGGTGTAATAATAGGACCTCTAAGTCCACTCTTTATAGAGGAAAAAGGGGCTTATGATCTTTTAAAACACGAGGGGGGGTGGGTTTCCAATATGTCATGGAAAGGGCTTAAGGGTTTAGACAGGGGGTTCCAACACCCATGAAAAAAAAAGGCTAAAGGTTTATAAAACACAGAGGGGGTGGGTTTCAAGGCCTAAGAGGAAGGGGCTTATAGTTAAATCATAGGAGGGGGTTCCAAAATACCATGGAAAGAGCTTATAGGAGTTAAAACCGGGGGGCGGGGGGGGATTGAAAGGAAAGGGTTACAAGCCCATAAGAAAGGGGCTTAAGGGGAGTTTAAAGCCCGGGGGCAGGGGGTGTGGTTTCAAAATGCATAAAAAAAGGGGGCCTTGGGAAATTTTGGGGCATGGGGGTGAAAGGGGGCTTAAGGGCCCTTAGAAGCTTCCCCCCCAGGAAACTTCTAAAGCTTTCACGTGGAAAGGGGGGGTGTGTTAAGGCTCTCTGGTCGACGGTGGAAGATGGCAGCGGCTCCTCCCTGGGCACTCGGAACGTGGCAGCCGAATGGCAGCCTCCCCCCCTTTTTTTTTGACTTCAGCTCCTCCATCAGGCGGGCGTCGAGGCAGCGCACTCCCTTCCTCCTCCTTCTCACGGCAGCGTCGTCCTCTCCATCTCCAGCCTTCCCTTGAGTGGGGGTTTTTATAGGGAGAGGGAAGGGAATCCTCCCTCTCCTTGTGTCACCCTACATGGCCATGAGGCCAAGCAAGCTCCAGCAAGGAGCTTACTGGCCTACTAATTCCCTCTCCTCCTCTAGTATGATAGTCACCGATGGTGAATTTAAAAAAAAAATCCATAAATTTTCAACGTTTGACATATTACAGTAGTTCGCTCCCTCTTTTTTTCGTTCATGTAAAATGGTGCGCTCGGGTCTCGGTCTGCTTTTTTCACCTGAGTACCGTCGCTACTTGTGTCGCAAATAGTGACGCTGCTAATTTTCATTGGAAATGGCCGTCGCTATACTCTTGTATTCTTATAGTGTGGACATGACCCCCTGCTTTACCAACAAACACAAATCCAAATTCTAAGCCATCTTTCTAGCCAAATCCCAACATTTCTTAACTTTCCGCTATTACCAATAATGTTTCTAAAGCCAAATCCATAGTCTTTGCCATAAGTGCCATCAATCTGGACATCTAGCGGTGAATTATCAATCCAAAAAGCCAATTGTTCACATCAACTACTTGGAAGAGACTGAAGATGAAGTCCATGAAGAAATGCCTGATTTCACAGAAGACGATGATGATATTGGTACTATTTCAGATACTTTACCAGGTATGTTAAATTCCCATTCTTTATTAATGATGAAATGTCTTATGCATGGTAGAGAGAAAACTATTTTACATTATGACAGGAGCATATACGATTTTATTTTTGCAAAATTGGTCAAAGAATTGAATTTACATACTGTTTCAACTCATTATTGCATCAAGGCTAAATTCTTAGGCATTAAATACAATGGAACACAAGAAGTGCATGACTTAGAAATTAAAATTGGTGATTATGTTGAGCGCAGAAATTTCTTAGTTGTGCCTTCGCAATCTAGTGGCATTATCTTAGGAATGCCTTGGCGTTATCAATATAATCCCGATATAGATTATTCCATGCATTCAATGAAGATTCATTTTAATGAAAAACAAATCACATTGCATGGTATGGACACTTTTGATCATTTTCCATTGCTTAGTCATACATAGGCTAAACGTCCATTAAGAAAAGGTAGCAAATTCTACTTAATATGGATTTTAAGGAAAATCAAATGCATCCTAGGCATGCTGGTGCGCAGATCGGACGCAGATAGGTCACGTGGTGAATCCCAGAAGGTCCCCAAGAACAAAGTACTCTACTTTTTAGCACAAAAACCCATGTAAAAGCAAGCACGACATGAGACAAGAGACAAATTGGGTTCAATCTCCCCCATGCCTTGTGTGAGCGCTTCACAAAGCATGTATTTAATGTATATTTCCAATCTTTATGCTCAAAAATAGCCCAATTACAAAAATATGACAAGCTTTTAGCTTTTGAGTTTGCTTTCTACCAAAAATAAGAAAATAAAGCTAATGGACGATGCCCATAGTGTCTGGCACGCCCAATCTCAATGTCCAAATAGAAATAACATATCCAGGCGCATAAGCGCATACAAAATAATAATAAATAATCGATGTCTCTATAGACATAACAAAATATAGGCGTGGCGCCTATCAAAATATAGTCCAAAAATCGAAAACCCGCTAGACTCCAATGCTTTCCTCCGCCACTGCTGCTATCTCTACACATCAACTGAAGCATTCACAATCGTTAGTAAAATAACACAATTAAACCGACAAAAGTGAATACCTAGCAGTCTTCAGCTACATAAATAAATCAACTGGTTAGAAATAAATCCTAACCTTAATTTATTACGAGTGCGCACTCTAAACTCATAAACGTTTATTAATTTAATATGCATTTTGCGGAATCACCCGCTATGGAATCACCCATGTACACACTAAATTAATGAAACGCCCGAAAAGGACAGGCGTCCCCATCAACTTCTCGCACAAAGAATCCTCTTTGCGTATGAGCCCCGGTCATCTAAGTAAGTTTACGGAATCCACCGTAAAACCTCACGGAATCCACCGTGGAATATGCCTCCTGGCATCATACCCCCGGGGTGGGATAGCAATTGACCTCAATTGCTATTAGCTCAATGTGGAGCTAACAGAGTGGGGAAAGCATTTAGGTCTCTAGCGTGCATCCATTGTGCTTCTTCTACAGGATGGTTCTTAAATTTCACTAGATATCTAGAATACCTTCGGCCACTTCTAGTGGTCATATAGTCAGTGTCTATGATGGCTTCTGGTTCAAGTATTTCAGTCTCTTCTTCTAGTAAAGGTGGGTTTTCATAGACAGGGTGGATAGGTAATTGTCCTCTAAATGGTCTCAATAAACTAATATGAAATGTATTATGAATTTTCCAATGTGATGGCAGTTCTAACTTGAATGCATTGTCATTAATCTTATGAATGATTCTAAATGGTCCGTAGAATCTAGGGGCTAATTTAACAACTGGATGTCTATCTACACTTTGCAGTCTACGCTTTTCTATTCTAAGCCAAACATAATCATCAATTTTGAAATTCATGGCTTGTCTTTTCTTGTTGGCTTGTTTGGTATATGATTGTTGGGCTTTAGCAATCATATCCTTGACCTCATCAAAAATAGTGTTATGCATAACAACAATATCATCGGCACTTTGTATTCTATTAGATAAAGATGCAACAGGTGTAGATAATCTATGTCCATAAATAACTTCAAAAGGTGCTTTCTTTGTAGATGTGTGCGGTGTATTATTGTAAGCAAACTGTAATAGATGCAAATGAGTATCCCATGTCTGAGGTTTAGAGATAGTGTATGCACGTAAAAGATCTAGAATGGTGCTATTTGTGGCTTCTGTTTGTCCATTTGTTTCTGGGTGAAATGCAGATGAGAAATCAATCTTTGTGCCTAGATTTGCAAACAGTGTAATCCAAAAATTATTACAAAATCTAGAATCTCTATCTGAAATAATCACTTTCGGCAATCCATGGTTAGTAAAAACAATTTTCAAAAATAACTGTGCTGCTTGTGATGCTGTTAAAGTTTTCTTACATGCAATGAAATATGCTTGCTTACTAAATCTATCTACAATGGTCCAAATCATGTCATGGTTAGATTTAGTATTTGGTAAACCAGTAATGAAATCCATAGATATATGTTCCCAAGGTTTAGATGGAATAGATAAAGGCATTAATAACCCATACTGTTTACCATGATGTCTCTTTATTCTTTGACAAATCAGACATTCTGAAACAAAATTAGATACATCTGCATCCATATGCGGCTAATAAAAATCTTCAGTTAACATGCGTAATGTAGAGATGATACCTCTATGACCTTGATATGGGGGACAATGAATTTCATTCAAAACAAAAGATCGGAATGGAATAGTAACACACAGTCTCTTTTCAAAGAACATGAATCCATCATTATATGACAATGAATCAACAGGAATGAAATTATTTTGAACTAATTTTTGCCAATCAGAATGAAAAGTAATATCTTGGTGATATGTGTCTTTCATAGCAATTAAAGAATCAAAAGATATGTTAGAAATGTTATGAATTGCAGGTCTTCTACTCAATGCATCGGCAACTACATTTTCTTTTGCAGGTTGGTATTGAATGATAGGATGGAAACTTTGAATGAATGAAGCCCATTTGATATGGCGGTCAGAAATTTTGGGTTGGCTAAG
The DNA here is from genome assembly GCF_053477565.2 of Lygodium microphyllum. Classification (NCBI taxonomy): domain Eukaryota; kingdom Viridiplantae; phylum Streptophyta; class Polypodiopsida; order Schizaeales; family Lygodiaceae; genus Lygodium; species Lygodium microphyllum. Next base: position 116,776,453 of record NC_141157.1, read on the forward strand.
TAGATGTCTAATGCTTTGCTGGTCGGTCTTTATCATGAATTCTGAACCCATTAAATAATGCTTCCATTGTTTTAATGCTTGTACAACTGTTAAGAGTTCTTTGTCATAAGTGGAATATTTGAGCTCAGAGGGTTTCAGTTTAGAACTAGAATATGCTATTGGATGGTTGTCTTGCATTAATACGGCTCCTATTCCTGATCCGCTAGCATCAGTCACAACTAGAAAGAATGGTCTGTTAAAGTCAAGCAATTGTAGGACAGGGGCATTGGTCAATGCACGTTTAAGTAAATCAAAGGATTTCTGCTAGTTTTCAGTCCATTGATAAACAATGCCTTTCTTAAGAAGTTTGGTCAGTGGTAAAGCAAGTAATGAGAAATTACATACAAATTTCCTATAGAAACTAGCAAGACCAAGGAATGAGCGTAATTCATGTACATTTTTAGGAATAGGCCAATGCAATATTGCATCAATTTTCTTAGGATCAACTTTTATTCCTTCTTTTGATACAATATGACCTAGATATTCTATTTCTGTCTTAAAGAATTCACTCTTGTCAGGATTTGCAAACAATTGATTTTCTTTCAGTAATTGAAAAACTAATGATAAATGCTCATAATGCTCTTTTTCACTTTGACTGAACACTAAAATATCATCAAAGAAAACAATCACACAATATTGATATTTTAGAAAAATACGGTTCATCATTCTACTGAAAGTAGCAGGTGCATTAGTTAATCCAAATGGCATAACTAAGAATTCGTAATGGCCAAACTGTGTCCTGAATGCAGTCTTAAATATGTCGGATCTATCTAACCTCACCTGATGATATCCAGATTTAAGGTCAATTTTACTAAATATAGAAGATCCTTGCAGTTTGTCCATAAGGTCATCAACTCGAGGTATAGGATACCTATTCTTTACAGTGATCTTGTTTAATGCTCGGTAGTCAATACACATCCGATAAGTATTATTCTTTTTCTTGACTAGGAGCACAGGTGCACCGAATGGAGAACTGCTAGGTCGAATTAAGCCTCTATTTAGTAATTCTTCTACTTGACTCTGGATTTCTTTTTGCTCTATTTGATTGTGCCTATATGGGGCTTTGCAAGGTGGTTGTGTACCAGGTATTAGGTCAATCTTATGGTCTTCTGGACGTGATGGAGGTAAACCTGGTGGTAGGTCTTCTGCAAAACAATCCTTAAAACATGCAAGAAATTCCTTATGCCTAGGGTGCATATGAGTTTCTTTTGCGTGCAATTCATTCACCCAAATGAGATATGATTTAGTATTCTTGCGTAGTGCATGTTTTTCTTGAGTATGCGAAAGCAATGGAAACATATGAGATGCATGCATACCAAATAATGTAATAGATTTTCCTTGAAAATTTATATTCATTGTGTGTGTGGAATAATCTATGTTTGGATTATGTTGGTGTCTCCATGGCATTCCTAGAATAATGTCGCTAGACTGTAATGGGACAACTAAGAAATTTCTTCTTTCAATATATGGACCAATTTGAATTTCTAAATCTTGAACTTCTTGTGTGCCATTGTACCTAGTGCCTAAAAATGCAGCTTTTATACGATAGTGCGTAGGTACTGTATGCAATTTCAATTCTTTTACCAATTTTGCTGAAATAAAGTCATGGGTACTACCGTCATCATGTAATATAATTCTTTCTTTTCCATGCACCATACATTTCATAGTCAACAATGAATGTAAAGTAGGCATACCTGGTAAAGTGTCGGAAGTAGTAGTAGGATCATCTTCTTCTTCAGTGAAATCCGGCATATCCTCATGCTCGTCTTCGTCCATAGCTCCAAGGTAGTTGATATGTGCTGATGGCTTCTTTGAATGACAATTTGCTGCGAGATGGCCTGGCTGGTGACACTTGTAGCATACGATGGGCTTGGCTTTGGTTACATTATTTGCAATGGCTGGGAGTCTGGGTATATTTGGATTTGCTTGTGGAATAGGCTTAGGATTTGGATTGGCAGTGGATGGTAATGCAGGTGGTTTAGGCCAATTCTTGCGGAAAGATGGTGATGAAAAACGACCTGGATTAAACCTTCTGAAATTGGAATTGAATTGTTTAGATCCATAATTACCGTTTGCTTGGAATGGTTGTGGTCGTCGATCTCTTCCACGTAACTTATCTTCAGTGTCGTGAGCTAAGGAGATGGCGTCTTCAAGGGTAGCAGGCTTGAACATATTCACCTCAGCGTAGTAATGTCCAAGAAGTCCAGACATATACTTCCGCTTATGTGTCGTCTCTGGTACGTTTTCAAGCATGCGTAGCTGTAGGAGTGCATTCCAAAAACGCTCTGTATACTGTGGAATAGGCTCACGATCGCGCTGTTGAAGTAAATCCCATTGCTTGATAGCCTTCTCATGAAATTGCGGTGGTAGAAAATTTTGCATGAACTTCTTCTTGAAATCTTCCCATGTAGCGGGACATTCTATGCTCTTGCGGACTACAGTCCACCAAAGTGATGCTCTATCTATCAGATGATTAGTAACACACTTGATTTTATCTTTCTCAGGATAAGTTTCCTCATGGAAATAGTCATCAAACTGGCTAATGAATGATAAAACAGTCTTTCCTTCTCTTATGCCATTGAAAGTGCGAAACTTGAAACTTCGTTTACTTATCTTGGATTCCTTGCGAATGGTTTGTGCTTCAAGAGTGGCGTCGATGGTACGGCGAATCAAATCTTGAGCTTGTGGTTCTTCTTTGTCAGTGGACGCTCCTTGTAGCTTTGTCAATTGCGCTTGCAAGGCTTGCCTAGCTCTTCGCTCTTCGTCCAATTGGTAGCGATTGGAAGCCCTTGATCTCTGCTCCGTTCTGATACCACTGGTGCGCAGATCGGACGCAGATAGGTCACGTGGTGAATCCCAGAAGGTCCCCAAGAACAAAGTACTCTACTTTTTAGCACAAAAACCCATGTAAAAGCAAGCACGACATGAGACAAGAGACAAATTGGGTTCAATCTCCCCCATGCCTTGTGTGAGCGCTTCACAAAGCATGTATTTAATGTATATTTCCAATCTTTATGCTCAAAAATAGCCCAATTACAAAAATATGACAAGCTTTTAGCTTTTGAGTTTGCTTTCTACCAAAAATAAGAAAATAAAGCTAATGGACGGTGCCCATAGTGTCTGGCACGCCCAATCTCAATGTCCAAATAGAAATAACATATCCAGGCGCATAAGCGCATACAAAATAATAATAAATAATCAATGTCTCTATAGACATAACAAAATATAGGCGTGGCGCCTATCAAAATATAGTCCAAAAATCAAAAACCCGCTAGACTCCAATGCTTTCCTCCGCCACTGCTGCTATCTCTACACATCAACTGAAGCATTCACAATCGTTAGTAAAATAACACAATTAAACCGACAAAAGTGAATACCTAGCAGTTTTCAGCTACATAAATAAATCAACTGGTTAGAAATAAATCCTAACCTTAATTTATTACGAGTGCGCACTCTAAACTCATAAACGTTTATTAATTTAATATGCATTTTGCGGAATCACCCGCTATGGAATCACCCATGTACACACTAAATTAATGAAACGCCCGAAAAGGACAGGCGTCCCCATCAACTTCTCGCACAAAGAATCCTCTTTGCGTATGAGCCCCGGTCATCTAAGTAAGTTTATGGAATCCACCATAAAACCTCACGGAATCCACCGTGGAATATGCCTCCTGGCATCACATGCACAATTTCTTTCACAATTTAAAGATTGTTTTGCTGCTAACTTATCACCTGCTTACCACCTACACGTCCTAAAAGTCATGTAATAGACTTAATTCCATGTTTTGAACCACCATGTAAAGCACCTTATCAACATAATCAAATTGAACAGAAAGAAATTAAAAAACAAGTTAAAGAATTGTTAACCCAAGGACTCATTAGACCAAGTAGTTCTCCTTTTGGTACACATGTCCTATTAGTTAAAAAGAAAAATAACACCTATAGGATGTGCATTGATTATCGTGCCCTAAATAAGATCACTCTCAAGAATAGATATCCTATCCCTAGGGTAGACAACCTCATGGATAAACTACAAGGGGTTGCAATATTTAGCAAAATAGATCTTGAATTTGGATACCGTCAAGTACGACTGGACACATTTGATATTTTCATAATTGCATTTAGGACTTAATTTGGACATTATGAATTCCTTGTTATGCCTTTTGGTTTAACTAATGCACCAGCCACATTAGTCGTATGATGAATCACATATTTTTTAAGCATCAGCATTGTGTTATTATTTTCTTTGATGACATATTGGTTATTTTCTCGTGTAGGCTATGGCAGTGTCTCTACGAAGATAATTATGTCTCCAAGAAAAGGGAAAACAATGTTTGGCTGGATTGCACAAAATGGACAACATGTAGTCTTAGCACTTTTAAGAATATTTGGGCCATGTGCAAGGTTGAAAAGAAATATATAGGATGGGCTGAAAAAAAGTTGAAGACATATAGTTTGATGGCTACAAATAAATGTATTTCAAGGTTGTTTTCAGGACTGGTTGATGTTGATACAATGGCTAAAATTTATGTAGCAATGAATGTTGAAAACAATTCAAAAAAAGAGGTTATTCATGCTGACACTTTACAGATATATGAAGTTATTCAAGAGTTTGATGAGCATGAATGTTATGGGCCACAAAAAGAGGCTGAAGGAAGGGTGGTTACAAAGTACAAAACACACTACAACATATAGACCCAATAGCGACGTTTAAAGCGACGGAATTATTCATGGAAAAAATTATCCCCGTCATCGCTATTCGCGTCGCTATTAGCGACGCGATCGATTCGTCGCTATATGCGTCGCTATTAGCGTCACTATTTACGTCGCTAATCCAATTTGCGTCGCTAATCCAATTAGCGACGCTAATAGCAACGCAAATAGCGACGGTTGCAGAGTAAATTTGCGACGCAAATAGCGACGGTTACAGAGGGGAAAAAAAATAAGTGGCAGGGCATACAGCCCTGCCACCCTTCTAGCTATATGCACTAAATATTCTTGCATAATGCATTTGCCAATGTCAGCTACATCTAATGTCTAAAAATTGTGTATCAGATTATTAAAAAAAAACTGAATCCTTTGATTGCAAAAGCAAGATATAATTAATTCGAAAAGGTATTTCGCAAGGAGTTTTTTTATCACTTACTTAGGCCCGAGAAAAAAAAGAGATTGTGATTACAAAAGCTAGATATAATCAATTCAAAAAAGTATTAATCAAGGAGCTTTTTTATCACTTGTTAGACCCAAGAAGAAGAGCTTCACTTCAAGCTTTCATTATAGTCCCATTGAATAAGTCCCATTGATCTTCTGCTTACTCCAGCTTATTCCAACATTGTTCAAGTCTTTTTGGGGGAGCATTTGGATATCTGTAAGAGTTATACCATGGTGTTGGAGTCAGAAACCCTTATATAGGGAGTGGTAGTGTCTCTAAGCTCTACTTCTTCCTTTTTGTTTTTACCTATGTCTAAGTCATCTTCTATCTCTTCTTTCTTGTCTTCACCCTCAATCTCAATGGATGGAGGTGTTTTAAGATCAAAAGAATCAAGCTCATCCTCCCCCTTCTCAAACTCCATTTTTTGAGCTCAGATTAGTTACTGTACTCCAAGTAGATCCATGAAATAAACAAATTTCTCTTTACCAAGTGATTTGGTAAAGATATCGGCTACCTGGTCTTGTGTCTTCACATGAAGTAGATCAATTTGTCCTACAAGTTCCATTTCTCTAATGAAATCGTGATGAATCTCCATGTGTTTGGATCTAGCATGATAGATGGGGTTGCTAGCTAGTATCCATATACACCTCAGGTTGTATACATAACCCTTATGCTACTCCATATATACCTCTTCAAGCAAGTCACCATTCATGAATGCATTTTTGACATCCACTTTTCATAATTTTCAGCCCTTAAAAGCCACTAATGCAATGACTATTCTCACCATTTCCATCTTAGCAACCGAGCTGAAAGTCTCCTCATAATCTAGGCTGTATTGATGTGCATATCCCTTTGTAATGAGCCGGGCTTTATACCTTTCAAACGAACCATCTGACTTGCATTTCTCTTTATAAACCCATTTGCTTAAAGACATTGAGTACCTCATCCTTGTACTTCCGAATGTACAACCATGTGTATCAATTGAAATCATCTATCCAACCGACACTAGATTCTTGCAAATTTCATTCTGCCATCTGTCCAATCGACAATACATTTTTGGTAATAGAAGGTATATGTAGTACATCATGTAGGCTCTTCTTTCTATCGTCATAGCTGTAGCAGTCTACCTTCCTATTGGTGGGCTGTCTCACACTCGTGCCTGGTTTCCATCTCCTCTTCTTCTCTAGTGGTCGTTGTGCTCTATGGGGAGTAGCTGTTGCTGCACTAGAGGAGGCTCCACCTTGTACTCCAGGTGACGGGCTTTGGCATGAGGCCTCTCCATGGCCGAGAAACGAGGAGATGCTTGCTTTGTGCCTGTCATGCAAGCTCGAGGAGGCAAAGATGGAGAAGAGACAGAGATTGGCTTCTCCTTTGTAGTTGTCCCCTCTCTTTTAGTGGATGTGGTGGCAATGGTAGTGGCAATGGCAACTTCTCTCTCTCTCTCTCCCTCTCTCTCAATATCCCTTGTGTTGATCTATCTCCCTTCTTCTCTCTATACATCTCTTCATCAACAAAAATAAAAAGAGAAGTAAATAAAAGAGAAAAACAAAGAGAAAAGATATAATACATTTACCTCAAAGCTTGAAGAAGAATCCTTTCGCGCTTCTCTCCTTCTTTTTCTTCTCCTTCACGGGTTCCCTCATTCTTCTTTGCATTTGTCCCCTCTATTTTTGTGGTGGATTGGCGGTGGCAGTGACCTCTCTCTCTCTCTCTTTCTCTCTCTCGCTCTCTCTCTCTCTTTCTCTCTCTCGCTCTCTCTCTCTCTCTCAATCTCCCTTGTGCACATTGATCTCTCTCACTTCTTCTCTCTATACACTCTTCATCAACATAAAGAAAGAGAGAATTAAAAAAAAGAGAAAAAAAAAGAGAGAATAGATAATGTACTTACCTCAAAGCTTGAAGAAGAATCCCTTCGCGCTACTCTCATTCTTCTTCTTCTCCTTCACGGGTTCCCTCCTTCTTCTTTGTAATTGTCCCCTCTCTTTTTATGGTGGATTACTTCTCTCTCTCAATCTCCCTCAATACACTCTTCATCAACAAAAAGAAAGAGAGAAGTAAAGAAAAGAGAAAAACAAAGAGAGAATAGATAATGCACTTACCTCAAAGCTTGAAGAAGAATCCCTTCGTACTTCTCTCATTTTTTTCTCATTCGGGAGTTCATTCCTTCTCCTTTACACTTGTCTCCTCCCTCTTCATGGATGGTGGCAGTGGCAACGGCCTCTCTCTCTCTCTCTCTTGTTTACAAACCTGTAAAATGCCATGCTCGGGTTTTGGCAAATTTTTATGAAGCCCCTCTCTCTCCTGTTTTTTATTTCTCTCCATCTCTCTCTTCCTTCCCCCTTCTTCTCTCTATTTCTCTCCCTCCTTCCCTCCCCACTCTCACTCAACTCATCTCATTGCAAAGACAATCAAAGATAGAAAATAAAAAGCTTAAGAAAGAAAAGATATTGAAAGAAATGTCACCCCACCTCTCTTTATCTCTCTCTCCCCCCTCTCCCTTTACTTTTCTTTATTAACCTTCTCTCTCATTGTTTTCCTATTTCTCTCTCCCTCTCTCACGCTCTCTATTTTTTCTCTCTATCTCTCTTTCTCCCTCTCTCTCTCTCTTCTTTTCACTCTCCTTCCTCTCTTTACCTCACCCTTCTTTTCTACGTCCTCCTCCTCTCTTCCTTCCCTCTCCCTCTCTCTATTTCTCCTCCCCTCCCGTCTCCCTCTCTCTATTTCTCTCCCCCTCTCTTTATCTCTCTATTTCCCTTTCTTTGTTTCCTCTCTCTTTGTTTTTTCCCCCTCTCTTTCTCGTTGTTTCTCTCACTCATCCTTTCCCCCTCCCTTCATCTCTCATTTCTCTCTTCCTCTTTCTCTTTATTTCCTTTCTCTACCTTTTCTCTCTTTCTCTCCCTTCTTTCCTCCCTCCCTCTCTTTCCATGTATCTCTTTGCAAAGAAAAAAAAAAAGAAAACAAGATAACACAAAAATAAAGCAAGAAGAGGCAATGTACCTACCTCAAAGGCTTGAAGATGAAACCCTTTGTACCTTCTCTTTGCACCTTCCTTCCCTTCTCCGTTGCACACTTCTCTTTCTTCTTCATATATAGCGGCGGCGGCATGGTGATGAGCTCCCTCTCTCTTTCTCTCTCTCTCTCTCTCTCTCTCTCTCTCTCTCTCTCTCTCTCTCTCTCGCAAAGCTTTAAGCTCTCTCACTCTCTCTTTCATTCTTTCTCGCAAATGTTTTCTCGGCGAATGTTACACTCGGGTTTTCAAAACTTTTTCCCCAGACCGGCATCGCTATTTGCATCTCTATTTGCGTCGCTATTTGCGTCTCTATTTGCATCTCTATTTGCGTCGGTATTAGCGTCGCTATTTGCGTCGCTATATGCGTCGCTATATGCATCGCTAATATTAGCGACGCATATAGCGACGCTAATACCGACGCATATAGTAACGTAAATAGCGACGCAAATAGCGACGCTTTTAGCGGCACCGCTTTTTTGCGTCGCAAATGGCTGTCGCTACTACCCCAATCCCTTGTAGTGACAGTTGCAAAGAAGGTTAAGCTTGTGGCTTTGCCTTTACCACCTAAAAGTGATGGGTTGGCTGAAAAAGTGACTCAAGGGCCTAGTTTGCGAGATCCACATGGATTAGGACATAATTTTATAGTTGAAACTTTACAAAAGCTAAAAATTGGTGATACAAGCTTTCTTTTGCCTACAGAAGGAGCTTGTTTACTGCAGATGTTGGCAGGCATGGGAAAACCTTTACATTTTAGCCAGATGAAATTGGATGTGTTGATCTGCGACCATAGTTGCACCTATGGTGATCTTTACAGTATCTCATGTGCCATGGAATTTAAAGCCTATCCTAATACCTCAAGTATATTTTCCTAAGATATTGGAGCTTTTGAATGAGAAGAATATCAAGATGTAGATTTTGGAGCCCTCTTTAGCTCCATATTCGAATTGGTGGTTTACTGTTCCAAAGAAGAATGGTTCTTTCGGGTTTATATAGGATTTACAACCAGTTAATAAGGTCACCATAAGGAATGTTGGATTAGGCCTGATAGTGGATGAATTTGCAAAATCATTTATAGGCAAGGCAATTTACTATATGGGAGATTTATATTCAGGATATGATCAGTTCCATCTTGCATCAGAATGTCTGGATATCACTACCATGAAGACACCACTTGGATTGGTTAGGATGTGTACGCTTCCACAGGGAGAAATGAATTAGTGGCGCATATGATGAATGATATGCATAAAGTTTTGAGGGAGTATATTCCTCAATTAATCTTACCCTTTCTTGATGATGTGCCAATCAAAGGATGTGATATCTATGAGAAGAATGAAGAGTTGAATGAGCATGGATATAGAAGATTTGTGGTTGAACATATCGTTTATTGCAATAGGATTTTGAGTCATCTTGAAGAAGTGCATTTGACTCTATCAGGAGACAAGTTGGTTTTTGGAATGGAGGAAGTATTAGTTGTTGGGAGCACATGTGTAGACTATATGGAAGAAAGCGCTCACCAATAAAGATTGATGCCATAAGCACGATGCAGGAGACATGGTGGAATGTATCCGAGGTAAGAATATTTTTGGGTGCATATGTATTACTTGATGTGGATTTTGCATTTTACTCATGTGGATGAAAGTTTATATCAGCCCTTGAGAAAAGGGCAAAAGTTTTGGTGGGGTAAACAACATACGAAGGCAGTTTAGAAGTTAAAGAGCTTATTGATTTCAGTCCCAATTGCTCAACTCTTGATATTGCCATATTATGGTGGATTACATATATAAAGTCACTTTACCTTGATTTTCAGCATATTGCAGGTAGAGAAAATCGTGTGGCTAACATGCTTTCATGATCAAGGTTTGAAGATAAAGAGGAGATGATGAAATATGAAGAGGACGATGTGATAGCTTGCTGAAAATGACTTTATGACAGAAGGGAATGAGTAGGCAACTATTGTTACTACAGGTACAAATATTGTAACAGGGATTTTATCAATAAAAAAGGAACTTACAACCATGCAGAAGAGATGGGCAGTAGAGAGAAAGCATCATCAATGTTATGCTTCTATGAGAACACAATTTTTTGAAGAGTTGTATGAAAATTATTGACTAAAACTATGCCAATATCTCAGTCTCATGACAAAGAAGGCTGAGTGGTCTGAAGTTGAATTCAAAAGAGTTAAAAGAAAATCTTATAGGTTTTTTCTTGAAAGATAGATATTTATGGAAGCACGCAAAGAAAAAGAGAGGAGCTCCAATACGTGTATTGGGAGATAGGGCTTCTCAAAAAGAGGTAATGCATGAGTTTCATGAAAGCTTATGGATTAGACATGAAGGAGTTTGGGAAACATTTTCCAAGATCAAAGAGAAGTATTGGTGGAAAAACATGTATAAAGATGTGGAGCATTATGTGGAATCATGAAGTGTCTGTCACATGTATTCCATGGTAAAATATAGAGATGGGTTGTTACTCACCTATCCATTGTCTATGCATTACAAATGGGTAGTTGATTTGGTTACCATGCCTACAAGTTTATGGTATATCAGATATCTTATGCTTGCACAAGAAGACTTGACAAATCAAGTGGAAGGACGAGTTCTTAGTATAAAGACTACTCAAGCCGTTTGCAGGTTCAATTTGGAAGAAGTCTTTTGCAGGTATGGTTGTGTTGGTAAAGTGGTTAGAAATAGAGGAGAATTGGATGCAAATGAGGCTCGTGACTTCTTTTCACGATTGGGTATCAAGTTGGCTTTAACTTTAGCCTAAAATCTTGAAGAAAATGGCAAAAGTAAAAGAGGTCATTAGTCCAATCATTAAGGCATTAGCAAAGTCATGCAAGGGTAAGATGAAAGAGTGGCCAAGAATGTTACCTTTTGGTTTATGGGCTAATTGGACCACTCATAGTGTAGTTACAAGGTATATGCCTACTAAAGTAATGTATGGACAATAGCCAATCATGTCTACTGAGGAGACTATTGCTACTTGGAGTGTTCTACCATGAGAACAAGGTTTAAATAGGGAATAGTTTTTGGTCCTACGCATTAGTTGGTTAGAAAGAAGGCCTAAAGACATTGAGACAACCATGAAAAAGTTGAAGACTACAAGGATCAAGAACAAGAAGAGGTTTGACAAGCGACATAGACTTCGACCACGAGCTATAAAAGAAGGGACTAGGTGGTGGTTTATGATAGCAGCATGGAAAATCAGCGTAGTGCCAGTAGGAAGATGGCAAAGAAGTGGTTTGGTCCATATGTGGTAAGGTTTGTTTTTATAATGTTACCTATGCATTGAATGAGATGGATGGGACAACTTTAAGGATTCTAGTGGCTAGAAAACATATCAAGCTCTTTGAATGTAGGGAGTCTTCAACATATGAGTTGAAGAAGTTGGATAGTGAGCATGAACATGAGAATATGGAAGAAGAAGAGGTAGAAGATGAAGACATAAACATGGCAGAGGATACTTCTTCTGACAATGTAGATCCATAAGACTTTCGCACATGCTAGAGGATGTGCAGGATAGGACTAGATGGATGTCGTGCCGCTACATGGTGATTGTGTGAAAAACTCTAGATTGCATCATCACTCAGCTTTCTAATTGATCTAGAGAGCCAATGCCATATTAGTCATTAATGTTAGTGTCCATAGTCTGGGTGGCTCAAAAATACTAGATTTTTTGACAAGTTTAGCTAAATTTTGATATTTTAGATAGTATCTATTGTAGAAATCCAAAAACTGTAGACAACTTCTAGAATAGAATGACATGTAAACAAAAGCAAGTAGCTTTCAGCCATTTTTGGGGGATTTTATGTAAAAATAAGGATTGGCGAAATCACACGATGTGTGATTGTAGTGTTCAGACAGTGAATTGCTCTCCAAACAATTGGGAGAAGAAGAAGGAGTGATTTGGGAGAATTTTGGCCAAGTGTCCTAACATTTTATCCCCCTTTTGAAGCCAATGGAAGCATCAGATTGGCTGTCTAAGCAGCATAGAGAAAGTTATTGTTTTATGCATGTTTTTGTTTACAAGAGATTTACCTTCTCCTCTATGAGTATTCTTCTACACCTTATATTTCTTTAAGCCCTTTCTCTTCTTTCTACTCCTCTCCCTGAATATTCCTTTACCCTACTATCTCTTACACACGTGGTAGACTTTTGACCCCAAATGCTTCGACACTTCTTTGCAAAGTGGATACATTATTTGTCAATGTAACATGTGATGGAAAGTTTCAAATTTAACATGTGGGACAACCTCAAAGCTATTAGTACATTATTTAGAGTTTAGGGCTTAGTATTGTCATGTGCTTTGATGAGTGATCCTTCACAAAATGGATACATTGCTTGTCATTGTAAGAGGGTTTAGGGTTAAGGGCTTAGATTCTAGTCTTAGATGTTGATGATTTGCATTTTAGGGTTCCTCTATGCTTTGATGGGGAGTCCTTGATACACAAGTATATCTGCATTGTTAAAACGGTTTTCTTTCAATAAATTAAACTCTCATATATCCATGATCATTTTTCAGAAACCTACAAGCATGGCATTCTCGTTTTTTATTCTTAGTCATTAGAGGATAGTAGGAAACTAAGCATGTATAAACACACATTTACACACATAGAGAGAGAGAGAGGAAGAAATACCTTCAAGTCCTTGATTTGTGGAGCACATGATAGTTCTAAGATAGTTAACTTAATTTTTATATTTGGCTTATAACATTAAATTTAAAATGACATTAGATAAATTGGAAGATAAGAATAATAAGTCAAGTACTACTCAAGTTATTGTGTAAGGAAAAGAAAAAGGATAGCTAGTTTCAACTAGGATAAACATTGTTTATATGTACATTCCATTAAGGGCTAATCAAAGAAGAGTTGGGTGAAGAAATTAAGTGCATCTTAACCAAAGGAATGCTATTTTCTTATACTAGTAATCATGTAGCCCTTACTACAAAACTTAAGATAAAGGGTAGATAAGATAGATTAATAAGTTGAGGATATAGAAAATTTGTGTATGTAAAAATGATTCACTTCCAAGTTCCTTCTTAGAAGAAATTCTTATCAATTTTTTTCTATCTTAAGATCTGGGGTCTTCTTACTTTGATAGAATGAATATTTTCTCCTCTATTAAACATCTAATAAATGAGCTTGTTTTCATTAGGCTTTCTATACAAATATATTTTTTGCATATTGAACATGGTATTTCACATGGTTTGTAATAGTATAGGATTCTTCCTTAACAGGATCTTTCATTTACTTCTCGTTCCAATATTCACATCTCTTTCCTTCCTTAGTAGTTGTTGATTTCTCTTTCTCACCTCTCTTTGCCATGGATATAAAATTTGACCTTCAATAAGGCACTCAATCTTTGAAATCACATCCATCTCTATGTTTAATTCATTTTACTTGGAAGGGTAGGATCAAAGATTTTAGACTTGGAGTAAATATGAAAAGCATAAAAGAGTTTTTAATACAATATATATTTATACATAGAGAGTTGCATTTTGAACTTGAAGCTTCAAGTCTTCCATTGTATAGATCAAATTGTAAGTATTTTATTCTCAATGCTTTACTTTTATTAAAATTGGCATTAGGTTTTATTGTGACAATTTTTATTTTTATTTGTGAATATCTATCCTTTTAAACTTGAGGAATGGCAGTCCATCATTGAGTCTATTATTGATATTCTTAATGTTATGCATGGTTTGATTAGAGAATAAATGTACAAATGCATGAGAAAAATACATGTTATAGAGAATGTAAAAATTTTTAATGGCCATTCTTATATTATCCCTATGCATAATGGCAAATGGGAAGCAATATCTCCACTTCCTTTTCCTAATTTTACACACCTTGAGTAGTCTTTATCAAATCCAGCCACTAGTGAGAGCTATAGATTTAAAATATTTTCTAAGATATAGAAAACATTGAAAGCTAATATCTTAAGTAGGCTAAGAAAGATTACTTTCTTTATACCTAGTAATGTATTTGCTCTTTTTTTTTCCAATGCTAAGATACGAAGATAAAGGCCATGGTGTTAGTATATGACCATGTCCTACAATTTGCTTATGAGAGGTGGGATACAATGATAGTTTATAAGATAGATCAAGACTCTATTGCTTGCAAATACATACTTACTACTTAGAATTTTATCCTTAAATTTTATTGAAGTATGGCATTATGTTGGTAGTAGTCTATTTGCTTTGGATTAGAATCTTGACGATTTTAGCAAAGATCCTATAGTGGACATTGATATTTGGCTCAATGAGGATATTATTACAATACTAAAGGTTAGATAATCATGTACACTACATCAAGTAAGGTTGGATTTACATAATGAAAATATCAAATTGCCATGTTCATTTACATTCCAACTTGACAACCACCAACGAGCAAGTTTGTACATCAAGTTATATATATATATATATATTTGATTCCACTTCTTGAATAGTAAATAGCTATGCTATTTCTTTGATGATATCAAAGAGAAGAGACAAAAAGATATAGATAAGGACATTGAAGAAAATATCTCTTAATTTTAATATAACTACAACATTAAATATTGCAAAAAATTTATATTTTCTTTCTCCATCATCTACATACATCAGGTTGTACAATCAAATACATAAATATTATTTGTTTTTGTAATAAATATCCTTTTTAGGAGTTCTTTTGCCCTTATTTGATGCATTGGTTACCTTAGGTGTTGAGGCCTCTTCTTCTCTACTTTATCGGCTCTACCTTCTCCTCTACCCCCTCCATATCTATCGCCTCATTGATTCCTTGTTCTTCTTGTGCACCATTGACAAGTATGCACTTGACAATCTTTGCTCATATATACCAAACATGCTCACTATTGTAGCAATCATCAAAACAATATCACACATTTGAAATAAAGGGATGTTAGTTTAGTGATATTTTGCAATGTACACTCTTTTGAGTAAAACAATGTCTTAAAATTAAATATCTTTTACATTACCTTAATAAAATTATCATCATTAAGATAAATAAACTTAACCAATCTTCTAGCATTTACAACCACCCTCCAACCATAAAAATGACTATAATCTTGATGAGGACTTTACAAATAACAACACAAAGAAAAATTAAACAACTTATTTGTGGTACTTTATGGAATCAAGTACCTTGATATATCTAATTAGTACCTTACCATAACTTGGCTATACTTCATTTGTGTAAGTAGATCAAAAGGCACAGGATACTTTTTTTTGTAGAACTTGAATTAACCTTTTTGCAACTATATATAAAAAACAAATACAATTTAAAGTACTTACAATAGACAAAAAGTTCAAAAGATTTGGAAGCCTTGAAAAATTTCAACTTACATCTTAGCATTTTCATGTACTCCTTTTAAAAATTTGATTTAAAAAATCTGCTTATCTACACACTATGACAATCAAGCTCTTATGAGATCTGGAAATAATCATAGGTGGAAAATTTAGTATACTAACTGTTTTAAAAGTAGAAGAAATACTAAATAACTTACTTTTCATGATATGAAATCATAACAAGCTCCAAGGTTTCAAAATCAAATCTACTAAGGCAATGGTCAAATGCATTTGCTTCAAGCTCACTTAGCCTCATATAGTGGAAGATTGAAGGATCAAGAATCTCAACCTTTTGTTGTATATCAAAAGGGAGTTCATGCATCATACACTTAGTAAAAGCAATAAAATAGTGAGTATAGAGAAAACAAATTATTGATAGAAAAATATCATTTTTAAGGACAAAAAAAAAGATATATTATATCTCAATCCAATAAGAAGGATGGAGTCATTTACTTCTCTTCTCTTATCCTTAAGGATCTGCACACATTTTGAGTCCAAAAAAAAAAACATCATTTGCCTCTCCTATGTCACCAGAAAAGAAGCAATATAGACTGAAACCTACTAGGTTGACCCTATGAAGCATGTCAAAAATCTCATCCTCTGGAGTTTCTAGTTGCCTTTCAGGTCAAATTCCCGAAACCATGATTCCAATTATCACATCATCACTATAGCCAGAGACCGGCCAGAGCCCATAAGAAGTGTTACGGCCCATGAATTGTGGCATCCTGGTAGTATGCAATTGGGTGGTAAAATCTTCAGAGACTATGATCGACTACACCGTCCAAATTTTCCAGAGCCTGAGCTTGGCTGCAAAGCCATGGAACACATGCTGGACTCAAGATTGCATTGCATAAGCTACACAAACTCAGATGGGCTGTAGAGCAATTGCAGCGGTGACTATGCTCCCGGCACAGCCACGTAGCCCTTGATGTAGTCATTCCTCCCAATTGAAACATAGAACAGAGACCTGGAGATGAGGTGGTGTGCTTGCTGGATTCCCAACTTTGAGGTCAGCACTTGCTTCACGGAGCTGAAGAAAGAGACCCGTTCATGCAAAGGTATGTGATGTCCAGCACTTGCTTGATGGAGCTGAAGAAAGAGACATGTTCATGCACACAGGTGGACACGTGTGTGCATGCATGCATACTCAAGAATAGAGCATTAGATTACATCTCTAGCATCAAAAAAAGCTCTTCTTTGGCTTCAAGGACTGTGTTATGAGACATGTGAAAGGGTTACAGAAAGAGACTTGCCAGATAAAATCCAAGGATTGGAAAGGAGTTTGAGGACTCACAAAAGTGCTACCCGTGGAGTTGAGTATGCCTGAGGAAGCTAAAGCAAAAGATAACTCCCTTCAGGACATTGTCGCCTGCTGACAGGCATTATATATAGCAGTAAAGACTAATAATCGCTTTAACAAAATATCTTATGTAAATTATTATAAGAGGACATTCTTCACTTCAATATTTAAGTTATTAGAAATGGAAGTAGATGGGCTTTTGCCACGTGAAAGAATGCTTATCCAAGTACATGCCTGTCTTGTTTTACCTGATGGTTATGCTTTCATTGATTACCAGACACCATGTTGTTATTCATTTCATGAGAATGTTATTGTGGAGGTTTCTTCAATTGAGAAGGAAAAGGAGATGTGGAAAATTTTTGAAAGAGATGATTCCCAATATCCTTGTAACATAATGATGTGTGAAAAATGCATTTTCATCACAAAAAAGAGAAGAGAACGTAGGCCCCTTTCATCAGAAGAACAAAAATATATTGCATAATTTCTTGGTCTTCAAGAGAATACACTAGTAGGACATCTAGTTACCACATATAGAAGAATTCTTTATAATGGAGAAATATACAAGATCACAGATGACGTCGTGGTAAAAACTGACACTTTTTGTAGTACGTTAGAAAGTATAGGTCATTGGAAAGCAAGACTCACTAATTTTTTTTCCATTCAATGGGATAGAGAGTATTACACATTTTTTAGTGGAGAATATTACAAGCAATGCATAACTGTAAAAGAAAATGAAGAATGCTTACTTATAGATCCAATCATGGGAATGAGTGTACTACAAACTCAACGACTTCCATTTACATGGGATTGCATAAGACTATTGAGTTCTTTATTGCATAAGTTTGTTCCTTTACCTTTACATAATAGACTTGTTGCATATGAGGTAAAAGATCTAATTCAAAGAACAAGATTATTACAAATAGGGGCAGTTGGTTGTATACCTCCTTGGTTGGAAAAATATGATATTGTGTTGGCAAGAAAACATGATGATCTGGATGGGGAGTACATTCATGCAATGATAAGAGAGGTAAATTATGAAGAAAAAATGTGAAAATTGTCATGGTTTAAGTGTGATCATAATAGAAGTACATGGAGAATTGATATTGATGAAGATATTTGGAGGGATTGGAACTTGTGTTGCATGGTAATGTCAAACTTTGAAGTTACAAAGAGAAGAAGAGTAACATTATCAATTGGAGAGTCTATAGATGTTCCAATAGTGTGGAGATCACGTGATGTAACTTGACTACTTTAGAGAGAGAGCGTGTATGTGTGTTGCATTCTTGGAGATCCAAATTGGTTCTAGTAGCATTGGTCATAATGGACATCATTATCTGATCGCCATCCCATTGTGTATATCATAATGCTTTATCTATGGGTGTTTGTATATTAGGATAGTATCTCGTGGATATAGCTCATGTTGTGTCTCATGTATAGGTAGTTGGACCTTTGTGTGTATGTGTGTATGTGTGCATGTGTGATTATTAAAAAATGAGAAAATTTCTTGCTTGAAGAAGATTAATGTATGGATATAATCTCTTGTTTGAGGAATACTAGCATATAAAGTTGTGAATTTGATTTTAGCTTGTATCTTGTTTGATTTTAGCTTGTCTCATGGTTTGTATAGTTGTATATTGTATCCTTTTATATGATTGATTGATTCTTTATTGGTTGAATATTAACATAGTTTCTTGATTTTATTTCAGCTTGTCTCATGGCCTCCCCAAGTCAACAAACTCTAGATTCAATGATCCAAACTATCATCACTCTGCAAAAAACAATTGAGGAACTAAAATCAAAGAATGATAGTTCTGAACAAACAATAAGCATGAGCAAACCAGTTTCAATACCAAGTAAAAGAGTCCACTTTCCATCTCAAAAGTAAATCAAGAGTATACAAATAGGGGATGTATCTCTGATGAAGACTCCTACATATGACCAGATTTTCAAACCACCTAAAAGGATTAGTCAAGAAGACCAAGATGAGTTTGGAAAACCATTTTTACTAAAATACTATCAAGATACGCAAAATATTAGGTATTGTGCTAATCACAGAAAAGTATATAATTGGGTCAAGAGCAATGAGATTGGCAATGATTTATGGTTTCATAATAATAAAGATGACAAACATAGAATTTTAGAGATCATAGATCAAAACTATGATCAAATTTTAACCCTTGAGTTTCCTGGTGCTACTTACCTTTGGAAAAAGGAGGATGTATATCTGTATTATCTTTCTGTTGCTCAAAATCTCAAAAAGAAACTCAAGAGGAAAAGATCATCTTTGGTGGATATATACTTGGTAAGCATACTTATTTATCAAATTTTCTCACCATAGATTATATACATAAGAAATTGGTACTGATTGGCACAACTGTGTTTTTTTAATAGAAGAATCATAGCTTCGAGCAAGTAGATATGCAACAAAACCCGGTAAGATTTGCAATTTTCATCTCAAGTTTTATTTTTTCTATTGTATAATTTTTATTATCTTGATCTTTATTATAATCATTTCACTTTAAGTTTCTTAGATATATTTACCTTTCATTATATTTTCTCTAAAATTTTAGGATACAAGTGAGGAGGTGTGTTATCCACAACTTATGGTGGAAGAACAATGTATCTTTTCTGAGAATAGTGCAACACATGTATGTACATTGTTCACCCATTTAAATATTTAAATATTTGGAGTTTTTAGTTTTTGATATTGACTTCAATTTTCTTGCTTGTACTAGTTGGAATCTCACAATGGTGGTCCGCCTCTTGTTTCAATTTTTGCTTCCGAAAAATGTCAAAAAATAATGAAATGGTTAGTATATCTTGGTTTGTATTCTATTTTCATTTGATTGTCTCTAACACTTAACCTATGTTTCAGGACTATTTAAAATCAGATCATAGTTTTATGGAGCTACTACAAGGAATTCCATCTGTATGAGGAATATATACATATATTCTTAATTTTTGTATACTTTTAAATTAAAAGATATTCCATTTTAAGTTTTATTTTTCTTGTATTATAGGGTTCATGTAGTAGTGAACACTCTCTGCCACAAGATATGATCCAAGATCCTGAGGAGGTTGAAGTAGCACGGAAAAGTCTTCGTGTACGAAAGGTATGCTTAGCCATCTCTTGATATTTTATTTTAATATATGCATTTAATAAATTATATCTAATTACAAACTTATTGTGATAAGATGAGCGAGAAAATGCAGCAAAGCAAGCAATAACAAAAGGAGAGTAAGGGCAAAAATAAGAAATTATATAAGGTACTTCTTTGCATTTCTTTTTACTAAATGTGGCATAATTTTATTTTGTTAACTTTATTTTCTTGTCTATACTATAGACTCTTGATCATGTTGAGCCATCAAAAAGTGTGGATCCTTTTAATGTAGAATTGCCATCAAGAACTTCCTCGGTAACTCAATGTTATTAAACATTAAGAAAATAGAGTAGCTAATTAAATTATGATATAGTAGCACACTAATCTATGTTGTATTTCTAAAATGCAGGTTGTTAATGCATTTGAAGAGGAAGACGAAGAAACCATTCTCCTCAAATATTTAGACATCCAATCCATTGATGAGCTATATGCATCGTTAAAATCTACATATGGTGTTATTAAGAGAGATCCTACTTTTTTAGGAGGACGCAATGAGCAAACATTGCCAGCCATGAGAAAAGCTCTTGTGGATTTGTTACTCTATAGAGAGAAAATTCATGTCACAAAAAAGCACAATAAACCTTTGAGTATTGATGATATATGTATCTTGAATTGACCTCCTTATTAATGAAGATAACATCTTTTAATTATTTCTATTATTTTGATTTATATTTTTTACCATAATAGTAATTCTTAAAACTATCTACATGATTGCAACTAGTTTTCTTATATATAAGAAATACTATATGATTAGTTCTAACTAGTCTGTTTATATAGTAAAATTTCACTACATAGATAACTAGAAAATTTTGAAATTCCTATACATAAATATTCTACTATATCACTAACTTGTAAAGTGTTCCACTTTTACTATATGAGACTTTTTCTAGATACTTTAATAAGTATCTAGAAAATTTCTCTTTTTTTTCTATATGGATAGGTGTCTAAAGTTCCTTGTGTTCATCGTTTCATCATCATATCTTTTCTTGTCATCCTTAACGTCAGCAACTTTATCGTCATCTACAACACCATTAGCTTTCATTCCAACAACTCAGTTATCTTGAACAAGGATTGACTGTAGTGTGAATATTGACCGAAGGGAGCACAACCATTGCCTTTCTCTCCCTCCTATAGCCAAAGCTCTATGGTGCAACCACTATATTCTAACTGCAATTCAACTTACTACAGGATCACTTTAGAAGAGAGAACATTCTGACAATTGTATTTTTGAGCTTCATGAAGTTGGAGTATTGCTACACAGATTTGAATGCTTCAAAAGTTGTTGCAATCAAAAAACTTGGAGCTTTTGAGAGTTATTATATTTTCAAGACAAGGAAACAAATGAGAGTTACCAAGGGCCTTTAGCATATTGGATTGGGAATAGAGTTTTACCTCCAGTACACACCGGTTCTGATTGTACTGATTCTGAGTCCCTATAATGTGTTGAATCATCGCTTCAAGTTGAAGTCCTATAATCATGTGATGTAACGTTCCAAATTTCTTCTTTTTTTTTCACGTGAATTACCCTTATAGGAAGGGGGGGGATATCGATATGGCAATTTCTTGAGGATAATGCAATTTTTTTTCAATTCCCCTCCCCCCCGGTTTAAATCCTTTTTAAGGGCCTTCTTAGCCCCTTTCCCTTGGTTCAAATCCACCTTAACCCCCCCATGTTTAACCTATAAGCCCCCCCTTCTTCTGTTTTTTTGAAACCCCTTTTCACCCCCCTCGTGTCCCCTTTTTTTTTAACACACTCTTTTCCCCCGTGCTATAAGCCCCTTTCACCCTTCACCTTTCCCCTTGGCTTGGAACTTACCCCCCGTGTCCAAAAATCCCTTCAAGATCCCCCTTCCTATACCCTTCCACTCCCGTGTCCAAAGATCTCCCAAGGCCCCTTTCATATGCTTTTTGAAACCACACTCACACACGCCATTTTCACCGTGTATATACCCTATAGACCCTTTTCTTTAGGCCTTGTAAGCCTTTCCCTCCCAAATGAATTAAGGCCTTAAATGTCTTATTACCCCCTTCTCGTGGTTAATCCCTTAACAAATCCTTGCCTCGAAAAAGAGAAGAAGAGTATTGAAGCGACGGTGGAATTCCGAAAAGGAGTGTAAAATTGCTTCCACGTTCGAAGGACTACAACTGCGATGCCGCCTAAGAAAGTCCAAGGAGTAGCTGCGGGAGGGTCATCTCCCGGTATCCATGTGGATATCTCACCCCAAACCCACATTTTTTCCTTCTTAATTTTATATCGGTTTTAATTCAATCGTGCAAGATGAATTGTTAGGGATAAGATATATTTTGTCCTAGTTATTTATGACGAAGGAATTTAGTTTAATTGAACATGCAAAATAAATAAAGTATAAACATAGTTTTCCTTCAAAATAACATTATGCATTGAAACGAATTATGAACAAGATTATTTACCCACTAAAGTAGTATACTTCGGTTAAGTTTGGAAGATATAAAACTGCATCTTGCACTATTAACCCCTATTCTTTTTATAACGAGTCATCATGGAAGGTGCCAATCATGAGGTTTCTTACGTTGCTTAAACTCTAGGAAGTTATCATTGCTAACTGCATAACTTAGCAAGGAAAATATTTCTTATTTGGCATGAGTTTTGTTCGCAAGGAAAAATGAAGATTAATTTAATTTACCTAACCTCAAATCAATAAAGTTTAGGATTGAAAAATCAATTGACACATAGATAACAAATCGTGTGGAGGTGATCTCGATATTACCTTCTAAAAGTTAACCAAATTAATATAAACTTAGAAATACCTATGTTGCGAAATATTCATTGGGAATGATTTAAAATCCAAGAAACGTTTATACCTTAAATACTTGCCCACATTCCCTGATTGTAGGGTCAGTAAATCGTAAACGTAAAAGAACTAGGGTTTGTCCCTGAG
The DNA here is from genome assembly GCF_053477565.2 of Lygodium microphyllum. NCBI lineage: Eukaryota > Viridiplantae > Streptophyta > Polypodiopsida > Schizaeales > Lygodiaceae > Lygodium > Lygodium microphyllum. The sequence continues at coordinate 116,799,377 of NC_141157.1, forward strand.
TTTCTTAAAGGAAATAATAAAAGCTAGGAAATCCTAGGTCTGACAAACGTCAGCTTAAAGAAACTGAAACGGATTGTTTCATCGCATAGTATGATGCACGACTTGCGCAGCAAGTACGAAGTCATATGGTCTTGTGATTGATTCACAAGAAGAAAGGTTAAATACCCTCAACAAGGATGGCGGATTCTTACGCAAGTTATCTTGCAAAAGGATGTATTCTTTGATATCCTTCTAAGTAAGGAAGGTTAAAAACTGGAAACTAAAGTATCCAATGAGCTTTAGGGTTGACCAAGTAGGGTTAATAGGGTGCGCCCTAGCCCAGAATATAAAGGATCTTGCCGAGTTGCAAGGCACCTCGGATCGAGTGCTAGATGCGTTCAAAAGGAAAGATTCCTTCCTTAATAGTTTGCCAACAACAAGATCGATCAATGGAAATGTTTGTGCTTGGTAGAGATTTTAGAGAACTGTTTGATGTATTAATTACAAATTAAATGAATATCTATACTTCGGGTTGAAGGCCTGAAGGAAGAGGCAGCTTCAGTTACCCTCGACTGTCTACCTAACCCTAACCAAGGGGGTTGTTGACCGCATCCGGAACGTGGACCGAACCCCCTGCGAGAGGTCTCTCTGTTGAGCGCTACTTGGAGCAAGAGGACGCTTGGGTGCCAGAGGGGGACTCCGGCCGTAAATCCCTTGCCTTCCGGGTCCTGCATAAGAGGCTAACGTGACTCGGGATTGGATCTCGAGGCCCGTATACTAGTCTACGGGTGGAAACTTGGAATAGTGATCCTTGTGGATTGCTGGAAAGCCTTGGAGTGGATTATGGACAAGCCTATGGGCGGAACTCCTTGTATTTCAAAGATAAATATGATGATTTGTTAATAAAGAACTTGTCTGATATTGTTTTTCTATGTCACGTGATAAGATTAGGTGAAGGAACCAGTGCTTAACGGATTAATTAAAGAAGCTGATTGTTACATGTCCAATTAATATGTTAGATAATTACATAACTAAAACAAACCGAGGAAAGTGCGGAGGATGGGCCATGGGTCCGTCCTACGGTTGGGTGGTCCCGATTGGCCGGGAACTTTTCTCAAATCTCGAAGAACAGCGGAATGATCATCAAAGGACACAAACAACAAAAGCGTTGACCTAGAGTTATGTCTTACCCGATTTACGCTGTTTTAGGGGAATGCAATGGGACTATGTCTTATGGCAGAGAGGTTGAGCTTTGCATCCCTCTCGTTTCCCATTCTCCTTGAACCAAGTGCAGCGTGAATCCACTTTAGACCTGGCGTTTCTGCGTAAAGTAGTTCGCTTGGGTCCGACGCTATGTGCTGTTAGGAAATGACCAATAAGGAAAACCCTAATTCCGGTCGATCCTAAGTGGGAATGGCCATAATACTTCCGCTACGTGGCAGACACGGAAAGCCCTAGATTGAAATCTTGTAACATTCCATGGGAGTGCCGGGCGGCGCTTTCTAGACATCCTTTCCGATGGACTGCTAAGATGTGTCGTGGATGATACTAGTGGACACGTTACATGTGATTGTAGTGGACTACCGTGTTATGTGCACTGAAGTCAAAGAGTTGGAGTGAGCATCATGGCGTGCGAGCACAGCTCTGTGATGTGATAAGAATTTGATCGAAGCATTGAGTAGCCAGACAAATTTAAATTTGGATAAACAACTTTTGTGAATCAATAAATCAAATCGTTTTGAGCTCTTTGAGTGTTTTGCTTTCTTTTGTGCTTGTGATCTTGAGTAAACAGAAGCTCGGCACCTACCCAAAATGGAAGTGTGAGACAATAATCCTAGACCTATCCACATGTAGTGAACCCGATGTGAAAGCCAAAACTGGGATTGCAAGCGATGGATGAAGGAATGGAAAATGCAATAGATGCAGTATATGAGGAAATGTGTGTATTTGATGGTTATGATCCTAAAGGTTATCTTACATGCTACAAGTCAGAGATGAAACTTAGACGTGTCCTAGATGAACGCACGATCAAAGAATTTAAACATTTAGAGATTCTGGATTTTCATGAGAAAATGAATGAATTGGATAGAGTTTATGCAAATAGTTTGACAGATTTTGAAGATGTTGTTATACAAGTGGGTAACTGTTATTTGGAATCAGAGATACGAGAAACCTTTGGTGGTCAAGTGTTCCTGAAGAACCACATCTAGGTGTTCTAGAAGAACCAGATGTAGGTGCTCTTGAAGAACTAGATGCAGGTTTTCCAAAAGAACTAGATACAAGTGTTCTAGAAGAACAAGAACATCAGGGTTAGTGGCAAAAGTCAAGGTATGTCAAATTTTGGGAGCAAATTTGTGCAAATCTTAAAGTAAAGAAAGATGCATACCTTATCAAAGATGGTGATGTTTTGGAACCTCATGATGAGGAAAAAGCTAGAGTTCTCCATGCGCAATTGGAAAACCAGGTTTTGGACAATTCTACATAGGTCGAAGATATAAACTAAATTGAAGGTGAACAAAAATTTTCACAAGTGATGAATGCCACAACTACCTCCAATAGTAGTTCCAGTGAGGATGGAGATGAAGGTGTATGAGTAGCTCAAAGGAAAATACTATCTACATGGACTATTCTTAGGTTTTTGATTATGGTTCGTATGCTTGTGATTTTACTATGGAGGATGATGTGCAATCTCTTGGTGCATTCAATGAGAAGCTTTGCTATGATGATGCTATGGAAAGGGAAATTAATGCTATTTTTATGATGCATGCTGAGTCTTGTGATGTTGGAGTTTACAAATATCTTATGGAGGGTAACAAGGAGGAAGAGTTTTTTACAAGTCATAATACCCCTATGTATAATATATGTGATGAGGTTTCTTTTGGTCATCATCATAAAGGTGATTTACATGATTCTTTGGTAGTGAAGGAAGACATGGAACTTTTTCCTTTTCTTGATGAAGCTTTAGATAGGTTTTTCATTCTAGATTATAAGAGTAACAATCACTGTAAAGATAAACCAAATTTAATGCAACAAGGACAAGAGGATAATGAAGAGTCGATGCATATGTTTGTAGAGGTTCCTAAGGATTTTTCACCTAGCACAAATGTTGTACAAGGAGTTATTCAGATTCTAAGTGGGGTTATCATATCAAATGTGCTACTTATGGATGTTGAGACTTGTTTGGTTAGAGGGGGTGATTAGCCCACATTTATGTTTTTGATGCAATGATTAGCCCAGACCTTGTGACATGGAATGCATTAACCATAGGATATGCATAAAAAGGGTAGTGTGAAAATTTTTGTTTCAAATATTTAACAAAATGAGGAATATAAATATACTACCAAATGAGATCACATTTCTCAACGTGCTTTTTGTCTTCAATCATGATGGGCTTGTTGATAAGGGTCAGCACTATTTTGAGGTTATGATCAGCAATGAGTATCACAACTCACTCAATATTGAGCACTAAAACAACATGGTCGATATCCTTGGGCAAGCTGGTCAGGCTATTGTTATGTTGGATAGGATGCCTTTCCAACAAAATCTTGTCACATGGTGTAGCTTGTTTGGAGCTTGCCACAAATGGGATAAAGTCGAGCTTGGCAAGATTGAAACAATTATTCACTCATGGAAAGGGTTAATGAGCTTTTGTGGAGGACGAGGACAATAAAAAATGAAGATTAGCACTAAAAATAAGAGTAGATTTTTTTCTGTCCTCCATCATCTATGAAGATTGTTTGACTTACTCTACCTCAGAGGAAGCCATGCTGACCTGAATTGAGAGTGGAGACTCTACAAGGACTGAAGTTGATTTGACAAGGCATAGATCCTCCCAAACATAACACTAGGATGTGATTTTATGTTGCATGATATATGGAAGGCATGTCATCATGATCAAGTATCATTATCTATGAGCTATACTATGGAAGGCACAATCGCACGGAGACATGGATTGTGAGTACCATTGTTGTCGAGGATGGGTATAATCATGATCACACACAATAATGTTACATATGAGGAGAAGAAGTGGGGTCTAGGGGCTACAACTGATTCAGAATAGGCATGTTGATTAGCAAGAGAAGCATCTACATCTTCATCATTCATTCATCATCATATCTTTTCATGTCATCCACAACATCAGCAACTCTATTGTCATCTACAATGCCATTAGCTTTCATTCCAACAACTCAGTCATCTTGAACAAGGATTGCTTGCAGTGTGAATATTGACTAAAGGAGCACAACCATTGTCTTTTTCTCACTCTTGTATTCAAAGCTCTATGATGCAACCAGTGTATTCTAACTGCAAATCACTTGCTACAGGATCACTTTAGAAGAGAGAACATTCTAACAATTGACTTTTTGAGCTACATGAAGTTGGAGTATTGCTACACAGATTTGAATGCTTCATGATTTGTTGCAATCAAGAAACTTGGAGCTTTTGAGAGTTTCTATTATCTTTTCAGGACAAGGAAACAAACGAGAGTTACCAAGGTCCTTTAGCATATTGGATTGGGAATAGAGTTTTACCTCCAACACACAGTGGTTCTGATTGTATTGATTCTGAGTGCCTATCAGGACTTCAAGTCGAATCACTATAATTGTGTGACTGCAATGGACTATAATGTTATGTGTAGTGAAGTCAAAGAGTTGGAGCGAGCATCATGGACTACGAGTACAACTCTAAGATGTGTTAAGAATTTGATCCGAGCATTGAGTAGCCGAATGAATTTGAAATCAAGAAAACAACTTTTGTGAGTCAATAAATCAAATCATTTTGAGTTCTTTGAGTTTTTGCTTTCTTTCGTGCTTGTGATCTCCAGTAAATAGAGGCTCGATGCCTTCCGGCATTGAAATGTGAGACGAGAATCCCAGATCCATCCACATGTACTGGGGAGGTCACTCATAAATATATGTATGTATGCAGATGATATAGAGGGTATACATATAGTAAATTACCCGATCCTATTTCATAAATATCCCATTTCTCTCTCTATTATGTATTTTGATTGGTGTATTTCAATTTTCTCTGAGGTATCTTTGATAACTATATTGCTGAGATGTATTCTCATCACCATATTTAGATTGTACTTTTGATCATTGCAAGTTGGACAAGATTTTAGTCCCCCAGAAGCCAACAAGTGTGATTTATGAATAGAATTGGAATGGTGCTCTCTCTAGTCTTAGATAGATGTACTAGGTTATGAATAGACTTGGAATGGTGCTTTGTTGGTTAGACATACTAGGTTATGGATGTAAAGAGCCAAAGCTGACTTGTGGACCTCATCACCTTGAGAAACGTGGTTGGCTTAGGAAGGTTTCATAAACATCTAGACGAACAAACACCTTAGAATGCATAAACTGAAAGAAATGAAAGGTGAATTTGGGTACTCTTGCTTTCAAAATTATCTAGATGCTTGCATGTATTTGATCGGTGGCAATGGCTAGCCACTCTTTTTTGTGTACTATAGAAAACTATACACTCACCTTCTTCTTGTCAAATTTAGCAACACTAAGATAGTTCTCTCCCACATTGGATAATTGCAACCTCAATTAATGGCTCTATTTACACACATTTGTCTCTGAATGAATATGAAATGGCCCTTAGTTATTCTAGAGCATCGATCCCAATAGCAAATGCTTTTGTCTTAATTTGTATGCTTAGGTCCTTTATGGATTACATGGTCATAGCTAAAAAATTGATATTTTCTAACATAGTCACTCTAGAATGAGTTGTGATAAAGAAAAAAAAGTGGAGTTCTTGTCTATGGCCAGGGCCCCACCCAAGCTTGTATTGCCACCCCTGCATTCATCTGGAGAATTGTTCTATTAGGATGACTACCAACCAAGCCATCGCAATGGGTTGTTGAACTATGTTGCTTTCTATTTTCTATTTTTATTTTTTATGGTTGTAATAGTCATAGTGTAACTCCTCCTTTCTATGGACCTCTAAAAGTTAGTCCATAAGGGGCCTTACTAGGAGATCCTAGGGTCTTTGAGTTATCTAGAGTATACAACATATGTGCCGTGTTATTTTAAGAACTACTAAAGGAAGATTATGGCTCATTTGACACTTGTTAACTATGGCAGTCAAGGTGAGCACCACAACTTTCTCGTTTGAAGAAGTTATACAAATACCAACATTTTCTTCTAATAAGAGCAATAGGATATCTCAAAAAAATTGGATCATTTCAACCCTCTAGGTCTAAGTCCAAACACTATAACCATTCGAAATCTTGATGGTTTCTCATCCAAGGCTCATAGGGTCCTAGACCAAGATTATGTTTACATTGGCATGTCCAAGCTTGCAAGGGTGAGTATTTTACTATTGTTCTTAAATTAACCATGATTTGTAGACCAATTCATGCAACGATTGCATGAAAACCTATAACGTTTTTAATCCAAACATTGCCAAGTGTGCCATTATACAATATTCTATGTCCGCATGAAATATCAAAACATGTGCATTAAATGGTTACATAATCGAAAAAAGTTAGAGAAAAGAGAGTAATATTGCACAAAATAGGTATGTAACTTGGTTTCAGGCCTCCTTTTTTTGCAACATGGTGGTCATTTCCAACATTTAGTGCTAGGATAAACAAGCGCATGACTATATATGGATATGGCCTTTTGACTAAAAGCGAAGAGGCTTGCATGTGTGGGTGTGTATGTGCATGTGTATGCATGTGCACACGTGTTCATGTGTGTGTGTGTGTGTGTGTCCATGCATACATACAACACATGTGCACACAACATGTTCATATGTGTGGGGGGAGGGTTTAGAAAATCTAGGTTCACCTCCATATGGTTACTTTAAATTTCATTAATTTTGATATTGTGTTTACAAATTTATTATAATCTCCAATACATAGAACTTTGAGACAAGGTAGAAAATTCTCTATGTACTTATAGTTCCCTACTATTACAATTAAGAAATGGCATTATTTCATAATTCCATACAAGGAGAAGTAGGAAATTACATTTATGTATACTCTTATATAGGGAGTTTCAAAAGAAGATAGGAAATAGTATATATTGACCTTTAATTTGGTACTATTAGATGTGGGGAGTGTGATCCCCTATTTGTATGTAGGGAATACATGCATACACACATAGGAAGTACTGCAATATTTCCTACATTTCACAAGATTTCCTATATAGGGATTAATTAAAAGTCCCTTGTGTTGTACTATTAAAAATAGATTTTGGTATGTATTTGAGTCCATCCAAAGTCCTCAATAAGTCATTCAAACTTAATATTGGAGATTTAGACTATTTTGATAGATGAATTTTGCTACGTAAAAATCTTATAAATATTGTGTTCAAGTAAACCATAAGCACATATCCAAAATACTTCTATAGATGCCTTTTCCTTGCTCTTCCTTCACTGAACCCTCTGGGGTTCACTATTTATATATATTGTATATCACATGCATTCATACCTATAGTTTTATGATATCCACCCCCTCTAAACATGCACATTCTCCAAATGGGCCAATAGTTTAGTCTGCCTAGATTAAAAACCCATATATGTGTTTGCCAAGGTATCATACTTTGGATCATTTTGCCTCCAAGATCATAAATCTGAATATCTATCTTCATCACATAACATGTCCAATAACTCCCATCTAGATCGTAAGATATCAAGAGCTTGATCTTCTTATCATGTGCATATCCCTCTATATTTAATGTTGTCTCATCCAAATTGTGTTGTAACTCAAGCTCTGTAAATCCACAAGGATCATATAGTATCTTAGGTTCAAGCTCATATGTCAATGCATATTACTTATCCTCATCTTCACTACCAAATTTCTTATCATTTATTGAACTCTCCTCTATATTTGTGTCTTTTACATCTCCTAGCATGAATCCTTGTACATCTCGCCTTGTCTTATCAACCCATATAGCATTCCAAGCTTTGTAAATCCTCTCGGATCATATAGCAAAACACCAATCATATCATGCTTTGTAGACACTCTTGAACCACACTCTTGTATATATACTTTTTCTAAGTCTTTCCACATATTCTACAAAAACACTGGCAAAATCACCGATGGAGTATCTTCACACCCTCTAGTCTCGCAATCTACATTGAAATCTAGAATATCTTCGTTCTACTCCTCTTTATCTTCTATATCTTGTATATGGTCATATTCAATCAAAGCATCTATCACTACCATTGTACCATTAAAAGCAACAACTTGTTTATTATGGAGGACTCATTCTGCTATTACAATATCTGCAATTACCATCAAAGCATATGTATCTTCAAGCAACTCATAAGTCTTAGTTAAAATCTTTTGTTTCTTTAGCACTCTCTATTAGTGTCTTTGTCAAAATTACTATATCTCTAGCTCGGGGAAGTTACAATTTTTTTATCATGTACATCATGTGTGTTCAAAATCTACTTATAAATATCCTTATTTGTGAAATTTTATTGAATAAAACATAAACCTTTTCTATAAAATCTATAAGTAACCCCTTCATATTACGCACTTCTATATGTAAAAAATGTATAAAAAAGGTATTTTAAAATTACCTTATATTGAACCCATGCAATGCACATATATATTCATGAGTAACTTTTTGGAGACCTCCAATCAATGTCTTAGTAGGTGGATCCTCTGTATCAAACATACCCTCTATCAAATATAATTCTTGCTCCAAATGGGCATCACTTGACTCCATTGGATAAAACTTATCAACTTTCTACTCTTTGGACTACACAAGGACAACCCCACACTTTGGATGCTAAAATAATTTAGCATTAAACTCTGACTGATGTAATTCAATCCTCTACAACTCTATCGGCTCTAATACTTTAACTTTCTTCTTTGTTTATTGAAACAAATTAGTAGATAACTCTTCCCATCAAGGAAAGATAGCATCCACCATATCCAAGGCATGTTTTTATATAAGTCTCGATCTAATTTGAAATTCTATTTTTAATATATCTAAAATATTTGTAGCAAATTCTATATATGGTAGCCCATATACTTCCTCAACACTCTCTTTATTTCATGCAAACAACTCTCTCTTCTTAATTATTTCTCTTTCTTGCAAGTATATTTCCATAGCTCTATTTTGCTCTTAGGCTTCTTTTCAACTTGTATTCCATAAGTTGAAGCATCTCTTGTGGTTACATAAGATGGGATCTTGATCAATAAGGCAAGAGTCAAGCGACAACAATAATATAAAACAAAGATCTTTGTGTTTTTGACAAGAAAAGTTGATACATGAGTTTAAGAAAAAATCTAAAATCTCTATTGTTAAGAACTAAGAGACTCTTCTATTGAGTGGCCTTCTTGGGGGCTAAGGCACTGCAATGTGTCCTTGATGCCAAATAAATAATTCAATTTAATTTAAAAATTGTCTAAGACTTCTACTTCATCTATGTTTCTATTTATACAACACTATCCATTCTGTACAGACTCAAAATCATGCTTCTAAAATACAAAAGCTTGCTTTTTCCTTTCTTGCCTTTAATTTTTTCTTTCTCTATTTTCATTTTTTTGTAGGCCCTAAGTTAGGGTGCAACTTTTTGACCATAATTTTGTCATATGAATTCTAAAATGTTGGAGCTATATATAGCTCACCCTATCTAGACTAGGTCTCACCTATATCTATGTAGATTGTGATCAACATGAGATAGTGTTTGGGAGTGTACATGGTGTGTCTCTTCTCTCCCTCTTCTCTACATATCTTCTCTCTCTTCATCTCAACATGGTATCAAAGCTATCACGATCGACTACAACCACTTCCGTAACGGAGAAAATCAAGAAGTATATCTCCAAATCTTGACTCATGTTCTTGTTATGCTTAAATTTGATGTATTGTGTCTATTCTAAGTATCTTATGTTATGAAATTGTAAGCACAGAAGAAGTTCACTCGACTATCATTGATTATCATTTAGATTGTAGATATGTTGAATAGTAGATATGCCTTCCTAGGACACCCTAAAAAAATTTATTTGGAAAACTCTTAAGGAAACACCTTTCTCAAGAAAACCAATTTTTCTGATGTGCTAGGACTGCCAAGATTTTTTCTATCAAATCCAAGCTCAATTTTAAGTTATGTGTCAAAAGTTATGTCAATTCAGGTAAATTAGACTTAGAACAGAAAAATAAACATGACAATAGCTTTTCGTGCATACTTTTATGACACAAGTTTCATCATGATTACTATCTGGTATTTCTACATTTTTGCCAAAATTAGCTAGATCATTATCTATTCTTTGCCAAAAAGTAAAGTGATAATGTTTTGAGCATTGTTCATCATTCTCACCTATGTTAGAACAATTTCTTCTCTCACGAGTTTTGTCTCTTTTGGGTCACTTTATTCTTGCCAACGTTTCATCTATCTTCGGTCTCTTTCTTTTGGAGTATGCTTTTTGAACAAAATTTCATTTCTTACAACATAGCTTCTATGCACAATTTGTTGTGCTACACTTTTGTCTCGTTGTTTCGTATATGGTGTGTAGATTATGTGATCTCATATTGTATATATTCTCTCAGCCAGCTATGTAGAATTCTATAATCATCAATGAATTTCCTTCTAAACAACGTTTTGCTCCTCGCTTTCAAGGAAAAGGATTCCTTAGGTGGAAAGTAAAGATGCTGCTAGTTCTTAAAGGTGATGACTTGTATGATATTGTTCTTGGTAATTATGGATGTCCGCATCAACCAATTGATCAAGCTCATGATAATATGCTTGTAACTAAAGGGTCTATCTTTGGAGAATGGCAAACTATTTATAATGAGTGGGTGATGCAACAAAGCAGCTCATCAATATATTCTTTTTGCGCTTCAAGAGTCTCTTATGCTTGATGTATATAATATTTCAACCTCACAAGCTAGATGAGAGTATTTCATAGCAAATTTTAAGAAGAAATCAATTATCTTTGTAGTTAGCTCATTGAGTTACAATACAACATTAGAACTTCTATGACAACACATATCGAATCATTTAAGAATATTATCAATCAGCTTGCTACTACTACTTATGCTATTCCATGAAATAAATTTCTTGTTTTGATTGAATATTCACAATGACATGAACGATGGCACACAAATCAAGAAATAGTTATAATCTCACAAGAGGACATGCGATCAGAACAAATCAACCAAGATTTACTTTCTCGAAGGCATCCCTTTCCACGCTGTACACATAGGAGTCGTCATAGTGGTAACTTCTCTCATCTCAAGTTTCCTAACAAACATTATTCTTATTGCAATAGAAATTGTCACACTATAGATGATTGCTAAGCAAAACAAAATGGTGAAGAACAAGGTATTAGAAAAAAACCATGTTTATCTAGAGATTATTCTCCTTGTGACTACTGCAAAAAGAGTAATCATCTAATCCATCTATGTTTCAAGAGTCGTTTTGATTCAGATCATTATAGAGCATATGTTGTTACACATCACAACATTACTAAAGAAGCAAATTTTGAGTTATTCTATCTCTCCAAAAGGATACTTCATGTTTGTGATGGATCTCTTTTTATTATTGATTCTGGTGCTATGAGAAACATGACATATTAGTCCCAATGGTTACATAATTATCATTCTATTCCTATCAAGAAATTGGTTTATCTTGCTGACAACACAATCTATTAAGTCAAATATATAGGTGATTTATATCTCGGTACTCTTTCTTCAATAAGAATTCTGCATGGAGTTCTACATATCTCAGATCTACAAACTAATCTTCTTTCAGTTGCAAGACTTGTGGATCTTGGCCTCCTTGTTAGTTTTGAACATACCAAGTGTTGCATTGTGAAAGATGGCCAAACCATATTTGTTGCTCCTTGAAATGGTAATCTTTTTCAATTCTGTTTAAATGAAGATATTGCTAATGTTGTTACAACTCCTAGTGATCTTAAGAGCAAAATATGGCATCATCGCTTTGTTCACTGTGATTTTTCTAAGCTATGGAATTCACAGCTTGACCTCATATGAGTATTTGTGAATATTGTGCTCTTGGAAAGAATTTTCACAAACCCTTTTCAATTTCCACCAAAACTCATTCTAGAGATTTACTTGATCATATTCATAGTGATATTTGTGGACCTTTTTCTCCATCCAAATCTCAATATCTATATTTCATGACTTTTATTGATAACTTCTCAAGATAGACCACTGTTTTTCTCTTGCGACACAAATTAGAAGCTTTACTATCTTTTAAACAATATAAAAAATTTGCAGAACTTCATAGTGGTCATCGCATCAAGAAACTTCGTAGTGATAATGGTGGAGAAAACATTTCAAATGATTTTGATTATTATTGCAATAATCAGGGTATTCATCATGAGTATGTAGTTCCCTACTCTCCTCAATAGAATGGTATTGCTAAACATAAAAACATGACTATTCTCAATGCCATGTGATTTATGCTACTTCGTTCTCGCTTATCTCGGTAATTCTGGGATGAAGCGGTCTTAAGAGTAGTATTTGTGTAAAATCATATTACTACAACTACTCCTTCTATTAAAATACCGATAAATATTTGGATAGGTGAAACTCCTTTTATTTCATATTTTTGAACTTTTTGATGTATTGCTTATATTCATGTACCCAAAGAGACTTGTAGAAAACTTGATCCTCCCAGTTTGAAAGTTATTTTCATTGGATATTCAACTTTTTCGAAGAGATACATTTTTTATGATCCATCTTCCAAGAGGTAATCATAAGTCATGATGCTATTTTCAATGAGCAACTTATGGGAAGCACACATGGTCCTAGGAGGATGTTGGGCAGATGTGGTCACTAGAGGATGGTGATGATACAAAGTCATTGTTCACTTCTTCTCCTTTTCTATATGATGATGAACCTCCTTCATGGGATAATATTGACTCTTCAAATCAAGTTTTTAAACATCCACCTATTATTGCTGATGATAACCTTGGCCTTGATCTTTATGTTGATCTTCCAACTGATAATGAGCATGGTTCTTTTCATGTTTATGATGTGATATTCTTTAGAATGCTCTCAGTACTTGTGAAGACCTTGTCTCTTATAGGGACACCACGTCATCTCCACAGAAGGAACAATGGCAAGAGGCCATGGAAGCTGAGTATGAATCTCTTCTCTCTCTAAAGGTTCATGGGTTCTAACTTAGCTACCACCTAGATGTACTACTATTAAATGCAAGTGGTTTTATAAGACTAAAACATAAGTAGATTGAACATTTGACAAATTCAAAGCAAGGCTACTTGCCAAAGGTTTCTCACAAATTGCTTGAGTTTATTATCATGAAACTTTCTCACTTATTATTCATATTACCAGTATTCTGGCCTTATTAGTTTTTGCTATTGAGTTTGATTTGGAGGTTCACCAAATGGATGTGAGAACTGCTTTTCTTAATGGTAATTTGAAGGAAGAGATATACATGTGGCAATTAGAGGGATTTGTAGTCAAACATAAGAAGATTCTTGCTTTCAGACGTCGTGCACTTTATGGTCTCAAAAAATCTTCACAAGCTTAGTATGAAAAGATTGATCTCTTTCTTGAAAACAAGGTTTTATCTCTTGTTCTTCATATCCTAACTTATTTGTCAAGCACTGGAATGATAGTTGTGTTATTCTTGCTCTATGTGTGGATGATACCTTTCTTATTTCTAACAATCACAACTTTAACAAGTATAGAAGGTTTTATCTTTTGCATTTGACATGGTCTATCTTGGAGGCATACACTCATATCTTGGTATTCAGATTCAACGCTATTGAGAAAAGGGTATTTAATTACTACGTCAAACAATGTTCATTGGAGAAATTATTCAAGAGTTTTATTTGGGTTCTACACATCCTGCTAGTACTCGTCTTGTGACCAAAAACTCACATTCTATAGAATGATGGACAATTAGATTTACATCAATCTTATGCAAGTCTTCTTGGATGTCTTCAATTTTTTGGCTTGAATTCTAGCCCCGACATTCTTTTTGCTACAAATTTTCTTAGACAAAATCTTAGTTCTCCATGTCTTAAACATTGGACTGCAACTAAACAACTTTTGAAGTATTTGAAAGGCACTAAAGATTTTGGGTTAGTTTATTGAGGCAAACAACCCTCTAATTCTCTACATTCACTTCAATTTTGGGGTTATACAGATGCAGATTGGGCAAGCTCTCACTTATCTATCCATTCTCTACAGGTGGAAATTATTTCTTTATCAATGGTTGTCTTGTTTCCTAGACTAGCAAGAAATAGTGTTGTGTTGTTGTTTCCACTATAGAGGCTGATATATGTAGCTACATCTTTAACGGCTTGAGAGTTAGTATATGGCTTCAATAAGTTCTATTAGATATTGGCCATCCTCCTCTCTCCAGCGCATTGTTAAATTTGATATAGTTTCTCTCATAAGCTTTTTGTTTATTCTCATAAAAAGATGGAAAGAAGTAGATAAGGAAACTATCCATGGATGCCACTTCACCCGATATGCCATTGCAGTAGCCAAGCATCAAGCTAGCACTTGCAACCATGATGCATGATGTGATAACATAAAATATCACCTTATCAAATAAGACCATGTTGTTTGCCTTCTCCTTTTATTTTCCTTTGCTCCATTTCTTCTTCTTTCTTGTCACCTCCTCTACTTTTTGCAAGCTTATATGGCACTATCGTACCTTTGTCTTTCATGGGCAACATCACCACGTCCTCTCTCTCTCTCTCTCTCTCTCTCTCTCTCTCTCTCTCTCTCTCTCTCTCTCTCTCTGTGTGTCTCTCTCTCTCTCGCATAGTAGCTCTATCATCTTACACTACAACAAAAAGGCTCCATAGATGCGCTTGTAGACGCAATATTTGAATTGTGAAAAAAAAAGTCGGGTGCGTTTATTAATGTGTCTTTTTTCGTGTCTACAAAATCACGTCTAAAAGCGCACTTATAGTCAGAACTAGACGCACACTTAGACGCGCCTATAGACACGCGTATAAATGCGCTACCTAAATATATAATCATATTTATAAAAAAGTGGATATATTCATATTGTGCATCTATACACCCGTGTATCTACGCATCTAAAACCGCATTTACTCTGAAAGTTTTTGATGAGAATAGACGCGCATTTATCATGCACTTTAGATGCGCAAAACAGAGGTATGAAAAAAAAACCAGAGAGCATGTGGCTTGCTTTGCAGGCCACATGCTCTCTGGTTTTTTTTCCCCCCATCAACATCAAATTGTATACTTAGGAAAAACAAAGAAAGATTATTTCGAAGATTGGATACTGAAAACAAAACAATGTATGTAGCACACGAAATTTCATATATATAGATGACATGTTTTTACATTATGAGTTCTAGTGCTTGTGACGTCGTAATCGCAAGCACTACCTGAAAGTAATACATATCAAAAATGAAAATTACAAGCCAAGGGGAGGCATGCATGCATGGGGCTCCTCTATATCTCCTCAGAAGAGGCATCATCATTACTACCACCACCGATGCCTGTGCCGCTGCCGTTGTCGCCACCGCTACTACTAGTCCCCCCTTCGCTATCCTCAACTGCATCAGGGTTCGCCTACACAAAGGATTAAAGTATATAAATACCATTACAAACAATAAATCATATTGATCTATACTTTTTATGTAAAAAATAAAACATACCTCTTCTAGTGGTGGAATCCTCATGGCGCGATTATATTGCTCCTCCGTGATGAGTCCCTCCTCGTAGAAATGCTGCCAAGTGGACACCTAGTTATGACCTCCATGGTAGCCTACCTCTCTAGGAGTAGGCATCCTACCAACGATATGGAACTACAAAACAATTTGAATATACAATGTATTAAAACACACTACATAATGAAGTGAAACAAATTACAAAATTTAATTTAAGAAAAGAAATCAAATAGTACTTACAAACTCAGCCTCCCATGACTCCTTGCCACCCGATCCATAATGCGACGATCCCATGGTTGCCACCTGGATACGTCGTGCCTCTGCATACTGGCGACTTGTCATTTTCTCCGTTGCTCTGTTCTTGGCCTCTTTCCACTCCTTGCGGTGGCAATTGGGTGGTTGGCCATATCTAGGGCGCCCCTGCTCTTGTCTCCGCAATGACTCCTTGGCGCGCATCATAAGGTGAAACCTCTTGTTATGAAGCGCATCTCTCACCTTTGACCGTCCCCAATCATCTAAGAATCGTGAATTCTCGGGATTAGGGTACCTTTTATGTACTGCCTGCAGCACCTCTTGCCACAAATAATTTTTTTGGTGCTTGAAGGAAATCATGCAATCTTTGTATGTGGCATGCACGACACTTGTCAAGTAGGCTATCACTTCCCTCCCCTCGAAGTCATGCAAGATACCACCAACATCAGTGATAGAGTAGTACATTTTTGGAGGCTCACCTCTCTCATTTTCTGGTGAGGGTGATCGAGAGCCACCACCTAGGCAACCCCCACAAAGCCCTCCACCTCCTTGTCCTCCCGCACCACTCTCCCTCGACGTGCACTACCCTCTACCTCACTCGATACACGTGCCTCTGCAAATGTACATGCTTCGGCCGATCCATGTACCTCAGCTGATCCCTGTGTAGGCAAAGATGTAATAGGTGTCCCAGACATCACACTGAAAACCTCATCTGCAGTGGGAGGGCGACCAAGATAATTGGTCATCTCCCCTATGAATTGCTCCTTGTTGAATGGGGTGCTAGAGGATCCAGGATTCCACATCTACAAAAGAAAAATCATATTACCTTGTGTAGATAAAACATATTACATACAGCATCTATACTTGCGTCTCTGTGCGCGTCTATACCTGCGTCTCTGTGGGCGTCTCTCAGCGCATGTATCCTCGTGTGTACACTGCAAAGCACACGCGTCCGCACACGCGCTCAAAGACGCACCCCTAGAGAAACATTTTTCGCGTCTATATCTGCGTCTACACTGAGATCTAGATACGCTATCAGGTGCGCTTGGTCGGATGATTTTAGCAGACGACCGCCATTATTGATTTACAAAATGCAATACATAATGGAATCACAAGTCCTAAATACACAGACAGATGAGAGAGAGGAAGAGAGAAACAAAGAGAGAGAGAGAGAGAGAGATAGAGAGAGAGAGAGACTCACCTTGGGTGTTTGGTGTGGTGGGTGGTGGCGCTTCTTCCTTCTCCTTCTTCCTCTCCTTGGTAAGTTACCCTCCCTTGATGCTTGCTTCCTTGCTTACTGCTTCTTCTTGTTCTCCTCTCTCTTGTTCTCTCTTTCTTCCTCTCCTTGGCTTTCCTTTTTCCCTTCTTGTGTGTTTAAAATGAAAGAAGAGGCGAGTCATGAGGAGGTGAGGCATGAAAAGACTAGGTGAGGCATGAAGAGACTGTATGTCGGCTAAACTCAAGCTTCAAAACCGCAAAAAACGTAGGAAAGGAAAGGCGTCGTTTGAAAAGAAATGATTTAAGTATGATTTGAATTTTGACGTGTGCGTCTATTTTTGCGTGTATAAGCGTGTCTATTTGCACGGATATATAGATGCAAAAGTCGCGTCTATTTACACGCACGTGTAAACGCGTCTATAGACGCTGTGATAGACGCACCCGACTTTGCGCGTCTAACATGCGCGTCTATGCCTCGTTTCTATTGTAGTGTTATGAACTTTTGACATTCATATTTTAAAGATAAGAGAAGGGCTTTTCGTTTTCACAAAATCCAGCTAGACAATCATAGCCTTTTAAATGGAATTTGCTGTGTACGTACAATTTTCTTTACTTCTTTTTTTGACCTATCAAAACACCACTTGGACATTTAGTTGTGCAAGCACTTTGGAAAGTTGATTGACCACTGAAGACATTAGCTCCAAGATTCATGTGAATGTAGCATATGTGAGAAGCCTTTTTTACTAAAGATTGATCAATGACATGTTTGAGTGTAGCCCCTTCTAGCCATGGTCTTTCAATAGCCTCAAAAGACTCTTGGAGGTACATCACAATGTTTGTCTTTTTCAATAAGTTTGACAAATTGAGCATCATGAGTGTGTTAAAGGCTTCTGAAGGAGTATAGTCCTTGGAAATGTCATGAGATTTAGTTTATAAATCCTTCCTAATGTTGTCCTTGTATGAGTGACCACAAATTACATCTCTTTCTTTCTCCTATAGTCCAATCTTTTTCCCAATACGAGAATAGTTGATATCAACAATGTCCATACTGTGATTACTTGTCCTTGATACTTCAACTTTTCTCGTTCATAAGCTCCAATATCGTGTACAACCCTTGGAGTCTTCCTAATGAACATTCTCTTCATATGAACTAGTTTTTCCATGTAATATGCCCTAACAAAAATATGCTTTGGAATAGAACTTCATGCTCATCCACTCATGATTCGAGATCAAATGCAATGTCGAATCCATGATATGTAACCAATCAAACGATGTTCACACAAAAATTATGAATGCACTAAAGAGAATGCGCTCGTGCCTCATGCAAAATGAAAACAAAAAGACACACACAACAAAACACAAATTCCTCATGACACTGACTTATAATGAGATCAAATTCTTGGCAAAAACTTCGCTCTCAAGTTTGCAGTGGTAGACAGGCAGCGTCACGACAACATGAGGCCGATGTAGCGGTAGATGATCACGGCCATACATTGAGTCAAAATACACATCAAAATTGTTGATGATGACACTCATACATTGAGTCAAAACACGCATTGAAGCGTAGGAAAGGAAACAACCACTTTATCTTGTTTAAGCTCTTAGGATTAAGTCATTTAAACTTATCTTTAAAGACTTATGAGTTTTGGCATTTCCCATATTCTTCAAAGCCCTAAAAGTGTATAAGAAGGCTGTACAAGGCTATCAGTAGGCCCATTATATGACATTGTAAACTCATTGAGATAAGGGGAGTCTTAACTCTTGTTCTAGTGCAACTCAATGATTGTGGGCTTGTCTACATTTAGATTCCTAGAACCTAGAGCAAGAGTGTCAAAGGGCGCCAAGTGCTACGAGAGTAGAAGTTTGAGTTCATGAAAGAAATCCAAAGGTTAGTTGTAGATATTCTCAATGTTCATGGCGTAGCATTGTTGTGAAGGCCCATTCAATGCTTTCCCCATATCATGATGATGGACATCATGAAAGTGACATGTAAAACACATCTAGTTAATAATGAACTTAATAATATTGAAACTTAGGTTTTGTGACCTAAGAAACAATGTCATGAATTGAGATAAACTTTAGCAAGTCAAGCTTGTTTATAGAACTTTTACTCCTCTCTTTCTCTGTGGCGCCACATCACTTCTAATGAGATTCTAAGGGAGGGACCTCATTCCATTGAGAGATCCACAGTGATTTCATCTTGAAAACCACCATATAGGATCATACGCCCTAGTTGCGCATTACACATAGATGCAGTCAGAGTTGCATCCTGACGTGCGCGCATGGATTCATGTCACAAGCTCAGGAACAGCGTTTACCAATCTGAGTTGCGCAAGATCGCCCTTTCACGTGCGTGTGCAGCGTTTACCACTCTGAGTAGCGCAAGATCGCCCTTTCACGTAAGTATGCAGCGTGCGTGTTCTAAAAGTAGAACTAAGTAGGTAGGTGACTGCATGAGATATAGACATAGGCATAGAAATGTTCTACGTATATATGCCTTGCCGAATGCAAGGAACAAAGACGAGCTGAGTGGCAAATGATCGCTTTATCACTACTCAAATGATCTGTAACAATATGAAGCTGCAGCAGCTAATCCTGCAGAATTAATAGACTGTAATGCTAGCCAATGCTATAATGTATCAATTATGTCATGAGTTTTATGAACTGGAAGTAATATCTGCAGCGACGTTGAAGTACTGCCACAGCCTCGGGTCATCTAACGCTTCCAGTACTTCAAGCAGGTGCCGACCAGCGTTCAAGAGCGGGGCCGGCGCAGCGGACGATATCATAATCGGTGGAAAGTCAGCTGCGATTAATTCTGATTCTTGGATCTGTTGGAGTTCTTGTAGGAGAGTGATCCGCTGATCATGCTCTGAGGGCGACATATTATTATTATTTCTTGTAGGAGAGTGATCCGCTGATCATGCTCTGAGGGCGACATATTATTATTATTATTATTGCGCAGCTCTTCCAGGTCTAGTTCGTGGTCCCGTCCCGATATCAACATAACTGCATTGTAACTGGACAAAATACACCAAGGGATTAGCAGCAGCTTATCCTGGAGGGATAGCACATTGTCATTTTGGAGAGTATCACATATAATTCGATATTTAGGAGCTGGAATTAGTATCTACGTTGTTGAAGGACTGCCAACTTAGCAGTGCTGCTGCAGTGGAGACCTGCAGAGTGGGCACGAGGGCCGTCGTAGCATCCATTCCAGGCAGCCTCCGCAGAAGCTGTGTCGGCAAGGAGTTACCTCGCAATCGTCTTTGGATACACCGCTCAAGCAGATAGCACACATTACATTCTCGACGTTACCGTCGTCATCAATCGACGCTGAGCTCTCCATGGACTGGGATTCTGTAGGGTTGCGCGCTGGAGTACTGTACTGGACTGAGGACTTATTATTTATTTTTAAAGAAGGTCCGGACTCGCCTCCTTTTCCTTTGCTTTCCTCGTCAGCTTAATTTATGTGCACGACTTGTGGTGGCTGTGACCGCCCCATCACTCATAGTTCTAAGCCGACCCTAATTAACTAACCGGATATACCATTTTCTAAGCTGAATTAATTGCTGGGATAACAAGTCACGTTGGCATCTACATTATAGACACGTACTTGTCTTCACTTACAATGAGCGTTTTACCAGGTTTTCTCACTAATAGCATTATAGAGAATACAACTTAATATAGTCATGTTACAACCCCATACTTTTGCAGCATGCATTTATTGCATCATACAAAATACCAAGTGAGTAGGAGTAGTCTAGATGTTTCAATATCATGAGTAACATTATGAGAGAGTTTAACTATGTGACACATAAGCCACCATATAGCCCAAGGCCCCAATGGTAACCCGATGCTCGCAATCTGCAAAACTAAAGGCAAAGCACAAACATTTGTCTAGTTTTGCCAAGCATTTAAAGAAATTTGGAACCGCCATTTTTGTGGTAGCCATATGTAACATTCAAATCACCCTTAACTTACATCATACACATAGACACACCTTTAAAGAATTGGTGCATTCAAAACTGGCCAGAGGATGTACTCTTGCAATCCTAACTTACAAACACTATTTCCCTTTATTTATAAATCAGCATATGCACCTTGGGATTAGAAGTGAAAGGGACACAACATCTTCTACAAATTGTGACACTTACACAATTGTCATTTATAGTGATATTTGTGATTTCTTATCACCCTTGGATTCAGTAGAATGTGGTATTACACATTATGGGACAACTTTACCTTGTGCTAGAATTTAGAACTTTGCATGAACATAGGATCTAATGGTATTATTTCCCTTCAACTTATTCTTATTTTTACCAGAATCTATATTGGCTCTTGGCTTCCTTTTCTTATTTCCTACTATCATCATCATCTTGGTCACATGATTCATTCTTGGCATAGCCTAGTGCAGAATTATTGTCATCCTCAAAAGTGGCATCGTTGGAGTTGGAATCAGTGCCTAGTAAAAGGGCCTTCATTCCTCCTACTCCCAAAGTTAAAAACTAACATTTTCAAAAACCAACTTGAACTAGAGTACATTGTTAGGTTAGAGTTGCACAGTTGCTAGTCGAGTAGTGGCAATGCTATGTGGAAATTTAGTAAGATACGAGTCATTGTATGCTATCTAATTGCCTAACCTTATCCTCAAGGTATTTTACACTAACAAATGATTTTTCACCTTATGCATCCCACTCTCTTGAATTTTTATTGCCAAAGGCATCAAAGTTTGGTAGGTTTTCTTTGCCGCATGCAATTGATAAGCTACATGATTGTCTTGTTATCTCATACCCACAACTTGTTGGTGTAATTTCTTCCAATTGAAAAGGATACTCTATAATGTTGAGAAATAGACAAATGGTGTATAGCTGTCCTGAAAACAACCCAAATTCTATAAAGCATTGTACTTGACTATCGCTTTCATATGGAATGAATACAATGTCATGATGCTTTGTACTTTCATTTTAGTGTCTTGTTATTGTTGATCTTACACAAGATTGTGTTTATGAGTCCAATCTTCGATCTTGGAACCTTATTCACTTGTGTAACATTTTTCCCTACTTGTCCATGTCATTACAAGTTTGGTCTTCATCTTTCATCCACCATAGCTTGTGTCATGCTCTAGATCCACATATTTTAACATGGTATCAAAGCATATCTGAGCATGGCACAACTCCACTTTTCTCTCATCTAGCTCAGCTTGAGTTCAGTTCAATTCAGGACAAGTCCAAGACCTCATCTCCCTCTCCTCTTCCACTTAACCTTGTGGCAACCACAATAGCTCACAATACCCTGCCTGCTTGAAGCTCTCATATCTCTCTCTACCCGCCAAATTTTACCGAGCTTCCTTCTGGAGAAGGTTCCATTGCTACTGAAGCTTCTTTGTATCACTTGAAACATCAGGATTGCCCTTACACAAGCTGAGCATTACCAATTTTCTCAGGCTCTCTCCGATGTCTGCCATAGCCCAGATCTATACCTACCTCTAATTGAGCTTCTTGATCTCCACCTACAAAGCATAAATTCACCTGCTATCTTCTAAAGAGTTGTTTCTTGATTGAAGGTGCTTCCTCCCATCACATTAGAAGCCAACACTATGCTCTATAGGACCACGCATTGTCAAAAAACATGAAATAGGTACAAAAATCATAGGCAGGGAATCAACCTCATACAACGACCAGTACGCCATGCAATCATACTCAACCTCATAGGGCTTTCGTAGATCTTGAAGAGAGATACATTTCCATAAAAAAACTTTTGTAAATGATCCACTGTAGCTCATGAAATTAGTAAAAAAGGCGACATGGGTCTAAACCCTAATCCAGAAAGCCATAGCCATAGCTTCAAAATTTAACATTTTTCATAGTTTCTTCTCATTGAAGTCATCAACAGTGATTTTAATCACTGAGAAATACTTTGTGAAGTTCATTATAGTTCTGGAAAAGTGCCAGAGGAAGCTCAGAAGTCATCCACAAAGTTTGTGAGAGAAAGTAGATCAAGTACCGACTAGTATCCATTAATACTCAACTAGTGTCAATTTGACACTCATTCTCATGTGTCTCTTGACACATCAAAGTACAATATTTTGCTAGTTAATTGAAGTTTAGCAACATGGCAGAGCTTGATAAAATAGCTAAACTCAATGGTAAAGGATTTCATTCTTGGAAAAAGAAGACCATGTATGACCTGATGCACCAGGACTTGTGGGACCTGTTTGAAGATGATGCAAATAGCAAGAAGGAAAATGATGAAAATGGGTTCATTAAAGAATACCAGCTCAAAAGCAAAGAATGGAAGAAGATGAATAACAAGGCACTAGGAATTATTACTTAGGGACTAAATGATGATGTGCTACATCATATATCTGGCATTAGAAATGCTAGAACCGCTGTGGAGGAACTTGACAGAATGTTTGGTATCCAAGCGAAGAACTCAAAGGTAAAATTACTCATGCATTTTTATAAACTAGATATCAAAGACAATACTTCTATGACCACACACATTAACAAGTTCAAGAGCCTAAAAACCCAGCTTGCAACTCTTAAGAAGAATATTGATGAAGATGAAGCAATGACCATACTACTTGCAAGTGTAAACAAGGATCCAAATGAGAACCTTGTGTCCACTCTAAGTAATATTCCCCGTCTATCACTCAAAGATATTGATCACACACTACTTGATGGAGAAAGAAAATTTGAAAGTAAACATGTAAAAGAGACTAGCTTAAGAAAAAATCTCCTATACAATAAAGAAGCTATTGGACCCAAAGGAAGAGGTCGAGGATTCAACACCGGAAATAGAAGTCTGATGCAATACCATTATTGTGGTAAGACTGGCCATATTTCCAGTGAGTGTTTTAACAAGAAAAGAGCACAACATATGCGGAATAATGACCAGCAAGGTCAATTCATGAATGAAGAAGAAGAAAAAGATACTTCCGCTACTATCAATAACTCTGAAATTTTTTTCTAAAGAATTTGTTTCCTATAGTGGATGTAAAAACCCTACCAAGATGTAAAGTTTCAATCCTTAACTTGACTAGGCTGCAAAAGAGCTAGTCTCCTGGTCCATGTACACATGTAGGGGAGGCAAAAGCCACCAAGCGTAGAGACTTATCATTTGAGGGGGGTGTTGGGAAATAGAGAAAAGATGTATAGCCGTCCTGAATCCCATATGCATAGTGAGGAGAGGAACAACCCAAATTCTATAAAGCATTTTCCTTGACTATCACTTTCATATGGAGTTAATACAATGTCACGATGCTTTGTACTTTCAGTGAAGTGTCTTGTCATTTTCGATCTTACACAAGATTGTGATTATGAGTCCAAGCTTCCATCTTGGAACCTAATTCACTTGTGTAATAGTTGTTTGTACTTGTCCATGTCATTATGAGTTCGGTATTCATCTTTCATCCACCATAGCTTGTGTCATGGTCTAGATCCACATCTTTTAACATATAATAGTGTACCAAAGTAGCTCTCACAATCCTAAAACCTATATATAGTATCATATTTTTTAGATCTTACTATCTTAACAACAATGTTTACCATGACAACTAATGATTATATCTACTTATTCTCAAGATGAGAAAAATAGGCAATATACCAGAAACCTTTTATGATTGATTTTCTTCAAAACCTTATTTTTGTTTGTAGTAGGCATGTAGACCTATATTCTTTCTCTTTGGTGTCCAAGCACAAATCTAATGGCTTGAGCATGTGGAAATAGGTCACAAAGGATTGTAGGTACATTACTTGTCTTTGTTGTCTAAGCACGAATCTGATTGGCTTGTTCTCAATGCAAGTACTACAAGAAAGTAGTTAAAGTTTCAAGAAATTTGTCAATCTTAGGCTTCAACAGTAAGTTAAGAGCTACTTTATACTCTAAAATTTTAAAACCAAGTCCTTTTATGACCCCTAAAATGTAATTAAGACAATGCCAAAAGCTAAAAAGCTATCAAGTAATTATTCTAAGAGAAACCAAATCATAAAATTATAGATTCTAAGTCTATTAAATACAACCACTTCTAATATGTTTTTGCAAGATTCAAAACTTGTCTATGCATTTCTACTTGGATGGTTTGGATCCAAATGGTGAGTAGAAGACTGGATATGACAAAATCATTTCATGATCTTATGAAATATATTAGTCCAAATAGTATATAGAAGCACTACAAGATATAGGCATTATACCGACGTTAAAAGCGACAAAAATGTAAATAAAGAAAATTTTCCACGTTGTCGCAAAAAGCGTCGTTATTGGCAATGCCATAGAACACTTGGTATCAATGTCGTTATCAGCGTCGCTATTTGCATCGGTATCAGCATGCGACTCTAATACCGACGCAAATAACGATGCTAATAACGATGCTTTGCGATGCTAATAATGATGCGTGCATGTAAATTTACTACGCTAATAGTGACAATAATAGGGGGGGAAAATTTGTGACAGGGCAGCAAGCTGCCTTGCCACATATAGCACTATGTAATTTATTTGGGCCATACAAAATAGTTTATGCACTGTGTACAATGCTCATGTAAATAAAGACAAAGTGTACTTAAATCATAACACTAATACATGAAATAAATACATGATCGCATAATGAAAGTGATTGGTACAATCATGGTAAGATATCACTACTACATAGAAAATGTCTACACAGATCAAGTGACCAAAAAAGAAGGGTGTGTGAGCTCCAGGGATCCAAGGGCGAGCTATACATCCTCGCCATCCGAAAGCTTGCCCCGCCACAAAGGAGCATGGAACGGACTCTACAAAAAAAGAAACTACACATTAGTACACCATACAATAATGCATTCTAATTAAACATGGTAACTACAACAAGAAAGATGAGTGACTTACATGACTGCCGCGTCTATACAATTGGTCGATCAATGCAATGAGACCATGCCTCTTTGTATATCCAGTCTCAAAGCCGGTCGGATCACAATTTATAATGGAGTACAACAAAGGAAACAAAATGCTAACTGTTAGAAACATGATTGTCAGTACAAAGGATATTACAAAAAAATAAGCAAAAAAATAAAAGAAAAACTTACGAAGTTCTCCAAATATGTCCTATGGCCCTGCCACTCCCAAGATGATGGACCACTCCGGCCTCTAGTCGTGCCCTTTCCGCCTCGCGCTGCTGACTTCAATGTCCTGGAGAGTCTATAGCCTCCTTCCTCAGTGGGCACTAGTTGTCCGCGTCTAGCCATTCGGGCTTTGTAGCCCCAGTCTTAAGTGCCTTGCATGCGTTCGATCATCTATTTGACATATATGCACGTATGCCCTCCATCATCGAGCCCGTAGAAAACCTATCTGCTGTGGCTGGAATCAGAAACTCCTCATGCAAGGATGCCATTATGTAGTCATTGCTCCCCTTTGGTATGTTTTTCCAATGATCCAATATGTTCTGCCAAAAAACTTGTTGACACAACTCTCTCATGCAAGCCATCACCCTCCTCCCCTCATCACTCATGATGATGGCTCCTGATCTATCATCTACAAGATAGGCATACCCCTCTGGGGTATGCCTAAGATGGATCCTCTCCCACCACGACCACACTCTTGGGCATATCCTAGAGACCCATGTACATCTAGTGTACTGACTGGGGTAGTATCTATCGGTGTAGCACCCATAGGGGTGCTACACCTGTGGATGACTGAGCAAAAGCCAGAGTAACTGGAGTAGACGTTCCCATAGGTGTGACAAATTCTGGAGGTGGTGCAACTCCAATAGAATGACGGGACAGAGACACCGCGTTCGTGCCTCCATAGCAACCACCTGAGCCAGGCTCTCTAGAACTACCACAAGAGCGAGGAGTAGCACCTGTATCTCGATCCAACCATGGGCTCATTGCCTCCGTATCTCTGCAACACCCCCTAAACTTGAAGCACTCCCTTCCTCTAGCCCAAGTCTAGAGTGTTGACCTCGTCTGCTCGAAGCTGAAGCATTTGATTACGCCCAAGTAAATCTAATAGAGCGGCCTAACGATGTCCAAGACAACTCCTGGTCTGCCATGTCTCTTAATATTACCATCTGATCTAGAGACATGCGCATGAAGATATCTTGGAACTCCTCATCGCTCATTCCTCGACTCATCTTGATGATCTAAGTATCCACAAAGGTTGCCTGCATAGATAAAAAATGATGTTAGTATAATCAATTTAAATCATATAAAGCACGATAATATAAATCTTTTAAAAATGATCTTACTTAAAATGCATATCTTATGTACCCTTATAAGCGATTAGTCAACAAATTGAGTAAGTGGATGCTCCAAGTATGAAATATCCTATGGTCCCATATCAATCTCCTGACACAACTCGGCACAAACTGGAAGGTTGATAGATATGTCACCACAAAAGGATGAGTGCACCTCGTTCTCAAAGAATTATTGGACTCCTGTATTTCCATCATTGTTACCCGATGTTGGCTCCTCTACATGCTCCAAGCTTTCGGTGGCTTCCACTCCTTGCAATATCGACCCCTCTATTTGCATATTGTCCTCGTCTATGCTTGAAACATCGCTTTGATAATATACTCTCACACTTCAAGGAGCTGAAGGGATAACATACCACCATCGAGGTTGTCGGGGGTTTGGATAGAAGATTACATGTTCACAAACACGTACAAGAGAGATTAAACTATTGTGACATGTACCATGTCGTAATACAATTAATAAACAAATGAGTTCTTTTACTTGTTCACAATAGATGGGAAATACAAAGGTGTCGCGCAAATCCGTCTATTTTCTTTCAGAATCTATTTTGAGAAATCCAGATGGACCTCGTCGAACTGTTACTCTAGCTCCTTCAAGTACCACTTTGAACCACTGCACATCGAATAGTATCATGGAGAAGCTACGCTAATCCACCGTAATAATACTTTGCAAATTCTCAAAATACTCCATCTCATCTATAATCGTATTTGGATCCATTGCTCATCATCGCCTCTCTTGCTCGAACCTTGCCATGATACCACAATCTGTTGTGGAGCGCATTTTGTCAATATGCTCCAGACAAAAATGTTGTCCGTGTGACCATGCTGCACTATATATTTTGTACTATACATTGAAACACTCAAATTAGTTGTGGTATATAAAATATAGATACAACAAATCCTAAACATGTCATCACCTTTGGACTACATACCCTCGAGAATTCCCACTGCTCGGTTGAGACCTCAACCCCTTTGCGAGATACTATGGTCAAAGCTCCATGCAACCATCGTGTTGACATAAACCGCAGCGTCTCCTCCATGCCCTTGGGATATCGAATTGGTCCATGCCGTGTACTATGTCAAAATTCAGATCGCACTTCCTCTCAATCTTGCATAGCTTGCTGGTACTTGGCGAGCCACGTCTCCATAGAGGCATGGTGCAACATACAAAAGCGATTAACTTTCTCCTCCATTGCAGCATACATTTTTTTTTCTACCCCATTTCCAACCACCACATCTCCGGTCATTCTATCATCAACTTTCAGCGACCATAGCATATTGTTTTTTGGATCCACCGTTGGTAATCATTGTGAAATATGCACTAGCATCTCAAACACCAACCAACCTTCAGCCATGCTATCTTGTGGCCGAGCTCATTGTCGCACAAATCCTTTCAAGGTTTTCATAAAGTATTCCAAGAAGAACATCCATCGTGTATGGACAGGTCCAACAATCTCCACTTCATCTACAAGATGCACAAGAAGGTGGATTTGTATCGTGAGCATGCTGGTAGACAGGTATTTCT
Source organism: Lygodium microphyllum (assembly GCF_053477565.2). Lineage (NCBI taxonomy): Eukaryota > Viridiplantae > Streptophyta > Polypodiopsida > Schizaeales > Lygodiaceae > Lygodium > Lygodium microphyllum. Next base: position 116,828,192 of record NC_141157.1, read on the forward strand.
CAAAGAGATATATGTCTCCACTATTCCCCACCTCGCGGTCTCAATAGAGAACATCTTAATCTCCTTCTATGAGATCTATTGCATTAAAGTTAACAACCTATAAATGGCCACACGTATTTCTAAAGTAAGGCATCCTGCGATAGCGATCCGTAGTACCAACTGTCACAAATGAGAAAGCATTATGAATAATGACTACACTTGTGTTGGGGGTAAAGGCGCCTCCGCCGTGCCGCCCCGTGTATTACTACACTGACAGTACCCGCCACTGCACACTGCAGGTGGCGGGCGCCCGTCACGTCACTTTATTCTTTATTCTTTTAGTGACAGTTTGAATAAAGGAAGGCCCGGTCACACATTGTGACTGTTGGAGTTCCCATTTCTTGTCTCTCTCTTTCTTGCTCTTGCTCTCCCGCCATAGCTCGCGTGCAAGCTTCCATCCTTCTCACCTTTCAACTGGTATCAGAGCTTGGCATTCTCTTGCTCGAGCTCGACTCAATGCTTCCCGAACTTCGCATTGACTCGCTTCATGCATTGGATCTCCATCCCGGCAGCCATATCCGATCTCCCCAAGCTCCCGTCACTCCCCGGCTTCCCGAGCACCTTCCCGGCCTATTGAGGCACCTTCAAGGCATTGATACTGAGGCATTTGATCATTCTTTCAGGGTTTTATTTCAGTCTACAGGTTGCAAACAGCAAGGGCAGCCATGGCTTCAAACCCTTGAAGCTTATTCCCCTCATATTGTGCCTTACACCTATCAAGGCTCAAAGAGGCTTGTCATAGGCCTTTGATAGGCCCTTCTTGAGCCCCCCATTACCCCCTTTTCAGCCCATATGGAGCAGTAGCAAGTTCAGCACCAATAGGGCAGATTGCATCATTTTTTTTCAGGCTGTGAGCACTCATCTACTTCAGCTCCACACTTGGCCATTGCTTCTTACTCTCTACCTTGATCAAGAGGACTATAGACTTCATGTTTGATGTCATTCAAGCTTTGGGCATTGGTCTTGATCATTCGGGGCTGATCTCTTCAGATTTGGGACTGTCATAAACTGTCATAACAGGCTGAAAACAGGCCAACACCATTGGCATTAGCATTTGTTGCTTATACTCCATTCCGGTTGTGCTATTTGATGCCCGTATGCGGTCTACATGATGCCTAGTGCCTTGGGAATGTATGCACATGATTATGCCATGATTTTGGCTTGAAATATTGGCTGATTTGGGACTGTTATTTACTATTATACAGTGCTGGAAACAGGGCAGCCACACTTGGCATTGGCATTTGATGCTTATACTCTACTCCGGTTACCTTATTTGATGCCCGTATGCGGTCTACTTCCTACCCGGATGTATTGGGGATGTATGCATTTTGTTTGACCATGATTTTGACTTGAATTCGGGGCTGAAATCTATTGTTTAGAACAGTAAATACATGCTGGAATAACAGTGGGCTAAAGGTACTTTACATGCTTTGGCACTTACCTACCGATACCGGATGTATGCTTTGAGCTTTGGCATGATGTCTCTGACATTTGGGGACGGCTTGGAGCATATGTATGAGATTATGGGATGCTTTTGAGCTTTGCATTAGCTCCGTCTTCACTGGCATTTGGACCGACTTGGCATGCTCGTGGACCGCCTATGCCTCATGTCTCTGCTTGACAGTTAGACTTTTGCATTACATGCTTTGGTTCGTGACATATGCTATTTGGTTCGTGTATGCCATACCGACATTTGGAGCTTGGATTTGGATGTATTTGAGCATTCCCGGCTTGATCACTGATCTTGGTTGCTATTTGGATGTCATTGAGTTGACCGAGAGCTTATTTGGGCTTATGTATTGCTTCATGGTTAATACGACTAGTGCTTCATGTATGTCATGCTCTCTTGGATGCGCTTGATGCATTGGCAGGGTCACTTATCACTGGTGCTTTCTCTTGGGTTGTTTGAGCTTCTGAGCTCGCTTTGTACGCCTTTTGTGCCAGTGGGAGCATTTTACATGCTTGCTTGACCTTTGACAGTTGCATGCTATTGGAGCACTTACATGTATTTGGAGCAGTTTATGTCTTGAGCAGCTACATACGCATTGAGACTTTGGGATCATACTCCGATCTTTATGGATATGCATTGATGTACTCTTGGTTCACAGGATGCTTATGAGCTGAGTCTCATATTTGGATCTTTCTCTTTGAGCAGACACCTATTTGTGTCAGGTTTTGGCAGTTACAGGAACACTTTGCCTAGAGTGTTTGGGGGTGTGCCTTTCATTGGCAGATGTTATTTTGACATGCTTCAGTGTCGAGCTCATGTTCTTTTCACTGTCATTGGCCTTGCTTATGTCCGTTTCATCTGGCTTTGGACCTAGCATTGTTTGCTTGACATTGGATCCTATTTTGGGACAGTTTGCTCTCTAGACTGCATACCTGCAATTTATTACAGCAAGCAGTTATTGGTAGATTGAGGTGTACTTTTCATGCTGAAATATCGTGATTTGGTGTACTGCACCTAGTACTAAGTGGGCAGCAACTTTTGGCACACTTTGCTCGCCCTTTGGACCCCGTTTTGGTCATTTTTGGGCAGTTTCTGCAGTAAAACAGCAAGCAGTTTTGGACTGTTTGGGCATTTCCAGCCTGCATAATGGCGTCATCTTCGCATGATAGTGCCATCTTTAACATTATAAAGTTGGATGGTACCAACTATTCTTACTGGAAGAGTCAAATTTGGCAGGTCTTGGTGCAAAAATCTCAGATTAAGCCACTTCGGTTGAGTGGGGAGCAGCCTGAAACTATGGACAATGACGACTGGCTTGAACTTGATGAGCTATGCAAGTCCACGATTGTATTGTCTCTCACTGAACAGGTACATTATAATGTATTTGAGGAAGCACAGAGTGCATGGGATCTATGGAATAAGATCAAGAATCTTTATGATAAGAAAAGTCTGGCAAGTCAGATGTACTGGTTGAAGCAGCTTATGGATCTACGCATGAAGGATAATGCGACTATGTCTGCTCACTTGAGCCAGTTCCATGCTATACTGAAGAACCTGACTTCGCAGGATATCACCTTTGGAGAGGAAGTAACTCCTCTTTTCTTGCTTGGGACTCTGAATGAGTCATGGGATGTATTCCGCACTGCTCTTTGTGCCTCTAGTGCTACTCTAAAATTGGCAGATGTTGAGAGTGCTCTTCTTCAGGAAGAGGTGAATCGCAAAAACTTGGATGCCTCTCGTGGTAGTCATGCTTTGACAGTTAGAGGCAGGAATGACAGGTATGACCGTGGTAATGGCCAAGGCCGTGACTCACAGAAGGGTCGGTCTAAATCTCGTGGCAAGTCGCGTAGTAAGTCGCGTGGGCGCAATGCAAATGTCACTTGTCATCATTGTGGGAAAAAGGGCCATATTAGACCACAGTGTCATGAGTTACGCAATGAGAAGCGCAAGGATAAGGGGAAAGATAAAGTGCAGGAGAAGTCCTCTAATTGCAGCATAGTACCTGCGAAGTCCAGCGTCAAGATTCAGGAAATTAATGTCACGCAGACTGAGGAGTCCGATGGTGGTGATGAGTTTATACTTGCAGCTAGTTCTTCTGATGCTTCACACTTGACTGAGACATCTAGTATGTATGCACAGTGCTGGTTATTGGATTCAAGTGCATCCTTCCATGTGACGCCTTACCGTGAGTGGTTTCACTCTTACCGTACCGTATCTGGATCAGTCAGACTTGGAGATGACAGGTCTCTTGATATTGTGGGCTGTGGAGATATTCAGTTGCAGTTTTCCACTGGCAGTTCCTTTTTGCTCAGGGATGTACGTCATGTACCTGCGCTTACGCACAGTCTTATGTCTACAGGACAGTTGGATGATGTAGGGTTTCATGTCTGTTTTGGGGATTCTGCCTGGAAGATCACCAAAGGCAGACTTGTGCTTGCTAGAGGCGCCAAGGCTAGCAGCCTCTATTCTCTTGTTGTATCTGGGTCTTCTCTAGACCATGTTTTGGCAGTGGGCTCTATCCCACATGTATCACTTTGGCATGCCCGTTTGGGGCATATGTCTTTAAAGGGAATGAAAATGTTATCTGGTTTGCAGTATCTTCTGCCTTTGGATTATGCATGTTTTGACTCGTGTGATCATTGTCTTTATGGTAAGCAGAATAGGTCTATGCATAAGAAATCGGGTAGGCCACGCATGAGTGAGCCCTTAGCATTGGTGCATTCTGATGTTTGTGGGCCTATGCCTTGCATGTCTATGGGTGGCGCGAAGTACTTTGTTACCTTCATTGATGATTTTTCTAGGAAAGTGTGGGCTTATCCCATAAAGCAAAAGTCCGATGTCTTGGCAGTCTTTCAGCGTTGGCTTGCTCTTGTTGAGAGCCAGACTGGGTATAGGCTGAAATGCCTTAGGACTGACAATGGGGGAGAATATGCCTCACGTGCTTTTGAGTAGTTTTGTGATGACAGGGGTATTAAGCGTCAGTTGACCACCCCTTACACCCCCGCCCAGAATGGTTTGGCTGAGCGCATGAACAGGACTATTCAGGAGCGTGTCCGCTCTATGCTTAGCCATGCAGGCCTACCACAGAGTTTTTGGGCTGAGGCAGTTAGTACAGCAGTGCATGTCATAAACCGATCGCCTTCCAGTGGATTGGATTTCCAGGTTGCAGAGGAAGTTTGGGCTGGTAAGCCACCCTCTTATGCACATCTCCGTGTCTTTGGATGTGAGGCATTCTGCCATGTGCCCAAGGACAAGAGGAGTAAATTGGATCCAAAGAGCATTAAATGCATATTCCTTGGCTATGGTGAGTCAGGAGAGATGGGCTATCACCTATGGGATCCGCAGGCGCGAAAAATAGTACGCAGCCATGATGTCGTCTTCCATGAAGACAAGATGCACAGGCAGCCTGAGAAGGTGGTTGAGATCTGCAGAGTGATCTTTCAAGAGGAGCCTAGAGCTCCAGCACAGCCAGTAGTACAGCCTGCAGGAGTTCCTCCACAGGGCCAGGGTGTTGGACAGGCAGTTAGACAGGCAGCAGAGCCTGCGGTGAGACGGTCTGCTAGAGACAGACGTCCACTTGACAGATTTCAGCCCTCTATGCATTATGTTTTGGTTACAGATGCAGGAGAGCCTTTCACTTATGATGAGGCTATGCGCAGGGGTGACAGTCACTCCTGGGAGAGGGCTATGCAGTCTGAGATAGACTCCCTGCATAAGAATGAGACTTGGGATTTGGTTGCCTTGCCTAAGGGCAAGAAGGCTTTGCCATGCAAGTGGGTGTACAAGCTGAAAAGTACCCCCGGACACCCCAAGCGGGCATACAAGGCTAGATTGGTAGCAAAGGGTTTTAAGCAGGAACATGGTGTGGACTTTGATGAGGTCTTCTCTCCTGTGGTTAAGATGACCACCTTGCGCTTAGTCTTGGCTTTGGTTGCACAACTTGACTTAGATCTATATCAGATGGATGTCAAGACGGCTTTTCTACATGGGGACTTGCATGATGAGATCTATATGGATCAGCCTAAGGGCTTTGTAGAACCTGGCAGGGAGCACCTAGTGTGCAAGTTGAAAAAGAGCTTGTATGGCTTGAAGCAGGCACCTAGGGAATGGTATCATAAGTTTGATGCCTTTATGCAGTCACAGGGCTATAGCAGGAGTGCTATGGATCCGTGTCTTTATACGAAGAAAGCCCATGATGGCAGTTTGCTTATCTTGGTACTCTATGTTGATGATATGCTGATAGCAGGGAAAGCTCATGATGAGCTAGATGCTCTTAAATCTCAGCTGAAGAAGAGCTTTGAGATGAAGGATTTGGGACAGGCCTCACATATACTTGGGATGCGCATTAAGCGCGATAGGCATCAGGGGCTTTTGTATCTCTCACAGCGGGAGTACATTCATAAAGTCCTTGAGCGCTTCCGCATGCAGGACGTAAAGCCTATTGGCTGTCCATTACCTTCTTATGTGAAGGTATCATAGGCCGATTGTCCGCAGACAGATGAGCAGAGGGCTGAGATGGCCAAGATCCCTTATGCTTCAGCCGTGGGCAGTTTGATGTATGCCATGATAGCCACTCGTCCAGATATTGCGCATGCAGTTGGTGTTGTGGCACGTTATATGGCTACACCTAGCAGCAGACATTGGGATGTCGTGAAGGGTATCATGAGGTACCTGAAGGGCACAGCAGATATGTGTATTTGCTATGGCAGCCAGGATACAGGGGTCGTGGGGTACACTGACTCCGATTATGTAGGACATGCAGATAGTAGGAAGTCCACTTCTGGCTATGTATTCACCTATGCTGGAGGGGCTGTCTCTTGGATGTCCAGGGTTCAGAAGTGTACGGCTTTGTCTACCACTGAGGCCGAGTATGTTGCAGCCATTGAGGCTTACAAGGAGGCCATATGGTTAGGCCATCTAGTTGCTGACCTTGGGATTGATGCTACACCTACACTGCATTCGGATTCTATGAGTGCCATTCAGTTGGCTAAGAATCCGGTCTTCCATGCGAAGACGAAACACATTGAGGTGAGGTATCACTTCATACGTGGTGTCGTGGAGGACAGGTCTATTGACCTTGTCAAGATCTCCACTGACAAGAATCCTGCAAATCTACTCATGAAGAGCCTCACTACTGAGCGCTTTGCCTTCCTCAGGAGGTTGATGGGCGTTGGATGAGATGTCGCATTTCCTCATCCCTTGTACCTATGTACATTTGTACTGTCTTTTCTTTTTCTTTTCTCTCTCACTAGGGCAGATTCGCCTTTAAGTGGGAGGTTGTTGGGGGTAAAGGCACCTCCGCCGTGCCGCCCCGTGTATTACTACACTGACAGTACCCGCCACTGCACACTGCAGGTGGCGGGCGCCCGTCACGTCACTTTATTCTTTATTCTTTTAGTGACAGTTCGAATAAAGGAAGGCCCGGTCACACATTGTGACTGTTGGAGTTCCCATTTCTTGTCTCTCTCTTTCTTGCTCTTGCTCTCCCGCCATAGCTCGCGTGCAAGCTTCGATCCTTCTCACCTTTCAACTTGAAATAGCAAAATGTGCACGTCACTTACAATCCATTCGTAGTACAAACCTGACATATCTTATGCCAATCATGGAATTTTAGCCCTCAAAATTTGTCATCTTTAGAAAATGCAGACAGTAGAGAATGCATCATACCCATCGGAGTGTAGATAGACTTGACTATTTGCTTCACAATGCGTTCTTCTTTAGTGAAGAAAACCCAAGGAGTGCGAGATAGCTGCACACGACCATTAGCACTCGATTGCGGCCAAAGTGCCTCCATCTTGCCTACCTTCTTCAAATCCATTTGTGCCTCTATAGTTTCTCTCTTTCCTGTGATATGGCCCCATAGCTAGTTGCCCACGTTCTTGAAAATATGCATGGGATCCAACAAGTGGTTGATTTGTAAGTGAATCCAATATGGCAACTTGTAAAAAACTGAGAACCATCACATTCCATTTGGATGTGACTCCGCGTGGACCATTTTCAGCTTGTACCAACTTGCGGCATTCATACGTTGTCAAGCGTTTTTTTGAAAATTGAAATCCCGTAGTCAAATTGTAGTTAAGTTTGATTTTTGCTAGCTTAGTTGTTTGTGTGACAGTTTGTTTTGTTCTTTCATAGTTGGATTTATTGTGTTTGTTTAACGTAGTTTTTATTTCTATCATTTTGTTTGATTTGTTGAGTGTAAAACTTGATAGCCTTGGTCGAGCTTGGTATTTTTTTGAACAGGATAAAGTTGGAGTTTGCTAATAGCTATAAAACATTGTGGAGCTAGGTATGTTTTTTTGTCGAAATTTTTGCACATCACAGGGATAATGGGTTCACAAGCACTTCACGTTGCACTTGTCGAGATTTTTGCACATCACAGGGATAATGGATTCACAAGCACTTTCATGCCATGGGGTTGGGATTATTCATGCTTTGCACCATCATTGAGCACTTGTATGGCATGAGGTCTGCTGCAGCTATATGTGGTAAATCTTAGATACACGCGCACATGAGAGAGCACCTGTCATTGAGCACGCATGTTTCTTGCACGCACGATATTTGGGATGCTCATCACAAAGTTAAGAGCCTCCGGTTGAGTAGGTAAGGAGATTGGGTGAGTTAGAGGGTCGTGAAGGATGCCACCAATTGTGAGATGGGTTGTTCTATTATGGTCAATATCTTGAGGACCATCATTTTCTAGAGTGATTGTGAGATTTTGGATGGGTGGAGTGGAGTATATCATATCTTTTTTATGAGAGTTGAGAGGTGAGAATAATGAATTTTAAATTAATCAAGCAATTTTGTTTGCATCTTGCATGACGCACGATCACATCTAGATAGGCTAGGTAGGATTCTTCAATGCATACATTATTTTGTGTGTAGCATGGATTGATTGATTACATATCATAGATCAATTGCATGTTTTCTCAAATTATGTATGGTTGTGCATGGAGTTCTATTTCAAAGCATATTTTTGTTAGGGCACACTGCATAAAAGAAACACGTTCATATCCAGAGAATATTTATTTTGAAGACTCAAGGATCAAAAGGAAAGGTCGTACGTTTTACATCGTCGACGAATATTTCTTGAAGAAAAAAAGGACATATGTGATTAAGTGTGTGCAATTACAAGAACAATAGGCCAAGGAAGGGAATAAGTCATCCAAGATAAAAGATGTAGAAAAATGATGCAATTTATGAATATCGGATTTTTGCTTATTTTTTATAGATTTTCGTAATTTTTCTCGCTCTAACTTGTCGAACAGATGTGTTCTGATTGTTTTGAGTACCCAAACAACTATATTCGGAGTTCAAATGACGAAGTTATGATCCAAACAAGTTGCAAACAGGCTTTAACCAGAAAAAACAAAAATAGTGAAAAGCAGTAGAAAAGCAAAAGCCAAGCGCTGAAAGCAAAAAGCCTAATGTGTGTGAGTGTGGATAGAAAACTATATAAGGAGAGGAGATTGAAGAGTTAAGGACCTTCCCCCTTGATTATAATTGTATTTTGTGAGAGAGGAGAGTAGAGGGTCACATGCTAGAGTGAGCTCTTGTCATGCCAATTTGGAAGTTGGAGCTTTTGGGTGTCAAAGCACCGAGTATCGGCTCAAGGTTGTTAAGGTACGAGAATATATTTCTCTTGGTTTGTTTTCGAATTATTTGTATTTCCATTGTGTGGTGGTGTGATGCTGTACCTGCATACGGGTTTTAAACTTTTTGTGAGCTATAAGAGGCATTGTTTTTAGTCTTGTTTTGTGGTGTTTTATCAAATATCAGAATTTTTCAAATTGAGTTGTGCATTCGACAAAGTCAATTACCCCAACCAACACTCCTTAACGTCTCGTTATCGGGTTGTGAGTGAGGCTTGCTCTCGATCACCACTCGTGTAACAACGTGTTGGAGGTCATCCAAGAAAACCTTCCCTGAGTTCATGACCCTCTGACAAGAAAGCGGCGTATCCTTGATATACCATCTTCTTCATGGTTCGTGACCTTCGGGAGTCTAACTGTGACCCGCACAATGGGCGTGCATGATAACTTGAGGTAAGGAGACCTGTCCCAACACCTCTATCCCGTGAATACAAATTTGAACGAGCTATGATAGATATTACCAATGAGAACAGAAGCCTATTTACCTAAGCACTCTTCAAATCCCCGAAAGTCATGCATCGTCCACATGAGAATGGCTCAAATATTGGCGAACCGTCGAGCATAATGATTACTCATATCTTGCACGGTGACCCCCTCCTCCCATAAAATCTTAAGCTCATGGACTGATAGACCAAGATAAACGTCCATATTTTTTACTTTGTCACAGTTGGGGACGAGTAAGTTAAGGATGAGATGTCCTTTCTTCGTAGAAAGCCATGGAGGGATATTGTAGTTGACAAGGACTATAGGCCACACACTGTAAGAAGTTAAGTGCAGACTGAATGGGTTCACGCCAACCATTGCAAGATTGAGCCAGAGATTCCTTGGCTCTTGGGTAAAGCGTGGGAAGGTAGAGTCAATGTGGCTCCATGCGTGTGAATCCACTGATATTTGTTGAACTCCATCTGTGGACCTATTCTGCGCATGCCACGTTGTCAAGCTCAACATGCCGAATGTACAAAACATGTGGTTTATACAGGGGATAAGCGAAAAGAGTCTAATAACTTTTTGAGGGATAGTTTTTCCTTGCAAGTCCTATCGATACCTATGAGAACCACATTTTGGACATGTCTCCATAGTCTCATATTCTCCTTGAAATAGTATGCAATCATTGATACATGCATGGATGTTGTTGTTGTCCATGCCAAGCTGTCGTAAAACATATCGTGCATCATCATGAGACTTAGACATGGTATTTACAGGTGGTAATATATGATACTTTAGTAATCTGAAAAAAAATCATAAAACACCTTGAAAAAGTACTAATGTTTTTAATGATAGTGCCGAAAAGAAATCAACCAAGCATACGTACAAGGTATCTGAAGAACTCGTCACACTCGCATCGCTTCACCCGTATTTTACTTGCACACTTAGGAGTGCAAGCACTATCTTGAGGCAAGATACTCGACACCCATAATATAATGGTATGGATACTTCCTCTCTAAGCAGATCAAAAGTCTCGATATCCATGGGCATCAATGTATCGATCATTGCCTCCATCTCAGGCTCCAAGATTGTAGATAAGTCTGGAAGGTTATCTCTCTCCTCTGGTATTGACGGTATAGATTGGGTAGTACCTTTCAAGTAGTGGATTGGCTCAGGAACTCCATCCCATCGCATGTCCACAAACTATTCTAATTGGTCGCAAAGGGTACACTCCTCCTTGGGACGAGAGATCACCTCCCTAGATAGAAAGTTTTCCAGCCACACCCAATCTTTTTGTATATGGTATTCAATTAGCTTGCGAGTACAATGCATGATTGATATTAACTTTTCTTACCATTTACTGAAAATCCAAAATCACCTGATCAATTATCTCAAATTGAAACTCGTCAAAGCGTCTTGCGTGTTCTATAGACAATCGATGTTTTTATCTAATTGCCAGCTTGCATTGAGAGCAAGGACATGGGACACACTGATTAAGATACGCCTCGCGATCTTGAACATGAAGACCTTCATCTTTTCCATTTTGTCTACCTTACGACAAATAATTTGTTTTTATTATCATTCTTTTTTTCTTTCTTAAATTGTTTGAGAAAGGATTTCTTCTCTTGTAACTTAGCAAAAATTAACATATGTAAAGTCTCCACCCACTCACCCACAAATTGACATATGTCGGAGTTTTTCCCATCTCGTGGTGTTGCACCGGACCTCACCACCACTCTCTCTTTGTTTTTTATCAATTCATTATCTCCACTTCTTCCATCTCTCTCTCTTTTTCTCTTTCTTTATTATGCTGTATGTTTATACCCTCTCTCTCATTCCTTCTTCTTTTTTCTTTTCCTCCCCCTCTCTCATTTTCTTTAACAAAACATATATCTCTCTCTACTACAACAAAAACAACAACAACTATTACTATTACTACCACTACTACAACAACAACAAAAAATAAGAAAACTAGACAACAATAAAGAAGAAAATTAAAAAAACCATTACTACTACAAAAACAACAACAACAACAAACAAGAAAATCACTAGTACTACTACAACCACAACTATGATGACTACGACTATGACCATGACCACAACCACGACCACAACAACTATGACCACGACCATGACTATGAATACGACTACCACTACGACGACCAGGACTATGATGATGACCACGACTACCACTATCACTACCATATAATAAAAAAGAAAAGAAGAAGAAAAAAAAAACAACAACAACAACTACTACAACAATAAACAAGGAAAGAAGAAAAGAAGAAAAAACTACTACTACTATTACTACAACAACAACAGAAAACAAGAAAACTAAACAACAATAAACAAGAAAAGAAAAAAAAATATTCTACTACTACTACTACAAAAAAAAGAAAACAACAACCTCTCCCTCCTTCTCTCTCTCCCTCCCTCTCCCTCTCCCTCTCTTTCTCTCTTTCCCTATTATGTTTAATGTTTTTTCTCTTATCTCCTCTCCCTCTCTCATTTCCTCTCCCTTCCTCAGCTCTCCCTCTCTCATTTCCTTTTCTCTCTTCCTCTCTAATGTTTCTTCTCTCTTCCTCTCCCTCTCTCATTTTCTCTCCCTCCCTCACCCTCACCCTCTCTTTCTCTCTTTCCTTATTACGTTTAATGTTTTTTCTGTCTCCTCTCCCTCTCTCATTTCCTTTTCTCGCTTCCTCTCCCTCTCTCATTTCCTCTCCCTTCCTCACCCTCTCCCTCTCTTTCTCTCTTTCCCTATTATGTTTAATGTTTATCTCTCTTTCTTCTCACTCCCTTTCCCTCTCTCTCTCCCTCTCTTTCTTTATTTCCCTATTATGTTTCATTTTTTTCTCTCTTCCTCTCCCTCCCTCTCCCTTTCTCTATTATGTTTAATGTTTTTTCTCTCTTCCTCTCCCTCCCTCTCCCTCTCCCTCTCTTTCTCTCTTTCCCTAGTATGTTTAATTTTTCCCTCTTTTCCTCTCCCTCCCTCTCCCTCTCCCTCTCCCTCTCCCTCCCTCTCTCATTTCCTCTCCTTCCCTCTCACTCTCCCTCTCTCATTTCCTCTCTCTCCCTCTCCCTCCCTCTCTCATTTCCTCTTGCTCCATCTCCCTTTTCCTCTCCCTCTCTCATTTCCTCTCCCTCCCTCTCACTCTCCCTCTCTCATTTCCTCTCTCTCCCTCTCTTTCTCTCTCATTTTCTCTCCTTCTCTCAATATACATGAATTTTAACAAAAATAAGTAAAAGAGAAAGAGAAAACACAAAAGCAAAGCAAGAAGGAACAATGTACTCACCGTAAAGGCTCAAAGAAGGATTTGGCAACTGCTCTTCGCGACAACAGCTCCTCTTCACCGTCCGTAAACCTCCTTCTCTTTTTTCCGAACGGCGGCGGCGGCAGTGAGAACCTTTCTTTCTCCCTCTTTCTCTCCATCTCCCTCTCAAATGCAAGATGTTTGCTCTCCCTTTCTCTCTCTCTTTCGTATATGCGCGCAAAATAACAAGCTCGAGTTTCAGCTCACGTGTTTTTCGTCTGAGTACCGTTGCTACTTGCATCGCTATTAGCGTCGTATAATAGCGACGCCACTATTTTGCGTCGAAAACTGCCATCGCTATACCTCCTAGTAGTGAAGGAAAAAACTCATACAATAAGGTTTATGGGATACTTAAGAGAACTTTTCATAAAATTCCTTTATGTTTATACATTCTACTTGCCCTATCAAGATGAGAATGCATTCTATTGCCAAGCGTCCAAATTGCAAAGTTCAAGTAGTTGACCTATACAAGAACCAAAAGTTTTAAATGATCCTTGAGATTTTTATGTGATTTGTGATGGTATAATCAGGTTTGTCTTTTGTGAGTTCTTTTTCGTCATCTAATGTATACCATCAAATCAATCTCTTTGATTTTGGCCTTCCTACTTTATCATAGTGGGTTTAAGCTTGATATGGATATCATGAAGGAGGGAGAGATGTTTATTCCTTCACTACCATTCAAAACACACCCTATTGCACCCTATGATGAAAGCATGAGGTGGTTCAAGCACAAGCATTATGAGCGGAGACCTCTTTCTTAATCCTAGAATGTGTAGCTAGAATATCACACCTAAATAGATTAGATCTAGAAGGAGATAAGATGGACATTTACCAATTCATGTGGTACTTATTGATTCATGTGATATCTAATCAATCATTTCACCTATGTCTGATATAGGCTTTCATACATATGTATTGATTCATGTGTTATCTACTCAATTTTGTGTCCTATCTCCAACACAAGGTGCTTATAATCTAGCTATGAGCCCTTTACACTCTTTATTCATCTCTTGGGGCATTAAAAGAGTAAGAAAAGTCAATGGATGGATTAAAAAACTCTCAATACATCCTAGTTTTCTCATTCTAGCTAAATATTCAAAATTAATAAAATGGAAATCTAATAATCTTCATGTATAAGCAAATAGTTTTCCTTTGAGTACATAGCCACTTCTCAATGTATATCTTCACTATAAGAGAAACAAAGATGGAAGGAGAAGATAGCCACAAAGGGAAAATAGAGAAAAGGAGATATCTCTCTTAATCTCTCAAGATACCTTGCCTTGGGGAAATGAAAAGAAGAAGATAACTCTCAAAGGCTAAATAAATCATGCACATAAGAATAAGCCTTTCTCTTGATCTTGAACTTTAACCATCCAAGACAATTAAGGGATTTGGAAATTTACCCATAGTTTAGCTATGGGATAATAAAACTACAAGGGAAGGGGGGAATAGCGATGCCAAGTTCCGACACAAAGTAGTGGCATCGCTATTTGCATCACAAATAGCAACGGTACTTAGGCAAAAAAATGTGGCTGAAATTGGAGTATGAAATTTTGCGAAAGAGAGAACAAAAGAGGCTGCAAAAGAACAAAGCAAGAGGGAGCAATGTACTCACCGCACAGGCTCAAATATGGATTCTTCGTCTTCTCTTTGGGACAGCTCGTCTCCACATTCCATACACTTCCTCATCTTCTTTACGAATGGCGGCAAGGCGATGGCGGTGGCGACGACTCTAGGAAGAAGCTTTCCTTCATTCGTGTTATAGAAATTGTGATTGAATGCTTGCTTGCATGTCATAATTAAATTGGAAGTTTGAGCACCATCATCATGAAGATACTTACATTTATATTGAATTACATTGATTGTGGAAAAGAATAGTCTAGTTGGGCATGGCACACCTACATACACTTGCAAGTTAGTAAAATTTGCAAATTTCTAATAAACTAACACAAGATACATAAAGAAATAAATCAAAAAAGAAATCACAAACTACATGAAAAAATTTGAGATATAGAGAGGCCAGATATTGACTAAATCTAGAAACCCCTACAATCATAGCTTAGACAAAGAAAATACACTATGAAAAATGGACATTATCATTAAAAATATTCTAAAGCTTATATAGCATTTAATAGAGACCATATCACTAAATGAGCCTTACTAGCCAATAATGAAAAATTAGCCAACAAGCTTCTTAGCACCTACCATAGGACACATCGAACATATGACATTTTTGGAGCACGAGAAGTGTCTTTTTTAGAAGCCACCACTTGCCTAAACTAATCACTTATTAAGACCGTAGTCATACAAGAGGGGGTAGAGAGAAACAAAGAGAGGGGGAGAGAGGGAGAAAGAAAACATAAGGAGGTGGAGAGAAACAAAGAGAGGGGTAACAAAGAAAGAGTGAGAGAGAGAAAGAAAGAGAAATGGGAGAGAACACAGAACAAAGAGCACACAAAAAGGGGGAGAATTAAAGAAATGGGGAGAAAACCAAGATGACAATTGAGATTTCTTTTTTTGAGTTACAAGAGAAGAAATCCCTTCTCAAATAAATTCAGAAAGAAAAAGAGAATGAGAACAAAAACAAATAGTTTGTTGTAATGTAGACAAAATAGAAAACGATCAAGGTCCTAATGTTCAAGATCGTGAAGTGTATCTTAATCAGCATGTCCCGTGTCCTTGCTCTCAATGCAAGGTGGCAATCAGATGAAAGTGTCACTTGTCTATAGAAAATGTATGATGCTTATACAAGTTTCAATTGGAGATCATTGATCAAGCGATCTCAGACATTGAGAAAACGGTAAGAAAAGTGTGCATCGATCATGCATTATATTCACAAACTAATTCAATATCATATACAACAACATTGGATGTGACTGTTAAATTTATACATGGAGGAGATATCTCATCCCAAGAAGGAGTGCACTTGTTGCGGCTAGTTAGAAGAGTTTGTGGGCATGCAATGGATGGAGTGCTTGAGTCAATCCACTACTTGGAAGGCACTATCCAGTCTATACCGTCAATACCCGAGGAGACATGCAGCCTTTGAGAATTTCCTACAACCTTGAAACACCTGAGATAGAGTGGGAATTCTCGATGGGATGTGGTTCAAAGGTGACCACATATTTTATAAGCTATTATATCTAGATTTTATATGTGACAACTAATTAACCGTTTCAATGTACATTACAAAATATATAGTACGACATGGTTGCTTGGATAAATTTTTTGACTGGAGTGTATCGAAAAAATGTGCTCCACAATGGATTGTGGTGTCATGGAAAAGTTCAAGCAAGAGAGACGACAGTGATCCACGGATCCAAACACCATTATAGAAGAGATGGAGTATTTTGGGAACTTGTAAAGTATTATCAGGATGGATTACCATAGCTTCTTAATGATCCTATTCGATGTGCAGTGGTTCAAAGTGGTACTGGAAGGAGCCAGGGAAACTATTCAATGAGGTCCATCTGCATTTCTTGAAATAGATTCCAAAAAATATGGATGGATTTACACAACACATTTGTATTTCTGGTCCATTGTGAAAAAGTGCATGAACTCATGTTTTTTAAACTTTAATTACAATATGGTATACATCAGAAATGTTAAATCGCTCTGGTATGTGATTTTGAATAGGTAATTTTCTATCCAAACCCCCGATAACATCATTGGTGATATGTTGTACCTTCAGCTCCCCGAAGTGGGAGAGTATATGATGAAAGTAATGTTCAACGTAGATGAGAATAATATCTAGATAGAGGTGTCGATATTCAAAGGGGTAGACCCTGCCCAAAGCTTGGAGCATGTAGAGGAGGCAAAATCGGGTAACAATGCCACAAGCTATGGTGGATGAAAGATGAATACCAAACTCATAATGACATGGACAAGTAGAGACAAAGTGTAACATAAGTGAATTAGGTTTCAAGATAGAAGCTTGGACTCATAAACACAATCTTGTGTAGGATTGACAATGAAAAGACACTTAACTAAAAATACAAAGCATCATGACATTGTATTCATGTCATATAAAAGTGATAGTCAAGTACAATGCTTTAAAAAGTTTTGATTGTTCCACTTTCCTCATTGAGCATATGGGATTCATGACAACTCTTCCTAAAGCATACATCATTTGTCTATTTCTCAATAACCCCCCTCAAATAATGAGTCTCTACCCTTGCTAGCTTTTTCCCCCCTTGCATGTGTACATGGACGAGGAGACTAGCTCTTTGGAAACCTAGTCAAGTTAAGGCTTGAAACTTTATACCTTGATAGGGTTTTTACATCCACTATGGGAACCAAATTCCTTAGAACAATATGTCAGAGTTGTTGATGGTAGCAAAAGTATATTTTTCTTCTTCTTCATTCACGAATTGACATTGGTGATGGTAATTCTACATATGTTGTGCTTTGTTTTTTTGAAAACACTAACTGGCCATATGGCCAATCTTACGAAAATAATGACATTGCGTTTGACTTCTGTTTTCGGTGTTGAATCCCCAGCCTCTTCCTTTGGGTCCAATAGCTCTTTGGTATATAGAAGATTTTTCCATGAGATGGTTTCTTTTACATCTTTGCTTTTAGATTGTTACCCATTAAAATAGTATACTTCGGTTAAGCCTAAAGGTATAAAACTGCATCTCGCACTATTAAACGCTATTCTTTTTGCAATGAATCATCATGGAAAGTGCAAATCATGAAATGACTCTTACGATGCATAAACTCTATGAAATTATCATTGTTAATTACATAAATTAGCAAAGAAAAGGTTGCTTATTTAGCATGAATTTTTGTTCGCAAAGAAAAGGAAAGACTAGTTGAAATTAACCTTTCCTGACCTCAAACCGATAAGTTAAGGATTGAAAAAATCAATTTACGCATATTCAACGAATCATGTGAAAGTATTGAGTGAGAGAGTGGGAACATTACTTAGAGTGGACACAAGGTTCTCATATGGATCCTTGTTTATATTTGCAAGTAGTACGGCTATTGCTTCCACTACAAGGAAATGGAGCAATAGCGACGCCGATTAGCGACGGCGGATGTCGGCGTCGCTATAGGCGTCGCTATATGCGTCGCTATATGCGTCGCAAATGCGACGCAAATAGCGACGCATATAGCGACGCCGCAGGGAAAAAAAGCGCAGCCGAAACCAAAGCGCCGTTTTCATTTTGTTTTCTTCGCCTTTTGAGAGCGAGAGCGAGGGAGAGAGCGAGGGAGAGAGCCAAGGCTTTGTGGGAGAAGAGGAGGAAGAGACTTGCCACCGCCGCCGCCGCCGCCACCGCCACAGTCGTTGTTCGTGAAGGAGAGGAGGAGCCCTCGTTGCAAAGAGAAGCCGCCCACGCTCGCCATATCTCATTGTGAGTCTCCCTCTCTCTTTCTTTTACTTGTTGAAGGTTTAAATCGTTCTCTTTTGTTTGTTTAGGAGAGGAAATGAAAGAGAAGGAGAGGGAGAGGGAGAGAGAGGGAGAGAAAGAGAGGGAGAGGGAGAGAAAGAGAGGGAGAGTGCATTTTCTCTCTCTCTCCCTTTTGCTTGTTTAATGTTTAAATTACTTTCTTCTTTGCTTGTTTAGGAGAGGAAACGAGAGAGTAAGAGAGAAAGAGAGGGAGAGGGAGAGGGAGAGGGAGAGGGAAAGAAAGAGAAAGAGAAATAGAGGGAGAGGGAGAGGGAGGGGGAGGAAATAGGAGAGGGAGAGAAAGAGAAAGAGAGGGAGAAGGAGGGAGAGTGCATTCTCTCTCTCCCTCCCTCTCCCTTTTGCTTGTTTAATGTTTGAATCACTTTATTTTTTACTTGTTTAGGAGAGGAAATGAGAGAGAAAGAGAGTGAGAGGGAGAGGAAGGGAAAGGAAATGAGAGAGGGATAGAAAGAGAAAGAGAGGGAGAGTGCATTGTATCTCTCCCTCTCCCTTTTGCTTGGAGGATGTTTAAATCACTTTATTTTTTGCTTGTTTAGGAAATGAGAGAGAAAGAGAGATAGAGAGGGGGAGGGAGAAAAAGAGAAAGAGAGGGAGAGGGAGAGGGAGAGGGAGAGGGAGGGGGAGGGGAAGGAAATGAGAGAGGGAGAGAAAGAGGGAGGGGGAGGGAGAGGGAGCGAGGGAGAGGGAGAGGGAGAAAGAGGGAGGGAGAGGGAGAGGGAGGGGGAGGGAGGAAATGAGAGAGGGAGAGAAAGAGAACGAGAGGGAGAGGGAGAGGGTGAGAGAAAGAGAGGAAGAGAGGGAGAGGGAGAGAAAGAGAGGGAGAGGGAAGGGAAGGAAATTATTGTTATAGAAAAAGAAACCCTTAAATTGAGTATAGGATAATTTCTCTCAGGTCTTATGACTATGAGTAGAATTGATTGAAATAAATTTTATTACTATAGTTATAAAATTTCATAGATGGCGCGCATTAATTTTAAAATGGATTACTTATACTCAAAGCCGAGATATAACAAAAAATTATCTACCGGGACAAACAAATCGTTGAGCATGATACAAGGCCGAGATATAACATCGGAAAATCTCTCGACTACTATATACAATGCAAGGTTTATGGTCAACTTGCAACTTGACGTACATCTCCATAAAGCTATCCATTTAAGCCTTGTTTGTTGTAATGTAGATAAGATGGCAAACGAAGAAGGTCCTATTGTTCAAGACCGCGAGTCGTATCTTAATCAGCATGTCCCATGTCCTTGCTCTCAATGCAAGTTGGCAATTAGACGAAAACGCCGATTGTCTATAGAACACGTACGACGATTTGGCGAGTTTCAATCTGAGATCATTGATCAGGCGATTGCAGACTTTCAGCAAACGGTAATTTGAAGTTAGCATTTTTCATGCATTGTACTCTCAAGCTAATTGAAAACCATACACAATAAGATTGGGTCTTGTTGGTAAATTTTGTATCCAGGGGGGTGATGTCTCGACCCAAGGGGGAGTGCACCCTTTGCGGCCAATTAGAAGAGTTCGTGGACGTGCGATGGATGGATTGCAGGAGCCAATCGACCACTCGCAAGGCCCATCTATACCGTCAATGCCAGAGGAGACAGACAACCTTCCCGACTTGCCTACAATCTTGGAGCCTGAGATGGAGGCAATGATCGATGCATTGATTCCCATGGATGTTGAGACATCTGACCCGCTCAGAGAGGAAGCATCCATACCATTATATTATGGGTGCCGAGTATCTCGGTTGAAGACATTGCTTGCACTCTTAAGTGTGCAAGCAAAATACGGTTGGAGCGATACGAGTGTGACTGAGTTATTCAGGTACCTTGCACACAGACTTCATTGTTGTTTTTTTTTAACAGTATTATTGCAAACATGGATAGATTTTTCAAGGTGTTTTATGATTTTTTCAGGTTATTGAAATGTCATATATTGCCACCTGCAAACACCATGCCTGAGTCTCGTGATGATGCGCGACATGTTTTACGGAAGCTTGGCATGGACTACAATAACATCCATGCATGTATCAACGACTGCATATTGTTTCGAGATGAATACGAGACTATGGAGACATGCCCAAAGTGTGGTGCTCACAGGTATCGACAGGACTTGCAAGGGTAAACCATCCCTCAAAAAGTCCTCAGACACTTTCCGCTCATCCCCCACATAAACCACATGTTTCGCACGTCTGCCATGGCAAGCTTGACAACGTGGCATGTGCAGAATAGGTCCACGGATGGAGTTCAACGAATATCAGCAGATTTGCGCGCATGGAGCCACATTGACTCTACCTTCCCAGGCTTTGCGCGAGAGCCAAGGAATCTTCGGCTCGGTCTCTCCATGGATGGTGTGAACCCATTTGGTCTGCGCTCGACTTCTTACAGTGTGTGGCCTATAGTGCTTGTCAACTACAATATTCCTCCATGGCTTTCTACGAAGAAAGGAAATCTCATCCTTAGCTTGCTCGTCCCGGGCCGCTACAAAGTAAAAAATATGGACGTGTATCTTCGTCCATTAGTCGATGAGCTAAAGATTTTGTGGGAGGAGGGGGTCACGGTGCAAGATATGAGCAGGCACGATGGTCGGCGGTCAGCCAACATTCGAGCCATTCTCATGTGGACGATGCATGACTTTCCGGGATTGGGAGAGTACTCAGGTGAGCAGACCTTTGTTCTCGCCGGTAATATCTATATTTTATTTCATTCAATCAAGTATTCACTAGGTCGTGGATCGCCTTGCAGGTCTCGTTACCTCAGGTTATCATGCATGTCCATTGTGTGGGCCACAGTTAGACTCCCGAAGGTCACGAACCATGAAGAAGATGGTATATCAAGGACACGCCGCTTTCTTGCCGGAGGATCATGAACTCAGGGAAGGTTTTCTTGGACGACCTCCAGCATGTATGAACGCTGCAAGCTGGTACGAGCTGAAAATGGTAAACCCGGATTCACATCCAAATGGAATGCGACGGTTCTCAGTTTTCTACGAGTTGCCATATTGGACCCACTTACAGGTCAACCACTTGTTGGATCCCATGCATATTTTCAAAAATGTGGGCAGCTTGCTATGGGACCACATCACAGGAAAGAGAGACACTATAGGGTCACGAATGGATTTAAAGGAGGTAGGTAAGATGGAGGCGTTTTGGCCGCAGTCGAGTGCTGAAGGGGGAGTGTAGCTTCCTCGCGCTCCCTGGGTTTTGTCTACCAAAGAAGAGCGCATTGTGAAGCAAGTAATCAAGTCTATCCGCACTCCGACGGGTATAATGCGTTCTCTCAGGTCCGCATTTTCTAAAGATGACCAGATTTCTGGGCTAAAATCCCATGATTGGCATAAGATATGTCAGGTTTGTGAACATAATGGATTTTAATTAGCGTGGACATTTTGAAATTTGAAAAGTGACCATTATTCTTAATGCTTTCTCATTTGTGGCAGTTTGTCCTACCGATCGCGATCGCGGGATGCCTAACTCCAGAAATTCACGGGGCCATTTACAAACTGTCGACTTTGGTGCAATGGATCTCACAGAAAGAGATTAAGACGTCCTCTATTGAATCCGCAAGGCGGGGAGCAGTTGAGACGGTCTGTCTCTTTGAGAAATACCTGCCCACTAGCATGCTCACGATACAAGTTCACCTTCTTGTGCATCTTGTGGATGAAGTGGAGATTGCTGGACCTGTCCATACGCGATGGATGTTCTTCCTGGAGCGCTTCATGAAAACCCTGAAAGGCTTTGTGCGACAACAAGCTCGTCCGGAAGGTAGCATGGCGGAAGGTTGGTTGGTGTTAGAGGCGTTAGTGCATATCTCACAATGGCTACCAACGGTGGAACCAGACAATGAAATGCTATGGACGCTGAAGGATGATGACAGGCTGACTGGAGATGTGGTGGTTGGAAATGGGGTAGAAAAAAGAATGGATGCCTCAATGGAAGAGAAGGTGAATCGCTTTTGTATGTTGCACCATGCCTCCATGGAGACGTGGCTTGCCAAGTACCAGATTGCAAGGCAAGATCGAGAGGAAGCACGAGCTGAATTCCGACGCAGTACGCGTCATCGACCGATTCGATATCCCGAAGGCATGGAGGAGATGCCGCGGTTTATGTCAACACGATGGTTGCATGGAGCCTTGACCGCAGCATCCAGCGAAGGGACAGAGGTCTCAATGGAGGAGTGGGAGTTCTTGAGGGGATGTAGTCCAAAGGTAATGAGGGGTTTAGAATGTGTCGTATCTAAATTTGCTTGCTACATCTAATTTGAGTGTTTCAATGTGCAGTACAAAATATATAGTGCAGCGTGGTCGCGCGGACGGCATTTTCGGGTGGAGCGTATTGACAAAATGCGCTCCACAATGGACTGTGGTGTCATGGCAAGGTTTGAGCAAGAGAGCCGGCGACGAGCAACGGATCCGAACATGGTTGTGGATGAGATGGAGTATTTTGGGAATTTGCAAAGTATTATTACGGTGGATTACCGTAGCTTCTCCATGATAATATTCGACGTGCAGTGGTTCAAAGTGGTACTTGGAGGAGCTGGCGCAACAGTTCGACCAGGTCCATCTGGATTTCTCGAAATAGATTCCGAAAAAAAATGGATGGATTTGCGCGACACCTTTGTGTTGCCGGCCCATTGTGAACAGGTGCAACTAGGCATTTGCTTGCTAATTGTAATACGACATGGTTTATGTCACAATGGTTTGAAGACGGTTTGTAAGTGTTTGTGAACAGGTAATATTCTATCCAAATCCCCGATAACCTCGATGGTGGTATGTTATACCTTCAACTCCTCGAGGTGCGAGAGTATACGATCAAAGCGATGTTCCAGGCATAGATGAAGAAAATATGCAAATAGAGGGATCGAAATTACAAGGGGTGGAGGCCACCGCAAGCTTGGAGCCTGCATCGGCTAACAATGATGGAAATACAGAAGTCGTAGAATTTTTTGAGAACGAGACAAACTCGTTGTTTTGTGGTGACATGTCTATCGACCTTCCAGTGTATGCAGAGTTGTGTCAGGAGATTAACATGGGACCATAGAATACTTCATTCTTGGAGAATTGTATTACTCAATTCGTTGTTTAGATCTTCCATAAAGGTAGATAAGATATGCATTTTAAGAGGGATTTTTTAAAAATGATTTTATTAATGTGCTTTGTATAGTTTAAATTGATTATTCTAACATTATTTTTTATCTGTGCAGGTATCGACATTTTCAGGATGAGTCGAGGGATGAGCGATGAGGAGTTTCAGGAGATGATGGCACGTATGTCTCCAGATCAGCTCAGAGATTCAGAGAGATAGCAGATCAGGAGCTGTCTCGTTCTTCGTCAGGGCGCTCTGCTAGATCAGCTTCGGCGCGATCAGATGCTTCAGCTTCGAGTAGACGATCTCGACGCTCGCGACTTGGGCCACAGGGAGGGACTGCGATTGTAGGAGGATCAGGGGGGTGCTGCTGTGGAGACATGGACGCGGTGTCTCCGTCTCGTCGTTCAGCTGGAGCTCGGTCACCGCCAGGATTTGTCACACCTGTGGGGACGTCCACTCCAGTTACTCCGGCTTTTGCGCAGCCGTCGGCAGATGTCACGCCTTTTGGTGGCACCCCCTCTGGTGGCACTCCTTTTGGTGGCACACCCTCTGACGGCACCCCTTTGTATGGCACTCCGGGAGAGGGTACCCCCGTCGGTACACCGGATTTTCAGGGGTCTCCTGGATATGCCCAGGAGCGTGGACGGAGATGGGAGAGGGCCCATACAAGGCACACTCCTAGGGATTATGGATACCTAGTGGATGGCAGGTCAGGAGCCATCATCATGAATGATGAGGGGAGGAGGGTGATGGCTCGCATGAGGGAGTTGTGCCAACAAGTTTTTCGGCACAACGTCCTGGATCATTGGAGGAACATACCGGAGGGGAGCAAGGAGTACATAGTAGCATCCTTGCACGAGGAGTTCCCGGTGCCAGCCGCAGTGGATAGATTCTCTACGGGCTGGATGATGGATTGCATGCGTGCATACATGTCACATAGACGATCCGACGCACGCAAGGCAATCAAGAGTGGGGCTCCAAAGCCCGAGTGGTTAGATGCAGACGACTGGCACCAACTGAGGGAGGAGGCTACAAATTCGCCAGGACGTTGGAGTCAGCAGCGGGAGGCGGCGAGGGCACGAATCGAGGCCGGATCGGTACATCATCTTGGGAGTGGCGGCCACAAGACATATTTGGAGGACTTTGTAAGATTCTCTTTTGTTTTGCTTATTTGTTTTTTTTAGATATTCTTTGTACTGACAATCATGTTTCTAACAGTTAGCATTTTGTTTTCTTTGCAGCACTCCATTACAAATCGCGATCCGCAAGGCCTTGAGACTCGATATGCGGAGAGGCACGGTCTCAGATCATTGATCGACCGATTGTATAGACGCGGCGGCCCAGTAAGTCACTCATCTTTCTTGTCCGTAGTTACCATGAGATATTTGAATGCATTATTGTATGGTGGATTGATATGTTGTTTCTTTTTCTGCAGAATCCGTTTGATGCTCCTTTACAGCGGGAAGAGCTTTCGGGGGACGACGATTTGTAGCTCGCCCTTGGATCCTTAGAGCTCACATACCTTTAGTTTTTAGTCGCGATCTATGTAGACATTTTCTATGTATTAGTGATATTGTTTTATGATTGTACCAATCGCATTTTAAGCGCTATCATGTATTTATTTCATCCATCAGTTTTATGATTTCAGTATACATTCTTTTTGTTTGCAAACGCTTTGTATGAAGCAGTGCAGAAACTATTTTGTATGGCTCTCATACAGCACACAGTGCTATATGTGGCAGGGCAGCTTACTGCCCTGCCACAAATTTTTTTTTTTCTCTGTTACCGTCGCTATTTGCGTCGCAAATTTACTGCACGCGTCGCTATTGCCGTCGCTATCAGCGTCGCAAATTCTCTGTAACCGTCGCTATATGCGTCGCTATATAGCGACGATTCTATGGCGTCGTCAATAACGACGCTTTTTGCGACGACGGGGGCAAATTTTGTTGTTTGTATTTTCGTCGCTTTAAACGTCGCTATAAGGTCTATATCTTGTAGTGTTCATCTTCATCAATATTATTTTTAAGAGTTGCAAGCTAGGTTGTTAGGCTCTTGAACTTGTTAATGTATGTGGTCATAGAAGCATTGTCTTTGATATCTAGTTTATAAAAATGCATGAGTAATTTTACTTTTGAGTTCTTTGCTTGGGTACCAAACATTGTGTCAAGTTCCTCCCAAGTGGTTCTAGCATTTCTAATGCCAGATATGTGATGTAGTACATCATCACTTAGTCCCCAAGCAATGATGCATAGTGCCTTGTTATTCATTTTTTTCCATTCTTTGGTTTTGAGATAGTCTTGTTCAACGAACCCGTCTTCATTGTCCTTCCCCTTGCTATGTGCATCATCTTCAAACATGTCCCACAAGTCCTTTCGCATCAGGTGATACATGGTCTTCTCCTTCCATGCATGAAATCCTTCACCATTAAATTTAGCTATTTGCTTAAGTTGTGCCATGTTACTAAACTTCAGTTAACTAGCAAAAGGTTTTATTTTGTGGTGTCAAGAGACACAAGAGAATCATTGTCAAACTTATACTAGTTGAGTATTATTGGATATTATCGGTACTTGATCAGATTTCTCTTACAAACTTCATGGATAACTTTTGAGCTTCCTTCGGCACTTCCAAAATAGTAATGAACTTTAGACAATATAGCTCAGTGATTAAAATCATTGTTGATGACTTGAGTGACGAGAAGAAACTGTGAAGAATGTCAAATTTTGAAGCTTTGGCTATGGCTTCCTGGATTAGGGTCTAGATGCAAGTCTGGTTTTTTTCTGATTTCATGAGCTACAGTGGATCATTTCCAAAAGTTTTTTTATGGAAATGTAGCTCTCTTGAAGCTCTATGAAAGCCCTATGATCTTGGCAGAAATGGCATTGTGTAGAAGGAGAGTCGATGTTCAAACGAAACCATGCGCAAATCAGCTAGCATTGTCCAATTTTCGTAATATTGAGTAGCTGGGGGACCAATGTCTCATTGTAATGTGCCAAGTAGAAGCATGTGGAGTGCACAAAGATTTTCCTAGAAGAGACCTTGGAGATAAAACTCCTCCAAGTTAGGTGGGTGCTGCTATCCACAGACACAGATATGACAACAACTTTGAAAACAGACAATGTTGAGGTAGTAGTTGCCCAATTTTTATGATTGAGGTGCAATAAGGGAGGAGATGTGGAAGTAGGGAAACACTTCTCTAGAAGGAAGTCCAAACAAATTTGGCTTGTGGAGAGAGATATAAAAGCTTCAAGCTAATAGGGTACTCTTGGTTATGGCTACCATGGAAGCTTTATTGAAGGTAGAATTGCAAATGAAGTTGGAGATGAGATCCAACACTCAATGTGAGCTAGGAAGAGATAGAGATGAGCTAAGCCATGTCCGACCAGGTTCTAATACCATGTGATAAGATGCGGATCTAGAGTATGACACAAGCTATGGTGGATGAAAGATGAAGACCAAACTCATAATGACAGGGACAAGTAGAGACAAATCGTTACACAAGTGAATTAAATTTCAAGATGGAAGCTTGGATGTCTCAGCAACACAATCTTGTGTAGGATTGACGCGATGACAAGACACTTAACTGAAAGTACAAAGCATCATGACATTGTATTCAATTCATATAAAAGTGATAGTCAAATATAACACAAGGAACTTTCAATCGTTCCCCACATAGGCAATTTGGTGAAATATAGGAAATTCTCCAATATTTCCTATGTAGACAAATACATATTCCCCATCTATAACTAGGAAATTGCATTCCCTACATCTTATAATAGGGAATATAGAGCATTCCCTACATTCCTTTGAAAGTCCCTAAGTTCCCTACATCTTATAATAGGGAATATAGAGCATTCCCCACATTCCTTTGAAAATCCCTACATAAGGAATTATAAGGATGTGATTAAAGGTACTTTATAGATGTATAACTTATAACAAGCCTACATAGATTTGGAAATCATATATTTTCTATAAGTTGTAGGTTGTCATGTTTATGAGTTTATATATTTGTAACATACATTTAAATAGTACACAACATGATTATAAGCCATGTAGCTTTAACCCTATTACTTAGTGAAAAGTTACACAGTATGAGAAATTTTCCTTGGAAAATATAGATTATTTAATATAATTCTTACAATCTACCTTGATGCATTTTATTAAATTTGAATCCTTTATTTATTGTTCATTGTAGCTTCTTAATATTGCAACCCTTTTTAATCAACTCGATTAATTTTGTTGGATTTGCAATATTGATGCCCACTTTTGCATTGAGATTTGAAAAAGTAGAGCAAGTTTCATCTTGTGAATATGATTTGATAAACTAGACCAAGTTTGGATCTTGTGCCCAAAAGCTTCGTAAATCATTTGACAATTATTCCACATAACTTCCATTTAGAGGGTCCTCCAATATGAGGTATTCCTATTTATGAAATCAAATAAATGTGTTGATGGTCTAGGATCAAGTTCTCATGCAAAGAGTATGTGGTAAATTCTTATGTAGCACTTACTTTCATAGGTGTAAGTTAATATCTTATTGAAAAATTACTACATTCATTTCACATATGGCATCTTAAAGTCAGTATCTCATTGAGATGCAGAAAACTTAGTATACAATACTTGTTTTCATTAGGCAATACTACTAAGTATTAATATATCAATATGTACATCCTAGAATATATATTAATATTATCCCAAATATCAAGTGTAGAAACTCCATTGGATATCTAAAGAGTTATTTAAGGGGTCAAAATAGTTGACAACTTTAAGATCAAAATTTGTTTAAAACTAAGGTGAAGATAAACAAAATGCATAGTTTTGTGATGGATAAAACTCTTGATAGTTAACCATGTACTAGTGTGAATATAAACTACTTAAAAATATCCAATTTACTAACCATATTTATCACTAAAAAAGTATAATTAAAAAACTACTAGATTTGGGATTTTTAAAAAAAACACATGTTAACATTGAACCCAATTTTTGAAAATGAGTAGTTTTTTCATGATTTTTTAGGAAATCTCCTTGGGAGAAACATGCAACTTACCCAAAAGAATTGCAACTATGCTAAAAACTCAAGTGTTGCTTGACCTATAGCGGCTCTCTCATCCACTTACCATATTTACACTCAACATCAACTTGGGGGTTGATAGACTTACGTGATAAAACTAGCAACATCAACTACATGCTCAAGTGGAAACAATCTTCATATCAAACTACAAAGAAGCAACTTTCCTATGCCTTAATTTCCCTTTGCCCAATGATGGAGTACTCTTACAGACATCTCACCTCCCTCAAAATCCCTTTTCAAGTTGTGAGGATATGTGACAAGTGCTACAACCCTAAGCCACCAACATAGATAATTGAACTCTCCTCTAAGAAGTAGTCTTAAATCTTTCTATCCAATGAGAATCCTTCTATCACCGAATCTAATGTTATTAGACTCAACTCAAACTCTAGATGATATCATCCTTTTCTTAGGTTTTGTAAGCATGTAAGAACATTCTCAAGTCAAAACACCTAGAACTAGTAGGTTGTTCTTGATTCTCACAATATTCTTCATGCAATCAATCCCTCAAGTAAAGAGTCATCACTCTCTTAATTCAAGATACTAATCTTTCTATTTTTTAAGAGTTGAACCAAAAGAAATTTTGGACATGGCAACAACTTACCAAGCCAACTAGAAGCTAGACATCACCACATGATATATATCACATTTGCCACATGAGGTATAGAGCATTGTATGCATCTCAAGGAAACGACTATTCATTGTATGATCAAAAGATTGTTCCACATGAAGTCTCAAAGGCACCAAATTTTCTTCATACGTTAGCATTGACCTTTATAATTTGAAAAAAAGGTACACCATATTCCATCACAACAAAACAAAACTCTCACATGTACTTTGTCATCGTATGGAGTAATGTAAACGTTTCCACTTTCAATAAGTTTCCAAAGAAGGCAAGATGAACCATCATAGGCATGATAGAGCTTCAATATCACCCTTATTATAATGAGTACATTAAAATCATTCCAATCTTATGTATGATAGAAGAACACATATTTTAACATTTTTATGATAAAAGATAAAAATGATTTGACTCTTGTAGTAAAAGATTAATGGTCTAACATGCTCTCAAAATAAATGTTATGGACTATAGGTGTTAAGTCTTGAAGTTGATTCTCTCTTCTAGGATTGAGTCTCAAGGGTTGTCTTCTCTGGTCTCTCACGTGCCTGTTCTTGCATTTCAAATTTGGATGCTCTCCAAGTGGTCCACTCTTCCATGAATACAAGGCAACTCCTCCTCCAAATAATGATAATTTCCTTCAAACTCATTGGCACTCTTGTAGCTTTATCTTTGCTTCTTTAAACTCGGTTATGTTGCTAAAAAGCTAAGTTTACATATAATACCAAGTAGCATTTCTAATTACAATGTCCACAAAGAAGGATGACACCATGAATAGATATCAGTCTGCTACTGTGACCTGAGCAAGTTAGGCTGCTAGACTAATCGCAATAATAAAAGCTGAGCCAAAAGCTATCGAGAGAGAAGTGGTTATAGAGGGGTCTACAGATTTGGATGGAGTGGTATGTGTTACTGAGCAGGGTAACGGTGGTAGAGGAGATCGACTACACTGATGAAGGGTTGTAGCATGGTGGAGTTTTCCAAGGCTGCTCCATAAACTGCAGTCATTGTTGCAGCTGCTCTACTTTTATGTAATAGGGAATTAAAGGTACAATGAGGATAAGATAAAGATGATGTTTATCACAATTCTCTATTTCTCAATTTAAGTTGATAATGATGGTTTCGAGAAGGTAAGGACAAAGGTGATGATGACTATCACGGTGGTGATGAGAATAAGAAAAATGAAAACGACGAGGAACATATATTTCAATTGCAATTTGAGGTGGCTCTAGTTGACGAGAGAAAGGAAAGGCTTTTGTAAAGATTATTCAACCTTTGTTTAAATTTCATCCACGAGTCCCACCCTTCACACCCAAAGAGACACATGCGTGGACAAAACACAAGATATTACAATTCCACAATGCTCCATGCCAACCATTATCCCCTCCATTCCCATGCAAGCATTCGAGCTTATTTTCTTATAATCACATTTACAACATATGTCTTTTCTAGAAATGCCAAGTGATAAGGAGATTATTGTGCAACCATAGCATGTGCCTCTTGTGCTAGTACTTGAGCTTGTAGAAAGTGAATGTGCCTTTGTTGCAACTTATACAACACAAAAATTTCTAGCTTTGGGTATACAACACCTAGCCAAACTTGCTGGCCCCACACGTAGCCCACATACTCGACTAAGGTGACTAGATCAATCTTATTTTTACTTTACTAATATTTAGTATTTTATTTATTTTATTTCTATGTTTAACTTTCATTCAGGCCCCATTCCTAGTCCACATGGGTAGCTATGATATATATATGCCAAGCTTGGCCAAACTACTAGTGCAAATGCCTAACACATGGGATGGAGACTTGAATGATATAAATATTCTTACTTGTTGGGAGAAACTTGGTATCATGTTCACATGGCTATGTATGGTTAACTCCCAACGTTACAGGGTATGACAAGGAAGTGAGAGCTCTATTCATGCACCATTGCTTTATCAGCCAAGCAAGGAGGATAACTACATTAGAGACACAATTGAATGCTTGTGTGACACCAGAAAAGGAGGAAGGAAGAAGTTAAAGCGTGATTGTTCACAATGTTGTGAAAAGTGTTCCAAGAGTTCTCTATCGAGAAAATATATGCTCTCTTTTGACTATGTCTCCATCAGAGAACAATTGCGTGTACTTACTAGAAGTAGAACTCTATGCCTTGAATTGTTGGAAATGTGGAGAAATAAAAACAAATGGTTAATAAAGGAGAATACACTTTGTGATTCTACGATAAATGAGTTTTGGGATGGTACAAAATGAAAAAGTGTAAATGATTTTTGGAATCCTGAATCATACTTTGAGCTTCCATTGATATGTAATAACATGCATTGCAAACAAGTCTATACAGCTTGGCCTTCTGCCCAAAGGTCACCATTGCTTGATCATTCATGGGATGATATTGAGAGTGCCTACAAGTTTATCTGCAAATCATGTCGAACTCACATACATGGGTACAAAAGGATTTGTAAGGTACACTTTATTATCATGCTCATCTTTTTAATTAATATAAATGAAATTCGATATAGGTTACTAAAATGTGGTGTGTTTTGTGATAAATAGGGTGATCCACACAATTTCGCCTTGTTATTACATTGGGATGGATTCCAAGCCTCAAAGACAATCCAGAAGAATTGTGGAGTTGTTGAAATCAAAATTCTCAATGTTGGAAAGAGCTCCTTTATTGGAGTTATACCGGTTTTATTTATTCCATTCAGTTGCAAAAAAGTTATTGGAAGCTCTAGTAAACTCTTTCACATATTCATGCAGCCAGTGATAGATGAATTAGAAAGTCTATTTGTTGATGGATTTGAAGTAGACTTCAATTATCTAGTCACACAGATTGTTGAGCATGAAAATTCTCTTAGTCGAAGATTCATTGCACGTGGTATGCTAATTATGGTAACTGGAGACCATCCAGCTCAGTGCAAGATTGGATCTTTCAAAGATAGTGGTCAATCGTTTTATCGTAGAGACAAAGCAATAGCCAATTTGGAGGGTGAGGGCTCAGGACATTACTTGTATGATCAAAATAGATTCTAGTTGAGATATAGATCAATTAAAAGATCAACCAATGAAATGCTTAACACTCTCCAAAAGCAAAAGGGAGGGGGAGAGAGAGAATGCACTCTCCCTCCCTCTCCCTCTCCCTCTCCCTCTCTTTCGCTTTCTCTCCCTCTCTCATTTCCTCCCTCTCCCTCTCCCTCTCCCTCTCTTTCTCTCTCTCTCCCTCTCCCTCTCCCTCTCTTTCTCTCCTTCTCTCTCATTTCCTCTCCTAAACAAGCAAAAAACAAAGTGATTTAAACCTTTAATAAGCAAAAGGGAGAGGGAGAGAGAGAATGCACTCTCCCTCCCTCTCCCTCTCCCTCTCCCTCTCTTTCTCTTTCTCTTTCTCTCCCTCTCTCTCCCTCTCCCTCTCTTTCTCTCTCATTTCCTCTCCTAAACAAGAAAAAGAAAAAGTGATTTAAACCTTAAACAAGTAAAAGAAAGAGAGACGGAGACTCACCGATGAGATATGGCGAGTGTGGGGCGGCTCCTCTTTGCGATGAAGGCTCCTCCTCTCCTTCGCGAACAACTGCGGCGGCGGCAAGTCTTCTTCCTCTCCTTCTCTCACGATGTTCGCTCTCTCCCTCGCTCTCGCTCTCAAAATACACAAGCCGCAAACACAAAATGAAAACCGCGCTCGGTTTCGGCCCACTTTTTTTCCTTGTGGAGCGTCGCAAATAGCGATGCAAATAGCGATGCCACTATCCGCCGTCACTACTAGCTCAAATCCTTGTAGTGCTTGTGTTAGAGATAGGACACAAAGTTGAGTAGATACCACATGAATCAATACATATCTATGAAAGCCTACATCAGACATAGGTGACATGATTGACTAGATATCACATGAATCAATAAGTACCACATGAATTGGTAAATGTCCATCTTATCTCATTCCAAATCTAATCTATTTAGGTGTGATATTCTAGCTAGACATTCTAGGATTAAGAAAGAGGTCTCCACTCATAATGCTTGTGCTTGCACCACCTCATGCTTGCATAATAGGGTGCAATAGGGTGTGTTGTGAATGGTACTAAAGGAATAAACATATCTCCCTCCTTCATGATATCTATATCAAGCTTAAACCCACTATGATAAAGTAGGAAGGCCAAAATCAAATAGATTGATTGGATGGCATACATTAGATAAAGAAAAAGAACTCACAAGAGATAAACCTAATTATATTATTACAAATCACATAAAAATATCAAGGATCATTTAAAACTTTTGGTTCTTGTATAGGTCAGCTACTTGAACTTTGCAATTTAGACCCTTGGCAATAGAATGCATTCTCAGCTTGATAGGGTAAGTAGAATGTATAAAAATAAAAGAATTTCATGAAAAAATCTCTTAAGTATCCCATAACCTTTTTGTATTACTTTAAGGTTATGGGATACCCAATATCACTACAACAAAAAGGCTCCATAGATGCGCTTGTAGACGCAATATTTTAATTGTGTTTGAAAATGTTGGGCGCATTTATTACCGTGTCTACTAGCGTGTCTAAAATTTTGCGTCTACAAGCGTGCTTATAGTGAAAACTACACGCGCATATAGACGCGTATATACACCTAAATATAGATGCTCCTATAGACACACTTATAGATGCACATATAGATGCGCATATACATGCACATATAGATGGGCATATACATGCACACATAGATGTGATTTCACATGTAAATTAGACGCAAATATAGATGGGCAAAACAGTGTATGAAAAAAAAACCACATGCTCTCTAGCTTTTTTCCCCCCCATTAAAAAAAAAGATCAATTAAAATTAGGTAATTGAAAAACATATTATGCATGTGTTAAAGCATGTTTTAGTAAATCAAAAGACTTTTGTTGATTGTCAAACCAATGATATACAATACATTTGTTTAAAATTTTGTTAAAGGCAATGCAAGCAATGAAAAAGTTCTTACAAATTTTGTATTAAAGCTAGAAAGACCTAAGAAAGAATGTAACTCATGCACATTTTTAGGGATTGGCCAATTCAAAATTGCCTCTATCTTTTTAGGATCAACACTAATACCATTAGAAGAAACAATGTGACCTAAGCATTGAATTTGGGTTGGGAGAAATTCACTTTTGTTAAGGTTAGCATATAATTTATTCTCTTTCAACAATTAAAAAACCATATCTAGATTTGAGATTTATCTTGCTAAAAATAGTGGCTCCTTGTAGTTTATCCATAAGGTCATCTACCCGAAGGATCGGATATCTATTCTAAATAGTGATCTTGTTTAGGGAACACTAGTCAATGGACATCCTATAGGTATTATTTTTCTTCTTAACTAATAGGACATGTGTACCAAAAGGAGAACTATTGGGCCTAATGAGTCCTCGGTTCAACTGTTCTTCAACTTGTGCTTGGATTTCTTTCTGTTTAGTCTGATTGTCTATAAGGTGCTTTACATGGTGATTGAGAACTAGGGATTAAGTCTATTTTATGATCTTGAGAATGTGTAGGTGGTAAACCAGGGGGTAAACCAAGAGCAAAACAATCTTTAAATTGTGAAAGAAATTGTGCATGCCTAGGATGCATCTCATTTTCCTTAGCTTCAATTTCATTCACCTATAGTAAGTATGATTTTTTATCTTTTCTCAATGCACATTTAGCTTGTATGTGACTAAGCAAGGGAAATTTATCAAATGTGTGTGATCCATGTAATGTGATCTGTTTTCCCTTAAGATGAATTTTCATGGAATGTGTGGAATAATCTATATCCGGATTATATTTGTGCCGCTAAGGAATTCCTAAAATAACATCACTAGCTTGCAAAGGCACAATCAAGAAATTTTTGCGCTCAATATAATCGCGAGTTTTAATTTCTAAGTCATAAACTTATTGTGTATCATTGTATCTAGTGCCTAAGAATGTAGCTTTTATACGATAATGAGTTGGAACAGTGGATAAATTTTAAAATTTTACCAACTTTGCAGAAATAATCTATGTCAGGATTATATTTGTGATGCCAAGGCATTCACCTATATTCAGTATGACTTTTTATCTTTTCTCAATGCACATTTAGCTTGTGTGTAACTAAGCAAGGGAAATTTATCAAAGGTGTGCGATCCATGCAATGTGATTTTTTTTCCCTTAAGATGAATTTTAATGGAATGTATGGAATAATCTATGTGAGGATTATATTTGTGACACCAATGTATTGAGTTTTGTTTCTTATCTATTTGGAGGAAACCTATAGAAACCCTAGTCACCTTCGGTTATCTAATATATCTTTACTCAAATGATTAAAGTAAACTCATAATTTAAGAAGAGAAAAAATTTTGATTCATTGAGTCAACGATCTGCAAAAAGATTTATTTTAGAAAATTTGATTAATGTTTGATAATCAATTTGATCTAGCTAGTATAGAAAGTGACATTTGTCATAAAAGATTAGGAAATTTAGCAAATAGTATTCAAAAGGCAAATGCAAGATCAATTAAATTAGTAAAGTGTTATATAAAATCTTCTAATTTTTTAAGAAAATTTATTAAGGAATCTATACAATCTAGAATATGAAAAATGTTGATTTGGAAATTGTTCTGTCTCAAATCAGACTACCCACACTTTAGATACTTGCAAATCGACTACTCAAGGAACAAACAAACACGGGGAAGTGTCCCCTGCTCATTGGCAAAGGAAAACACGTTGATGATGTGGAGAAACCCAGAGCAACAAGGACGCATCACCCCAACAATTAACTCGAGACTACTTTAACATCTATGTCCCATGTATCATGCCAGATAGTTTTCATTGCTCATGCACCCATTTGCTCATTAATGTGCCATTGATGGCTCTAGCTTTAAATGATGCTAATTGCTATTGCCTTTAGCACACACTATCTTCCCCTCCCCATCCCTACCCTCCCACAACCTTGACCTTAGGTAACAACCTATCCTCTCCCACCCTCTGCCCCCCACCTTGTAGCACGTCCCCTCTTGCCCTTGGCTTCATGTCCTCTCCCACCCAGACTTGTTTTCTCTTGATCTAGACCTCCTATCCACCCTTTTTTTTTTCCTTGGACCTACTCACTTCCCACCCTGGGCCTAATTGATCCCACCTGGACCTCACCATAAACTATTCTACCCTTGCTCTACAAGCAGCATGACAGCATGAGGAGATTCTGCAATCAAGAAAACAAAACAAGGACATGATATATTGGATGATAATACTCATAAATTGGAAGAATGATGTAAGGACAAGCTTTGAGAATACAAGATGACAATGGATAATAGCATCACAGTAGTTGAATGTAACCTTAATAAGAAGGTACATATACTTGATTCAGGAAATATTTAGGTTATAGAAAAGGATTGACTAAACATGAACATGGAGATAGAGGCATTGAAGCCAAGGAAGGGAACACTCTCATTAGAGATGGAGTAGCTCAAGGTTGAAATCATGAAGATGAAAAGTGAAGCACTAAGTAAGGGGCAACCTATAGGGGCTACAATTACAATAGATATTCAACAAGTAAAAGAGGAAGTCTCTACACTTAAGAACTATCCCAAAGAGAGGGGAATATAATTGATGCCATTATTGCATTGAAGAAAGAAATGATAGAGAATTTGGAAGGTCAACTTCAAGCCAAGGAACAAGACTAGGGTGGAGGTGGTTAAGAAACACGTGGAAAACGAGGTGAAAGAAGACAAACATAAGGAACATTACTTGATAATAACTAGTAAAATTGAGGATAAGAGGCTGAGATTAGCCTGATGCCTTAATGTACATATCAAGGCCATGGAAGAAATAAGTGAGATCTCCCTTGAGAATGATGCACTACAATATATAGGCCTCATGTCGACGTTCAAAGTGACGAAAATGTTCACAAAAAATATTGCCCCCGTTGTCGCTCAACACATCGGTATTAGCAATGCCATAGAATCGTCAATATTTGCGTCACAAATTTGATGCAAATTGCGACTTATAGCGACATTTTGCAACACAGATTACAAAGCTAATAACGACACATGCAGTAAATTTTCAATGCTAATAGCGATGATTATAGAGAAAAAAAATTGTGGAAGGGAAGTAGTACTATGTGCTATATTTGGGCTATACAAAAGGGTTATAGTAAGGTGTATAATGCTTGTCAAAATGAAGGCAAAGTATACTTGAATCCACAACTAGAGTGATACATAAAATAAATACAACATCTCTAAATGAAAGCACTTATGAAATCAGGGTAAGATACAAAAGATGATAATAACATAGTGCATAGAAAATGTCTACATAAATCACAGGATCAAAAAAGAAGAGGATGTGCACTCCATGGATCCAAGCGCAAGCTATAGATCCTCACCATCCAGAAAGCTCGTCTTACTGCAAAGGAGCATGGAATGGACTCCGCAAAAAAAAAAAAACTAGACATCACTCCACCATAGAATAATGCATTTTAATTAAAATTAGTAACTATGGATAAGAAAGATGAGTGACTTACTGGGCTGCTGCGTGCATATAATCTATCGATCAATGCAGTGAGACTGTGTCCCTCTGCATATCGAGTCTCTAGGTCGGTGGGATCTTGGTTTGTAATGGAGTGCTACAAAGAAAACAAAATACAACTATTAAAAACATGATTGTAAGTACAAGTGATATTGTAAAAAAAAAGCGAGAAGAACAAAAGAAAAACTTACAAAGTCCTCTAGATAAGTCTTGTGGCTGCCACTCTCAAGATGATGGACCACTCTTGCCTCAAGTCACGCACTCACTGCCTCATGTTGCTGTCTCCAACATCTTAGAGAATTTGTAACCTCCTCCCTGAGTTGGTGCTAGTCATTTGTATCTAGCGACTCGGGCTTTCAGGCCCCACTCTTAAGTTCCTTTCATACATCGGATCATCTATGTGACATGTACGCACTCATGCACTCCATCATCCAGCCTATGGAGAATCTATCTGTTGTGGTGGGTATCGGAAACTCCTCATGTAAGGATGCTACTATGTAGTCCTTGCTCCCCTCCGGTATGCTTTTCCAATGATCCAAGATGTGCCAAAACACTTGTTGGCACAACTCTCTCATACAAGCTATCACCCTCTTTCCCTCATCATTCATGATGACGGCTCCTGTCTTATCATTTGTAAGGTATCCATCCACAAAGGTTACCTGTAGAGACAAAAATTGATGTTATTATAATCCATATAAAGATTCAAGAAAACCACGATAATATAACTCTTTAAAAAATGATTTTATTTAAGATTCATATTCTAGAGTACCCTTATAAGTGATTCATCAACAAATTGAGTAGGTGGATACCACAAGTATGTTGTAGCCTATGGTCCCATGTCAATCTCCTAACACAACCCCGCATCATACACTGGAAGGTCGATAGAAAGGTCACCACAAAAGGATGTGTCCACCTCATTCTTGTTGAGAAATATACAAATGATGTATGCTCCACGAAGACTGTCCTAAATCCCATATGTACAATGAGGAAAGTGGAACAACCCAAACTCTATAAAGCATTACGCAAGGAACTTTGAATCGATCCCCATATAGGAAAAAAAGAGAATTCCCCATGGAATTTCCTAGTTGAAAATACATATAAGTGGGGAAAGTAAAAACTAGGGAAAATGGGAGATTTCCTAGTGAGAATAAGTAGGGAATCACGTAAGACTTTTCATATGTAGGAAATATTTCTTACATAGAAAATTCCTACATAGGAAATTCCTATGTAGGAAATATTTTCTACATAGGAAAATATAAAATTTTCTATGTAGGGAATAATTCCTATATAAGAAATATTCGATATATAGGAAAAATATTCTAGAGGTGATTCCCTAGGTACTCTCACTAGGAAATCTCTCATTTTTCCTATTTTTTACATTCCCTTCTTATATGTACTTTCAACTAGGGAATTCCGTGGGAATTCTCTTTTTTCCTTATCACTTTATCTACTTTGCCTTTACTCTTAGACATGCTAATATCAAACAAGAAATTACACAATAAATTTTTAACTAGAAAATTATATAGAGAATGTCATCATTTCTAAGTAAGGATCAATAACATACATCTAATGATCAAAATAGATTAAAAAAATTAAGACATCAACATCTACTTCTAGCAACCAAAAGAAAAAAGAAAATACTTTTAAAGGAGCGTAGAACTAAAAACTAATTAAGCAACATGTGTGTCTTGATTGTTTTATCCCTTAAATCTCCAATATGTTGCAAAGTAATAAATGTTTGAGTAATCCCTTAAATCTCCAATGTGTTGAAAAGCAATAGATTCTTAACTCAAAGTAGAAGTTATGCTAAAACTTCCACATCATCTAGACTAAGCACATTGCTATTTTTGTTTAATACAACTTTGCCATTTTCTAGTAGCCAATAAATAATCTCCTTAATCATATCATCACTTGTTGGCTTCTTTGTATCCTTAATCAAGACTCTAAAGCTAACTTCAATCTTTTTGAGATTCATGTATGTACTCTTTAAAGAAAAGTACATATCATGAATTGTAGGCACACCAAGATACTTCAAAAGTATGGTTTCCATGTTCTCTTTTGTCATATTAACCTGCATTGAATAACAAAAAGAGAATAAGTAACTTATTATACTATGTATAGATAATTAAATGACACGAATTATAATATGAAAAGCCATAAATTTAACTACATGACTATTATATATATATATATATATATATATATCAACTATAAAGCTACCCTTTAAGCATCGTTTGAAATGTTAATCTCAAAGCTACAAATTGAACTACATGACTACAATTATATACATCTAATTAAAATATAAATTAACAATAAAGTTACCCTTTGAGTATCATTTGAAATGTTAATCTCAATGCCTTGGTTTGGGAGATCTTAAATTCCTAATTCAAATAAAATAAAAAAATTAGATCATGCTTTTCATGTATGACATAAACAAAAATATAAACATTTACATCTAGCACCTTTGGTTCTTTTTCGTTGATATTGGTACCTCGTTTCATGCTCCTTTGTTGCAAAAGATCCTTCATCTTCTCACTTGGCTAGTCAACACGTAAAATAAATAGTTATGTAATAAATCATATCTTTAGTTATTCACTAAACTATGACACTATTGTTCTCTCACAAACATATATCAAATACCTTCCTCTTTCTTTGACTTTTTCGAGATGTTTCATTAATGTCATCATCTGGATTAGCCTAAATTCAAAACTAAAATTAGTAATCACATTAAAAATATTTATATAGAAAAAAAAGTTACATACCTTATCATTGCTTGAACTATGGATTCTTTGTTTCAGAGTTTCTTGATGTTTAGTTGAGTACATTATTTTGTCGAAACCATATGACAATAACTTTGAAAAGCTGGCACAATTTTCCATATCAAGTGTCTCATCTTCATTTTCAACATCCTACATTTTAAGCATGTAAAGGATAAGATACTGTTAAGAACATGAATCATATGGTCAATCTTAAATTTAATATAAAGCAAAGAACCTCATCGGATGCATAACATTGAAATTCTTCAAAGCTCTTTTCTTCCTCCACGAACATATTCATCTATGGGAAATGAAAGTTAACGTATAAGTATCTGTATAAGAGACATTCTCAAAGAAAGTTATTAGATATGAGCTTAAAAGCATTACCTACAATGATAAATCTGTTTGCTTGTATTGTTGTCCTTCAAAGGAGCTACTTTCTTTAAGAGGCTACATCAACAAAATAAGATCATGTGTATATATTAAATGTCTCGAAAATATATGGAATCAAGTACAAAAATGATAAACATATAAGATTATAAGATACATTTTTCAAACCTTCTTCATTTGCAATATCATCTATGCTAGGAATGTATATATCAAGTTGATTAGAATCAATAGTAGCAACATATGGTTCACTCTGCTATCAATAGACACCCCTAAATGAGTATGGGAGAAAAAGAACCAATCCTACACTTATGATATCAAACTTATAAATCATATCATCTTACCATTGATGATGTTATGTCATTTGATACATTTTGAAGCTTATCTATATCATCCACTCCAAGAGATGCGGATAATTCTCTCTATATGTCATAAGATTAATAGTTCAATAACTAAGAATCTACACCTCAAATATTAGGAAAGCCAATAAAAAAAAGTAACAATCAACTTACCTTCTTTAAAATATCTTTTTTCTTGAAATACTTTCTTTCATCTTGCTTTGTACCCTTCCACCAGTCATATATGTCATTCTCTCTCCATATGCACTCACATCCAGTAAACTTCAATGGTAAAATCTCATGGTGATTTTCTGATATGATTTTCATGATATACTCTTTATCCGCATTTTTATAACGTAGATCATTTGGGTTTAAGGATTCAAACCACCTATGTACTCGATGATAATTTTCGAGCATGATAGTGTGTTGACTTTTAAAGTATTCAGCCAATAGCTTTTTTCCATAAAGTCTACCCTCTTCTCTAAATTTCAACATGGGTGGTCGATAGATATCATCATATAATGGTATGCGTATCACTCCTATTGATACTCAAGTGATGAAATATCATTAGTTAGTATAACAATTTCAAAAAATGACTCATTATCAACATAAGAAAGCTGGTAATACCTAATTCTTGGCTTGAAGAAGTGTTAAGGCAAGCAATCTCAATGTCTTCCTTTCTTGCATGGTCTCTTGTGTCATCTTTAGTAACTTGTTTACCTATATATACATAGAGTTAACCAAAGCTCACGATAATACAAGGTTATGAAAATTTTCAATAACACAAAAGAAAGTAATTAGATATTTTGTATCAATTTGGGTCACCAAATTTGTACAAGTTTTTGATCCTTAAAGTTGGTACCTGCATCTTGACTTGAAGAAACATTATCGCAAGTAACCTCCTGATCTCCCTTTCTTACATTATCTCTTTTCCCACCTTTTGTTGTTCGTTTATACATATACACACAAT
This sequence comes from Lygodium microphyllum, assembly GCF_053477565.2. Classification (NCBI taxonomy): domain Eukaryota; kingdom Viridiplantae; phylum Streptophyta; class Polypodiopsida; order Schizaeales; family Lygodiaceae; genus Lygodium; species Lygodium microphyllum. The sequence continues at coordinate 116,870,199 of NC_141157.1, forward strand.
TAGCCAAAGATTAAAAATATGAATAACTATGAACATTTTAAATTAGGCAAAGAGACTAATTAAAGCTAGTTAATCTCAAAATGAATCACCTAATAAAGCAAGATGTAATATATGTACAAATTTTAATTTTCAAAGTTTAGTAGAAATAAAGACATATACATGTATCGTGATTTGAAGAGACATTAGGGCCAATGACCTCCTTAGCTTTCATTTTTTCATTATCTCTTGTACCATCATTTGTGATTTTGTTACCTTTATGTACACATAATAAACCAAAGTTTAGAAACATAAGAGTCTTGTATTTTTTAAAAAGAAGTGCTATATCAAAATAAATCACTTAATTTCTTAGCACTTGGATTAGAACACATGAATTAGTAATAAAATAAGGTATAAATTTAGTTATTAGAGTTAGTTACCTTTCACTTCTTCCACAACTGAATCCACAAGCCCAAGTAGTTTGGGATCCTCACTCATCATTTTTTTCAAAAGAGCCATCATCTCTAGATTAGAAGTTGACATGGCAAACCTACATAGGCATGGTAACAATAAGAAAGTGTTTGCAATGCATGTTTCAAAATTTAAATTACATTAAGCAATACAAAACAAAAGACTTCAATAAACATACCATCATAATGTTTGAAAAGGTAAATTACATTAAGCAATACAAAACAAAAGACTTCAATAAACATACCGTCATAACATTGTTCCCTCATGCTCATGCGAACGCCACATGGTAGGTACAATCTTTCTTTTATTGTCAATTGCAATTACTTTTGTTTTGAGTACTTGCCATTGCTTTTTCGTGGATACACATAGCCATCAATCCTTCCAATCTTGATCCTCTATTCTCACTTTCCAAATATTTTCTTGCAAGTGTATATTAGTTAGCCAGCCCACTTTTACTCGCTTCATTTCATAGTGTACTGCTCTTATAACAGCATATTTGAGGTCATTTGGCTCACATAAAGCATCTAGATGAGACTTCATATAAACAACATCATTTTCCTCTAGCCAAGGAGGAATGCAACCGATGCAACCTATCTTAATCAAACGTGACCTTGGTCTCAAATCTTTTGTCTCATATGCGATGATATTGTTTCCATGTTGAAGTGGAATAAATTTGTGTAACAATGATTGTATTGGTCTAATACAATCCCATGAAAATGGAACAAAACCATTTTGCAAGACACTCATACATGTAGTGGTGTCCACAACTAGACTTTCATGGCCACTTTCAACCACAATACATTGTCTGTAGTAATAAGCTCCAAAAAATAGTTTCACTTCACCATTGCATTCAAACGAAAAAAATGATGATATGCATGCTTTTCAATGGCCAACATCTATGTCCACTCTAGAGTCTTCATCGCATCTTACCACCACTTTATCTCCCACTTTATAAACTTCTCCCTTTAGGAAAACCTTTTTATATTCTGTCATCATTGTTTCCACCTCCTGGGACCATATGCTCATAAATATAACACCAGAAAGCATCATGACTTCCATGTCGAATAATGTTATCCAAGAATTTTCCAAAACCTACATTTAGTAAGACAAGAAAATATATACTATTAAAGTGAAATATAATTGCTATATAAATGAAAAAACTAAGAAAATAAAAATATTTATATCTAGAACATGTTCCAAAGGAGCCGAGTTTGATCCTAAGAGCTCCTCAGAGCTTACTCTCCATGAACCAAGCAATTCTCTCAAAGTGCCTATATTTTCTCTAGACCAACCATGGTCACGAGTATAGTTGTAAAAAGCATGAGCAATGTCTATCAGAATCAATCCTAGGTCATAGAATACCTTCGGAATACCTTCAATCTCACATAGTACATAAGGCAAACACCATTGAATCCACTTTTGATTTTCCTCAGCCTTGTAGCTCTCACAATACTTACTGGGATATCTTGGCCAGCGACCATAACGAATAGAGTATGGTGTCACTTTAGTGACACGATGTGTTGTCTCATCAATTTTTACTTTCGTCCTGTTATCCACAATCCTTATTAGAGCACATATATATTTTGAGAACAAATTTAGAGCCAAAATATGCATACAATCATATACAAATTCCATGGATAAATCAAAGCCATAGAGTTCATATAGTCTCCACAAGCATGATCTACCAAAAAGTCCCGCATATTTCAAAATCTCTTCTCTTTCTGCTTGGGTGAGGGCTCGCTCTGCCATAGTCACCAAATGCTATGGATGCTGAAGGACGATGATAGACTGACTTGAGATGTGGTGGTTGGAAATGGGGTAGAAAAAAAAATGGATGCCTCAATGGAAGAGAAGGTGATTCGCTTTTGTATGTTGCACCATGTCTCCATGGAGACGTGGCTGGCCAAGTACCAGATTGCAAAGCAAGATCGAGAGGAAGCGCGAGCTGAATTCTGACGCGGTACGCGTCATCGACCGATTCGATATCCCAAAGGTATGGAGGAGATGCCGCGGTTTATGTCAACACGATGGTTGCATGGAGCCTTAACCGCAGTATCCAGCGAAGGGACAGAGGTCTCAATGGAGAAGTGGGAGTTCTCGAGGGGATGTAGTCCAAAGGTGATGAGGGGCTTAGAATATGTCGTATCTAAATTTTATATGCGACATCTAATTTGAGTGTTTCAATGTGCAATACAAAATATATAGTGCAGCGTGGTCGAGCGGACGACATTTTCGCGTGGAGCGTATTAACAAAATGCGCTCCACAATGGACTGTGGTGTCATGGCAAGGTTTGAGCAAGAGAGCCGGCGACGAGCAACGGATCCGAACACGGTTGTGGATGAGATGGAGTATTTTGGGAACTTGTAAAGTATTATTGCAGTGGATTATCGTAGCTTCTCCATGATACTATTCGATGTGTAGTGGTTCAAAGTGGTACTTGGAGGAGCTAGAGCAACAGTTCGACAAGGTGCGACACCTTTGTGTTGCCGGCCCATTGTGAACAGGTGCATAGAGCCATTTGCTTGCTAATTGTAATACGACATGGTTTATGTCACAATGGTTTGAACTCGCTTTGTACGTGTTTGTGAACAGGTAATCCTCTATCCAAACCCTCGACAACCTGGATGGTGGTATGTTATACCTTCAACTCCTCGAAGTGTGAGAGTATATGATCAAAGCGATGTTCCGGGCATAGATGAAGATAACATGAAAATAGAGGGGTCGATATTACAAGGGGTGGAGGCCGCCGCAAGCTTGGAGCCCGCATCGGCTAACAATGATGGAAATACAAGAGTCCAAGAATTTTTTGAGAACGAGGCAGACTCATTCTTTTGTGGTGACATGTCTATCGACCTTCCAGTGTATGCAGAGTTGTGTCAGGAGATTAACATGGGACCATAGGATACTTCATTCTTGGAGAATTGTATTACTCAATTTGTTGTTTAGATCTTCCATAAAGGTACATAAGATATGCATTTTAAGAGGGATTTTTAAAAAATAATTTATATTAATGTGCTTTGTATAGTTGAAATTGATTATTCTAATACCATTTTTTATCTGTGTAGGTGACATTTTCAGGATGAGTCGAGGGATGAGCGATGAGGAGTTTCAGGACATGATGGTACGCATGTCTCCAGACCAGCTCGCGAGATTCAGAGAGATGGCAGACCAGGAGCTGTCTCGTTCTTTGTCAGGGCGCTCTGCTAGATCTCCTTCAGCGCGATCAGATGCTTTAGCTTCGAGCAGACGATCTCGACGCGCACGACTTGGGCTAAAGGGAGGGACTACATCAGGATCAGGGGGATGCTGCTGTGGAGACATGGATGTGGTGTCTCCGTCTCATCGTTCAGCTAGACCTGCGTCACCTCCAGGATTTATCACACCTATGGGGATGTCTACTCCAGTTACTCCAGCTTTTGTGCAGTCGTCAGCAGGTGGCACCCCTTTTGGTGGCACCCCTTTGAGTGCCACTCCGAGAGAGGTTACCCCCATCGGTACACCGGATGTAGAGGGGTCTCTTGGATATGCCCAGGAGCATGGACGGAGATGAGAGAGGACCCATCTTAGCCAGACTCCTAGGGATTATGGATATTTGGTTGATAGTAGGTCAAGAGCCATCACCATGAATGATGAGGGGAGGAGGGTGATGGCTCGCATGAGAGAGTTGTGCCGGCACAACGTCCTGGATCATTGGAAGAACATACCAGAGGGGAGCAAGGACTTCATAGTAGCATCCTTGCACGAGGAGTTTCCGGTGCCAGCCGCAGTAGATAGATTCTCTACGGGCTGGATGATGGATTGCATGCGTGCATACATGTCACATAGACGATCCGACACACGCAAGGCAATCAAGAGTGGGGCTGCAAAGCCCGAGTGTTTAGATGCAGACGACTGGCACCGATTGAGGAAGGAGGCTACAGATTCACCAGGACATTGGAGTCAGCATAGCGAGAGGCGGCGAGGGCACGACTCGAGGCCGGAGTGGTCCATCATCTTGGGAGTGGTGGCCACAGGACATATTTGGAAGACTTTGTAAGTTTCTCTTTTGTTTTGCTTGTTTGTTTTTTTGAAATATTCTTTGTACTGACAATCATGTTTCTAACAGTTAGCATTTTGTTTTCTTTGCAGCACTCCATTACAAATCACGATCCGCAAGGCCTTGAGACTCGATATGCAGAGAGGCACGGTCTCAATGCATTGATCGACCGATTGTATAGATGCGGTGGCCCTGTAAGTCACTCATCTTTCTTGTCAGTAGTTACCATGAGATATTTGAATGCATTATTGTATGGTGGATTGATGTGTTGTTTCTTTTTCTGTAGATTCCGTTCCATGCTCCTTTGCGGCGGGACGAGCTTTTGGGGGACGAGGATTTGTAGCTCGCCCTTGGATCCTTGGAGCTCACACACCTTTATTTTTTAGTCGCATGATCTATGTATACATTTTCTATGTATTAGTGATATCCTGCCATGATTGTACCAATCGCATTTTATGCGATCATGTATTTATTTTATGTATCACTTTTATGATTTCAGTATACATTCTTTTTGTTTGCAAGCGCTTTGTATATAGTAGTGCAGAAACTATTTTGTATGGCTCTCATATAGCACACAGTGCTATATGTGGCAGGGCAGCTTGCTGCCCTGCCACAAATTTATTTTTTCCGTGTTACCATTGCTATTTGCGTCGCAAATTTACTGCTCGCGTCGCTATTGGTATCGCTATGTGCATCGCAAACATACTGGTTGCGTCGCTATATGCGTCGCTATACGCCAATAGCAACGTTTCTATGGCGAGCTCAAAGGCTAAAGAAATTGTGCACATAAGAATAAGCCTTTCTCTTGATCTTGAACTTTAACCATCTAAGATAATTAAGGGATCTGGAAATTTGCCCATAGTTTGGCTATGGGATAATAATCACTACAAAGAAAGGGGGAATAGTGATTCCAAGTTCCGACACTAATTAGCGGCATCGCTATTTGCATTGCAAATAGTGATGGTACTTAGGTAAAACAAATGTGGCTGAAACTGGAGCATGGAATTTTGCGGAAGAGACAGCAAAAGAGGGAGTGAAAGAGGAAAGTAGAGGGAGAGAAAGAGAGAAAGAGAAGCTTCTTCCCACAGTTGCTGCGGTTGCCATTGTCTTGCCGCCATTCACGAAGAAGCGGAGAAATTATACAAAGGGCGAAGACGAGCCGTCGCAAAGAGGAGATGAAGAATCCATCTTTGAGCCTTTGCCGTGTACATTGCTCCCTCTTTCTTTGTTCTTGTTCTTTCTCCTTTTTTGTTTGTTTTTGTTGAGAATGAGGTACATTGAGGAAGAAAGAGAGGAAATGAGAGAGGGAGAAGAAGAAAGTAAAAGAAAGAAAGAAGGAGAGAGAGATAGAGAATAAACATGAAACATAATAAAGAAAGAGAGAAAGAGAAAGAGAGAGAGGGAGGCAGGAAGGGAGGGAGAGAGGAGAATGAATGAGAAAACACAAGGGGGTAGAGAGAAACAAAGAGAAACCATAGTCATGCAAGAGAACATTTCATGGTTAAAAGCTTAGTGAAAGAAACTCCCTACACCTTGACATGTCACAAGGGCCATTGCACTTGAGGAGTAACCAAGTCTTCACTAACAGGAAGCTCAACTCAACTCACTTGTTTTGATACCTTTAGGAGTGTTTTCAGAGTGCTAGATAGAGGGAAAAGAGATTATGCCAACACTTTTGATACTCTCACTTTCAAAATAAGTGCTAAAGGCTCACTTCATACCTCGAGAAGTGAACTTGAATAGTCAACCTAAGACTATTCTTAAGCTCACTTGGAACCATTTGGCGAGAATAACTTGATTGGAGGTAGCACTAATAGTGATAGTCAAGCCCTTGGACCTCATCCAACTAGATTATCAAAAGTGAATACATTGAAGAGATGACAACCCTAAGAAGACTAGGATCTCACCTTCATTAGCCTACAAAATCACTCAGAAGTGGTTGGATCATCAAAAAGAGAGTTCACACATTGTGTAGTGTTATGAAAATTGTGATTGCATGCTTGTTTGCATATGTCATAATTGAATTGGAAGTTTAATCACCATCATCATGAAGATACTTGCATTTATATTAAATTACATTGATTGTGGATAACAATAGCCTAGTTGTGCATGCCACACCTACATACACTTGTAAGTTAGTAAAAGTGCAAATTTCTAATAAAGAAACACAAGATACATAAAGAAATAAATAAAAAAAGAAATCGCAAAATACATAAAGAAGTTCAAGAAATAGAGAGACCATATATTGACTGACTCTAGAAACCCCTACAATCATAGCTTAGACAAAGAAAATACACTACGAAAAATAAACATTACCATAAAAAATATTCTAAAACTTACATACCATGCAATAGAGACCATATCACTAAATGAGCTATACTAGCCAATAATGACAAATTAGACAACAAGATTTTTAGCATCTACCATAGGACACATCGAACATATGACAAATTTGGAGCATGAGAGGTGTCTTCCTCAGAAGCTACCACTTGCCTAAACTAATTACTTATTAAGACCATAGTCATGCAAGAGGGGTTAGAGAGAAACAAAGAGAGGGGGAGAAAGGGAGGAAAAAAACATAAGGGGGTGGAGAGAAACAAAGAGAGGGGGAGAAAGGGAGGAAGAAAACATAAGGGGGTGGAGAGAAACAAAGAGAGGGGCAACAAAGAAAGAGAGAGAAAAAGAAAGAAAGAGAAATGGGAGATAACACAAAATGAAGAGCGCAAAGAAAGGGGGAGAATCAAAGAAACGGGGAGAAAACAAAGATGACAGTTGACATTTCTTTTTTGGAGTTACAAGAGAAGAAATCCCTTCTCAGATAAATTCAAAAAGAAAAAGAGAATGAGAACAAAAACAATTTATTTATCATAACATAGACAAAATGGAAAATGATCAAGGTCCTAATGTTTAAGATCGTGAGGTGCATCTTAATCGGCATGTTCCATGTCCTTGCTCTCAATGCAAGCTGGCAATTAGATGAAAGCGTCGCTTGTCTATAGAACATGTATGATACTTCGGGGAGTTTCAATTGGAAATCATTGATCAAGGGATCTCAGAATTTGAGAAAATGATAAGAAAAGTGTGTATCGATCATGCATTATATTCGCAAACTAATTGAATATCAAATACAACAACATTGGATGTGACTGTAAAATTTATACAAGGAGGTGACGTCTCACCCAAGGAGGAGTGCATCTATTGCGGCCAGTTAGAAGAGTTTGTGGGCGTGTGATGGATGGAGTGCCTGAGCTAATGCACCACTTGCAAGGCACTACCCAATCTATACCGGCAATACCTGAGGAGACAGGCAACCTCTAAGACTTTCCTACAATCTTGAAGCCTGAAATGGAGTGGGAATTCTTGAGGGGATGTAGTCCAAAGGTGACCACATGTTTTATGAGCTACCATATCTAGATTTTATACGTGACAACTAATTAACCATTTCAATGTACATTACAAAATATATAGTGTGACGTACTTGCTCGGACAATATTTTTGAGTAGAGTGTATTGACAAAATGCGCTCCACAACAAATTGTGGTGTCATGGAAAAGTTCAAGCAAGAGAGCCGACAATGAGCCACGGATCCAAACACCCTTATAGAAGAGCTCGAGAATTTTGGAAACTTGGAAAGTATTATCAGGATGGATTATCGTAGCTTCTCAATGATCCTATTTGATGTGCAGTGGTTCAAAGTGGTATTAGAGGAGCCAGGGCAACTGTTCTCAACGAGGTCCATTTGGATTTCTTGAAATAGATTCCAAAAAAATATGGATGGATTTGCGTGACACATTTGTATTTCCGGCCCATTGTGAACAAGTGCATGAACTCAAATTTTTAAAACTTTTATTACGACATGGTATATGTCACGAATGTTAAATCTCTCTTGTATGTGATTTTGAATAGGTAATTTTCTATCAAAACCCCCGATAACCTCAATGGTGATATGTTGTACCTTCAGCTCCCCAAAGTGCGAGAGTATATGATGAAAGCAATGTTCCCAATGTAGATGAGGATAGTATGTAGATAGAGAGGTCGATATTCAAAGGGGTAGAGCCGCCCAAAGCTTGGAGCATATAGAGGAGGTAAAATCGAGTAACAATGATGGAAAGACAAGAGTTCAAGAATTCTTTGAGAATTGCGAAAAGCTACAAATCTAGAGCATGACACAAACCATGGTGGATGAAAGATGAAGACCAAACTCATAATGACATGGACAAGTAAAGACAAATTGTTACATAAGTGAATTAGGTTCCAAGATGGAAGCTTGGACTCATTTGGCTATAAAGTACAAGTATGGAAAGCCTTCAGAGGGGTAGCAACATCAGCACATCAATTAATGATAGTAATAATTCTTGGCTGTAAGAAGCAGTACTTAGCATAGTATTCATATCAATTGTATGTTGTTAGCAGTACAATGATAGCAGCACAATGATAGCAACAACAGCACGTCAATTGTACATTGTCATACCATGCATGATAGATCTGCAAAGGTTAAGGTTTACACTCATTCTTGATGATCACTCCTTGCCAATTGCTGAGAGGGACAAACTTATAAAACAATTGCCATAGGTTATGTGGCTCAACAATACTTAAAGAACTCAAAAGTAGGCTATAAATATTTGACCTAGGAGTGTATCAACTTCTGATCTTTGATTTCTCAGACTAACATGGTAATAATCTAAATCAATGAGCAATGATCATGGAATCACATGGTAAAACCTTTCAATGAGAAGGGCCAAATCTTGGCAGCCTCCTGTAGTGCTTAATATGTTCTTTGTGGACCCAATTCATGACCCTCTTGAAGCGTAGCCTATTTCGCCTCATAAATGCATCAAAAAAACATAAAACATTACACTATAAATGTACCACCACACAAGAATGAGAGCCATAAATATAAAATAGAATCTCTATCCTCACCCCTCAGTTGATAAGATATAAGTCTGTAGTCACCCCAACACCCTCTCACTATATCTAAGCATGATGATATATAAGAAGCCCATTCTTCACACTATTGCCCATCGTATGGGTACCTTCTTGACCCTTGTGCTCCTAAGAGAATGATATGCTCATGCAATTGATGAACTAATCCACAACATCTTTTACTAGTTGAGCAGTGCAATAAACATAAACCAAATATGAAAAACACAATATTAGTGAGTTTGGGATTCTCCCAAATCCCATTTTTTCAATTTTAAAAAGGTGGCACCAGGATAACATATCCATAACTTTCTCAAAATCAGATGATGTAACCAATCATTCGAAAGCACTTGAAAAATGGAATATATTGAGCTATAGAGCACTCGATTTAGAGTTATAGTGTTCAAGTTATGACAAGTCCAAAGAATTGACCATGTGTCCCAAACTTATGGGAAATGCCCATATTCCCCAATATGGCATTGAAACAACTATTATTCCTTGCAATATATATATACACTACTATAGAATCCATATCTGTGAGAAAAAGGGGAAAGTTATGCGTTATTCCTCTGTTTTCACTCCATTTCCTTCAGGCTTGAAAATGTCATGCAACAAAAAATATTAAAGCATACCTGTCTAGAATAATCTCGTGCTTCCTCGACATAGCAAGCCTCCAATACAATTTTCCCTAACATCAGCCTCAATACATGCTTCTAGACCTTGAATGCTTAAATATTACTGGCCCATACTAGCACCTTTGACCTTTGAGTTCCTACACATCACTAGAATGTTTCTAACACTCCTGTACTTCACATGAGCACTAAGAAATCCTTGATGGTACATACAGCCTATCCTACAATTCAGCATCAATGTTGCACCAATTCTTCTCACCATTGTAGGACAGGTCAAGACAAGAGCAAAAAAATTATCCCATGATTAGGATACACACTTGTAGATGGATATAACCAAAATGGGAAGTTTTGTGAATTCATATCAAGATTTTGGATGTATGCCCATATGTCTTCAAGATGCAACCAAAAGTGACTAAGTCAATGTAAAACACTTTCAGTTTCATCTATTCAAAATCTTTCAATGCTTACTCACCATACCCATTGTGCTCATATTCTATAAATGATACATTCCATGAGACTAGACTCCAAACTATGCTTCTCAAACACCTCTTACACTTTTCACCACAAGGATATAGGAGAATAGCGATGGGCATTTCCGATGCAAATTAGTGGCGTTGCTATTTACGTCGCATTGATAGTAATCACAAGAAAAAAAGCGGGCCGAAACCCAAGTGCGGTATTTTGTGCAAAAGAGCGAAAGACAGAGCGAACTATATCGTGTGTTTGAGAGGGAGAGGGAGAGAAAGAGGGATAAGGAGAGCTTCTCACTGCCGCCGCCGCCATTTAGAAGAAGAGGAGGAAAGGCACGAAGGGCAAAGAGGAGCCTTCATCGCGAAGAAAATCCGCCAAATCCATCCTTGGGCCTTTCCAGTGAGTGCATTGCTCCCTCTTAGTTTGCTTTTTTTTTGCTCATTTTTTTTCTTGTTTTTGTTAAAAATGATGTGTACTGAGAGAGAAAGAGAGGAAATGAGAGAGAGAGAGAGATAGAGAAAAAGAAATGAGGAACAAGAGAGAGGAAATAAACATGAAACACGATAAAGAAAGAGAGAAAGAGAGAGAGAGAGGGGGAGAGAGGAGAATGAATGGATAAAAAACAAAGAGGGTAATATCTTGTTCTTTAATTTCTTCTTTTGTTGTTTGTAGTAGTAGTACTAGTAGTGGTGGTGGTGGTGGTGGTGGTGGAGAGAGTGAGAGAGAGAGAGAGAGGTTGTAATATTTCTATTGAACAATATTACGAGGCCGCGTGAGATTCATGCAACGACAATTCCGACATTGAAGATACGGACGGTGCGATATTTATGTTGTACACAACATGACCCTCCACTGGCAAAAATCGAGACTAAGGTTTAAAGAAATCGCATATCTACATGTGAACCTCCTCTTGGGAGGAGGTCAAGAGGATAATGTTATAATTATTGCAAATTTTTTTATTACCATCACCTAGCCGAAGCGTGGCTGAGGAAAGGTGATGGAGTGAAATGGAATTAGAGAGGTGGAGGGGAGGATAGGCAGGTGGGGCTCCACGTCGGAGGGAGCTCTCCCCCTCCCTTCAACTATATAAACCCTTGTGGAGGAAGGGGAGTAGGAAAGGAAGAAGAGGGTGTGGTAAGGCTGACAGAAAGGAGATAGTCTTGAGGAAGACGAAGTACGGGCCGCCCTCGTCGTGAGCAGAGGGAGGGAGGAAAGTTGAGGAAATTGTGTGTGAGGAGGGAGTCGTGAAGTACATCTATGCAGGTGCCGCGATCGTGTGTGAAGGGGAGCTGAGGGGGTCGTGAGCATGACAGAAGAGAGCTGCTGCTTGGGCTGTGAAGCCGTCGGCTGAAGCCGGACATCGCCACCTGCAAATTCGCCCGCCTTACTCTACCACATGGTTTCACCATGCCCTAGAAGCTTCTTGAAAGCTTCTAAGGGCCTCCTCCAAGCCCCCCTTCCTGTGGGGTTCCACCCAAGTTCATTTAAACCACCTTCCCATGGATTTTCCCCCACAAGTTCTCTAAAGCCTTTTAAAGCCCCCTTCCTGTGGGCTTTCATAAGCCCCTTCCCATGCAAGGTTTTATAATAAAACCCCCCCCCCCAGGATTTAAGCACCCCGTCTCATGGAATTTTCCATACAAGTCCCTTTTGGGCCATTTAGCCCCGATTTCTTCAAAACCCCTTTTTCCTTGCATCCTCGGGAATTAAGCCATTTCCCCCCCTTGCATCCCCCCCCATAAAGCTCACACTAGCTGGGTTTTTAAGCCCCTTTCCATAGCATTTCCACAAGGCTTTTAACCCCGTTTCCTTTTAAAGCCTCCCATTGCAATCCTACACAAGCCATATTAGTAGGTTTTAAACCCTCTTTTCCGTTGGTTCTCCTTAAGTTCACTCTAACCACCGGATTCAAAAACCATCTTTCCTATTGCAACTCCCACAAGCCTATTTTTCTAATTGAATTAAAAGGCCCTTCCCTTTTGAACCCTCCGAAAGCCCAAATTTCTTTCCCCTCTTACGCTTTGAGGAGGAAGCCTATAAGGTCTTCCAAAGCCCAATTCCACAAGACGGAGCATCGGTCAAGGAAGCCAATTCTCAAAGGGCATTGCGTGTGGAAGGGAGACGGGCCAAGATCATAAGTCTGCGCGGCCAAGGCAAGAAGGTCACACACACGATGGCCCCTAAAAAGGCATAAGGCGCAACCGCAGGAGTATCATCTCCTAACATTCATGTGGACATTTCACCGAATCCACAAGTCCAGGTTTTTTTCCTTTTTTTTTATTTACATCGTAATATTGCAATTATGCATGGTTAATTCACGGAAGTAGGATGCATTTTTTACGATTGAGGAATATTGGCTATCTTAAGGGAAATAACTAACAATTGAAGAATCGGTCATTTGTATTTCTCAAAGAAATGAATGAAAGAAGAACATAAGACGTCTATGCATTCTTAGCAAATTGTTTTGATGCATTGCAAAGTAATGAATTCGATTTAACTAATGACGATCATTTCAAAGGCGAAATTATTGTAGTACACTTCGATTATGCATGGAAATATTAAATCACATGTCGCATCGTTAGACATCTCTTTCTTCACAATGATTCATTAAAGAAGGTTGCTAACAACCGTAGGATTAATTTGCAAGGCAAGGAAATGATTCTAGGGCTGCATGAAGTAGATTAAACTCTAGGCAATTGGCATAAATCTCGTTCAACTGCATAGTAGTTAGAAAAGGCTGCATGGTTTGTTTTAAACATAAAACCCTAAAGCTTAGTAGCATGAATCTTGAATGCATGTTCTAGAAGGATCAATAGAAATTATGCCGCAACTTAGCATATGCTTTGATCTTAACCAAAAAAGTTAGGGTTTATAAATCTAATCATACGTAGGCAATGAATCATGTGATTATGAGAATGGTATCGTAAATATCTTCAAGAATAGACAAGTAAATTGGTTTACCCTAAACACCTAAACTGCGAAGGAATCGCTTAAGAATGGTTAAATCGATGCAACATATCCCAAGTGCTAACTAGGGTTTAGCACGTTGAGGACCTGACCTAGTCGATCTTCTTGCCAAGTTAAAACTCTCATACCCTAAAGACCTGCCCACATTCACGGAATGTAGGGACAATAGGACATACTTGCGAGAAACGATATAGGGATTTTACCCTAAGTATTTCTAAAACGATGAAACTCGGTTTGAATTGGAACCCTAGGATCGACAATGTAGGCCTAGTGCAATCAGGAACGGATTGGATATGAAGACATCCTAACCGTGTTTGCTATCTAATCATGATTCCGTGATTAGAAGACACGGTTCGATGGGTAAAATAGTCCAATGGATTAGATGCGACACTTGTGCAACAAGTTGCAGAGTTGCATGATATTGTGGTTTGATCAAAAGAAAATGGACAATTACTCGAAATGAGTTTGGAAGATTCTTGCGCAAGTTTATCTTGAAAGAGGATAAATAGTCAAATGAGTTTGGCAGATTCTTGTGCAAGTTTATCTTGAAAGAGGATAAATAGTCATCTTGATATAGCAGCTTTCTTGGGAAAAGTGACCAAGATAAGGGGATTAGATATTTTCTTGGAAGCAAAGGACCAATCAATAATTTGGAGCAATATATTTTCTATTAATAGAACTTAAGGTATTGGTTAAGTTGGGTTAATAGGGTACGGCCCCAACCCAAAGACATAAGGGTTAACAAACAAACCCTTGGGGATCTTACTGAGTCGCAATTGATCCTGGAGGATTGAATGCTGGATGCATTCAGAGAGAATGTTTGACTCCTTAGCAGTTGGCCAAATTAATGACCACTAGAAATGGTTATGCCTGTAACAATTTAAAGAGCACTATTTGCTTTGTTTGCTCAAGGAATTAAAGGATGAAAATATATCTAATGCTTTTGGTTGACGGCCTGAAGGGAGAGGCTGCCTCAGTTACCCCTGAATGTCTACATGACCCTAACCAAGGGGATTGTTAGCCGCGCTCGGAAGGTGGACCGAACCCGCCGCGAGAGGTCTCTCCCTTGAGCACTACTTGGAGGAGGAGGACGCATGGGTGCCAAGGGGGGCTCTGGCCGTAAATCCCTCGCCTTCCGGGCCCTGCACAAGAGGCCAACATGACTCTGGATTGGATCTTGAGGCCTCGATACTAGTCTACGGACAGAATCTTGGATTAGTAATCCCTGTGGATCACTAGATAGCCTTCAGACAGATTATGATAAGCCTAAGGGCTGGACTTTATAAATGTATTCCAAAGATAAATATGATAAACTGTTGAAAAGGAACTTGTTTGTCACTGTTTTTCTATGTCAAGTGCTAAGATTACGTGAAGGAACCGGTGCCTAACGGGCTAATTAAGGAAGTTGCTTGATGCATGTTCAACTAAATGTGGTAGATAATTAGATAAATGAACCAACTTGAGGAAAGTGCGGTGGATGTGGCCATGGGTCCATCCTACGGATGGGTGGTCTCAGTTCGCCGGGAACTTTTCGCAATCATAATGGACAGCAAGAAGATTGTCTCAAAGGAAATGAATAGCAAAGGCGCTGAACTAGACTCTAGGTTACAATAATCCCAGTTTACACTGTTCTAGGGGAACGGAATGGGGCTATGCCTTATGGCAGAGAGGTCGAGCTTTGCATCCCTTTTGTTTCCCATTCTCCTTGAACCAAGTGCAGCATGAATTTGCTTGGGCCCTGGCGTTTCTGGATAAAGTAGTTCGCTCGAGGTTCGACGCTAGTTGCCATTTAGGAAATGACCATTAGGGAAAAACTTGATTCATGTCGGTCCTAAGTGGGAACGGCCACAATACTTCTGCTACGTGGCAAAAACGGAAAGTCCTAGATCGCGAACCCTGTGACATTCCATGGGAGTACTGGGTGGAGCTTTCTAGACCTCCTTTCGGATGGAATGCTAAGACGCATCCTGAAGGGAATAGGTGGACACGTTACAGTTGGTATCAGAGCGAACCAACGAAGGATTTATTTTTAAGAAATCTTAATAAGAAGAAGTAAAGAAAATATTGTTGTTTCGAACATTTCCTTACTTTTGATGCTGTCTTGCAGAATTACGAAGCTTGGAACAGGTTCTTAGTGTTTCGAGTCATGTTTATGACCGTGATGCATTCCCCGGATTATTGACAAAGGGTTGAGATGATGAACATCCAAGATTATATTTTTAATCCATTGCCTTTGTATGTGGAACGAAGATGGAAGGGTGACTCAGGAATCTACTACATAGCTGCCCACCGGTTTGCATATCTTCAAACCAACCTAAAGAGGATCAAGTGGTTGGAAGACGTGAAGATCGTGAAGCTGTTCATTTTTGTGGAGGCTCATGTAAACTCAACTTTACATATTCAAGCTCGGAGGGTTGAGTTGAACTCCTATGTATATGAGGAAGTGACCCGTGTAATCCCCACCGACAGGATCACATTAGGGCCAAAAACGTTTCAAAAATGGCACTTGTAAGAAAATGATTAAGTTACTAATTAGTTGAGGTTTTAAAATAATGAACCCTCCAAATTTGGCCATTCAGACGTGGTTAATGAGAGAATTTATTATTCATTTAAGATGTTAGCCATTAAATGCCTAAGGACGTTAACTCATGTTAGAGGTCACTTTTCAGCCATTATTCTTTCATTTTAAATATTTTACTATCACGTTTCCCACCAAAATCGCGCTTCTTTTTTCGCCTGCATTCATTTGAATCATCGTTCTCTCCTCTTCACTTTGTTTCTTAGTTCTTAAAGTAGATTTTACTCTGTCGTAAAATTTCTCACCAAAATCACGTCTGGTTCTTACCAATAGCGTGCATTGGTCTCCCTTTGTCTCCCTTCGTCTCCTTTCACAAAATCTTGAGAAGGTGATCAACAATCAAAAGAGTCTCTACACAGAGGATCAATACCACTTACTTGCCGATTGATCTATAAAGATATGGTCCTCCATGGACCTGAGACGAGATCATCTTGTTAGTTTTCAGCAGACCCAACTAGGTTGGGACATCCAAGCCGCATCTTTACTTCAACCCCTAAGATATCCATCTTGTAAGATTTTGTTTCAGGTAAATCCAAGCTTTTTCTTCAATCTCTTCAATTTGATTCATAAGAAAATGGGTAAAAGAGTCCCATGGTGTTGATGCAAATTAGTAGGGATAGATATACTAAGGATAATCCTTAAGCTAATAGAATAGAAAGTGAAAATTTTCACTTTGATCTTGACACTTGAAAATAGAATATCTTCATTATACAGTGTTGTAATATCAACTTTTTAGCAAGGACTAATTGATAAGACAAGAATAATATATTATAATTAGAAGAAAGGAAGTACTTTGATTTTTGGGAGATAAAAATATTTACCTAGTAATAGATTAAAAATATTTATTATTCAATTTTGTCTCTTAAAATATAAAAAAATTAAACAAGTAATAGATAGAAGTATTAGTGATATTGTGTATCATATCAACTTTAGGACTAAGATGATTTTATGTATGCAGGATGCTTCGAAGAATATGAAGGATACAACTTCTTACTTAATATTAGCTCTTGGGAGATTTCAATACCTAAATGGTGGCTTGATGTCATGGGATGATACTACTCATGATATCATATCCTAGCAAATCTCTTAAGATCTATTCCCTTCATTTGTAAGAAGAAATAGAAAGGACTTGAATCTATTTCTTTCTCTCAGAACTTTGATTCTAAAGCAGACTGATTTTATAATTGAAAGCATCACTACATTATTGATGCTTTATCTTTGTATATCTTTTTTCAAATGCAATATATCTCAATTTCACAAAAAAAAGAACATCAAAATAATCAGTCTCCATTTCACAAAAAAAATTTACATAACTTTATTAGGCTCTGAAAAAAATTTAGAAAATTTTAAAGCTTTTTTTGAGCTCGTTTGCTATTTTTAAAATATTTTTAAGCAAAAAATAGCCTAAAAGAGACCCAAAAAATCACAAAAAACCACCCAAAAATAGCATTGCCGATACAATGCGAATATGGGTATCCGAGCGTCTCGGATATCCATATTCGCGTTGTATCGGCAATGCTAGCTTTTCCAAAGAAGCTAACCTGCTACTACTCAAAAAATAAGCTGCCCTTATGCTTAAGTAGCCCCTGTGCTTACATAGTTCATGTTATTTTTGCATATGTAACAACATTTTCTTGTTGATTATTCCTTTTTAAGCTTCCTTAAGCTAAACTTTAATTCACGAAGGAATCCCTTTCATACTTCGCTTCAATGAACTAGATTTATTAAACCCTCTCGCACTTCACAAGTCATTGAACTAGTTGGAAAAATATCCGTTGTTGGAAAAGCAAAAGGCTTGGTCAAGCAATGAAACGGGATGCTTGCTTTAATCTCTAATCGATGAAGAAGAGAGATTGAAATCTTTGTGTATGGCTTATCTAAGAGCTTGAAGTTCTTAATCAAATGAAAGAGCAAATTACATTTTTCACTCAATTTAAAGGTATAGCATTGCCGATACAACGCGAATATGGGTATCCGAGACATTTTTCACTCAATTTAAAGGTATAGCATTGCCGATACAACGCGAAAATGGGTATCCGAGACGCTCGGATACCCATATTCGCGATGTATCGGCAATGCTATTTTTGGGTGGTTTTTTTGTGATTTTTTGGGTCTCTTTTAGGCCTTTTCTGCTTAAAAATATTTTTAAAATAGCAAAAGAGCTCAAAAAAATTAAAAAAAAATTCATGAGTTTATTAGGCTTTGAAAAAATTTTAAAAATTTTAAAGATTTTTTTGAGCTCATTTGCTATTTTTAAAAATATTTTTAAGCAAACAAATGCCTAAAAAAGACCCAAAAAATCACAAAAAAACCACCCAAAAATAGCATTGCCGATACGACGCGAATATGGGTATCCGAGACGGCATTGCCGATACGACGCGAATATGGGTATCCGAGATTGCCGCGTCTCGGATACCCATATTCGCGTCGTATCGGCAATGCTATTTTTGGGTGGTTTTTTTGTGATTTTTTGGGTCTTTTTTAGGTATTTTTTGCTTAAAAATATTTTTAAAAATAGCAAATGAGCTCAAAAAAATCTTAAAAATTTTCTAAATTTTTTTCAAAGCCTAATAAACTCATGGAAATTTTTTTGTATTTTTTTAATAGGTCTAAGATCTCACAAAAAATAAGTTATTACAAGGGGGGTGTACTTTGCACGCGCATGTTTACTCCTTCACGATACTGAGGGAGGAGGACCCCTACGGAGATTTTGTTGTGACACTCTTGCACCATATCAAGTCATTCATAATATGCAGCGAAAAGTATAGTACCAAACATTATGCTTTTTGCCACGCTCGCACCGTATGAACTGCTCCACGATACGGTGCGAATATGACCCTGCGAAAATTTGGCTTTGCTGCTCTCGCGTCATATCAACTTATCCTCACATGGTTGACTTTATGAATGTATGAATTATCCTTACATTGTTGCTGCTCATGCTCATAAGATCACCCTAATGAATAAAGATTTTAATATAATTAGCAGAATAAGGTACCGAGGATGATGTTTGCAAGAGAAAAATCGATGTACTTGGACCTGTTAATTATAAGAGAATGGGTGAGGTGTATGGGCAAATGGTTATTAATGTTTCTTGCACTTCTGAGGAAGAGGACTATCTTAGCATATGTCATGAGGACAAGTCCATGCTAGGTGTAAAAATGATATTTAATTGTTAGATTTTGTAGTTTATTATTGCATAAGGTAAGGCATTTTGACTCTTAAAAATTTTAGTATATAGAATAATTGTGCTATTGATTGCAAATAACACTCCTTTATGTTTGCTATTAGCTTTAAGACATTGATTGCATCTCTTAGCCAATAAATCTCTAAAATTATGTGTATTGTTGATCCACTGTTATCAATGGAATTTTTTTTTTGAGATTTGGTTCAAATATAACAATGTCTTTCAAAGATTTTGATTCCATCACAACTACCATAAATTTTTTTATTACATCGGATACACTCACCAGAGAAATTATCCTCATGAACTCTCTAAGTGGTATCCATGGCCAAGGAAGAATGTGGGTTGAATGGAATACTGCTTGCTTTTTGGTTAATTATTTATTTTATTTGATTATCTATTTTAGTTACATGTTTCCATTTGCAGTGCTGGCAGGTTTCTAATTATCTTCTTGGACACCACATATGAGGATATTGTTGATCCTAGAAAACCATATAACTCTCTCTAACAAGAAGTACCATTGCAAAGTCACAAAGTCATACATATACTTATGGAAAAAGAGTGCTTTTCAAATGTCTGCAGGACAATAGATTCAAAGATACTCAAGATAGATGGAGTGAATGTAAGTCTCTTTCATATTGTTGGTTTTTTTAGGGACCCCTTTTTACCAACTTGTTACATTTTTTCTCGCAGTGCTGGCAGGCTCCTCTTCCGAAAAGTTTCTACTTAGCCAGGATACCTTTATTCTTTGTAAATTTGCTGATTTGAAGCAAGCCATGAAGATATGGAGGGGTACAAACCATGATAAACGTATTCTTCTTGAGATCCTTCCGGCTGTCATGGACTTTTTAATATCCTGAGATATTTTGAAATTGAAACTCTGCACCGTTACCTTGTCAGGAAACTCCTAGTTTAGAGATGAAAGACTTGGCAATGGCAAATCTTCGATATTCCCATACCTATCCGCTTTAGAGGGAACCACATACTGTGCATA
Source organism: Lygodium microphyllum (assembly GCF_053477565.2). Taxonomy (NCBI): domain Eukaryota; kingdom Viridiplantae; phylum Streptophyta; class Polypodiopsida; order Schizaeales; family Lygodiaceae; genus Lygodium; species Lygodium microphyllum. The sequence goes on from NC_141157.1 coordinate 116,890,425, forward strand.
ATATATAAAAACTTTGCATTCACTAAAAAAAGACATAGTTTGATTGGCATAAATAATGTCTGCCAATACCTTATGAATGGCATGGAAAGTCCCACTTAGGCTTTCCACAGGTTGCCATTCAATACTTGTTTACGGAAAGATATCTACAATGACGAACCGTTTGTTAGAACTTGCATAAATGGAAAAGAATTATATACGTTATTCAACTAATAACTTACAATGTGTTTGTTGGGGAACACATTCGTTTGGAGGCAAGTGCATATCCTTGGCCATGTAAACATGTTGCACCTTGACAAACCAGCCTTCGGGCATAATTTTGAAGGCAATGATATGCCCCTTCCAGTGATGTTTTATATCATCTCGTTTTCTTCTTTTCACCTTATGAGAGCCCTTGCAAGATGGCAGCATGGTAACCCAATCGTTTACAGCAAAGGTTTTGGGCTCAAATTTTTCATATGCTCCCTGGCTCTATAGACTGTGCAAGAGTGTATTAAATGAGAAGGGTGCCTGGAGGAAGCCATGAAAAGAATGAAAGCGCAGAGAAAGAAGCTCAAAGAGGGGTGAATGAACTAAAAAGTAGCGCCAAGAATACAAATGAGTATGTATTGGGCGCCAAAAACAATATTGAAAGATCTCTCAACTTTCAAAAAACTCATTATTAATTTCATCACATCTCTGTCACATATTTTGTTAGATTTGTAAGTAAATAACGTCTTTGGGACTCCAAAACATGTCAGACTTTAGGGGTTTTGGCTAAAAAAGAAGAGAGAATCACGAAATGGACTCCACTATCTCTAAAAAAGAGGAGACAAGAATACCATATTCTTGCACATGTGGCGAACTCTCTTTGGCCCTTTCCTTAATCCTGTGATTAACAAAAGTGCATTTTTTGAAGCGTTTTTGGCCCTAATGAAGGTATTGAGGCGCTATGAGAAGAATGGGTTTCAAAGGAAAGGATACCCTAATATTCCGATGACTTACCAATTCCTGAAGATCCATAACCTGAAACCATACTATTATCCAATTCCTGTAGATAAATGTAATAAAATATTATTCTCCCCAAACTAAATGTAAACAAATATCCTATCATCTCAAGAAATATTGTACTCTGAAAGGGTTAGACCCATATAAATGCAATAAGACTTGTTTTTATCAATGTTTCTTTTGTCCATGAGAATTGAAAAAAAGTTAAGTGGCTAGGATTCTTGGTTGATAGCTGAATTGGGTATGAATTATAAATCATAATGATTAGCGAGTTATAATGTTAAGAATCCTTTATCCAGGCACAACCCCAGGTACAGATTCCCAGTTCGCCTCCTATATCAAGTACTGCTATAATCCATGAGAAGAAGTTTCTTCTCAAGCAGATTAAGCTGTCCGAATTTGACGGAAAAGGTAGGACTGTCCACACGAATGCTGAAATTTGGATAGAGTCTATGGAGGATTACTTTGAAGTAGCCGGTACTGCACTCGCCAATCAGGCTATGCTCGCCAAGCTGAAGCTCACCAGCGAAGCCCAACTTTGGTGGAAGCAATGGTGCAGAGATCAAGAGACCACGGAAGAATCTACTACCTGGGAAAAGCTAAAGAAAGCCGTGCAAGGAAGATACTTACCACCTACGTATCGCATGCAGAAAATGAACAATTCTGTGACAAGTGTAGAAGAAAGCAACGATGTATGGTATGTTGACTCAGGTGCATCAAACCACATGACAGGTCATGCAGAATGGATGGAGGATGCAAGGAAAATGGAAAAACCAGGATTTGTGGAGACTGGTGATGATACTGCACATCCTATTGTGCAGATTGGAAAAATTCCCTTGTCTATGCAGGATGGGAAAAAGAAATACCTGTCCGATGTATTTCATGTCCCGAATATCACCAAGAATCTGGTTTCTGTTGGTCAAATGGTTGAGCAGGGCTTGCAGGTCAGATTTAATCCTCATGGATGCTTTGTTGAGGATATGAAAAATAAAGGTCGCTTGATAGCAAAAGGAAAGAAGAAGGGCAGAATGTTTACATTGGATGCAGACATGTCTGAATTGAGTGCAGCAATGTTTGCACATGGGACCGGTGTAGTTGCAGATATTGATATCTGGCATAAACGCATTGGTCATGTTAATGTACATCGACTTAAATCAATGCAGGCCCAAAACATTGTTGCAGGATTGCCTAAATTCAAGGTTGCAGAAATGCATAAGGTATGTGAAGCCTGTCAGTTTGGAAAACAGGCAAGGAAACCATTTCCTAGACATGTTCAAGAGAGTAAGAAGCCATTGGAATTAATCCACTCTGATGTGTGGACTACTAAAGCTGCATCTCTTGGAGGCTGTCATTATTTTGTCAGTTGTATTGATGACTATAGCAGAAAAGTTTGGGTGTATTTTATGAAAAAGAAAAGTGAAGTTTTTGGGCATTTCAAAACTCTTAAAGCTATGGTTGAAAAAGAAACAGGCCTGCAAGTAAAATGCCTAAGGTCAGATGGAGGGGGAGAGTACCTCTCAAATGAGTTTGCAAGGTTCCTGCAAGAGCATGGCATAAAGCAGCAATATTCATGCAGTCATACCCCACAGCAAAATGGAATTGCAGAAAGAAAAAACAGGCATATTGGAGAGGTATCTCGTGCCATGCTTAATGAAAAAGACCTGCCAGATTTTTATTGGGCTGAAGCAGTTGCTACAGCAGTCTACATAATGAACAGGACTCCCACTGCAGCAATACATGGAATGACTCCAGAGGAGAGGTATACTGGTAGGAAACCAGATATTTCTCATTTGAAAATTTTTGGTTGCATTGCCTATGTACATGTGCCAGATGAGTTGAGATCCAAGTTCGATCCAAAAGCTGAGAAGTGCATCTTTATTGGTTACTCTCTGCAGCAAAAAGGGTATAGATGCTATAACCCTTCTACTCGTAAGTTTACAGTGAGCAGAGATGTTGTTTTTGATGAGATGAGTAGCTGGTATAAACCAGTAAATGTGATTGATGATGTAGATGCACAAAATGGTAATGCTGCACAGAATTCACAGCAGCAGTCGCAAAATATTAGTGGACCTGGAGCGTCCTCTAGTAGTGGTTCACATTCTTTGCCATGGACAGGAAGATTGAGATCAGGAGAATCTTCTGAAGGCAGCGCAAATAGTGGTATGCAGGTATCACGAAAAGGAAAAGAGAAGGTAGATCAGCCCATGTTTGATGTGAATGCAGGTCACTCTTATGTGGATGGTGAATCCAGTGGCTCAGAACAGAGCATTGATGATGAGTTGGGTATTCCTTCTATTGTTACACCTGGAGTAAGGAAGACCAGGGATGTTTTGAGAGCACCTGGGAGTGAACCCACTTTGCGCAGGTCTACCAGAGTTAGGTATCCTGTGGATAGGCTGAAATATGATGGATTTACAGCCATTCACTATGCATATATGGTCAAGGTGATACAGGAACCAGAACCCACTTCTTTTGAGCAAGCCATGGGAAAAGAAAAATGGGAGAAAGCCATGGATGAAGAAATGGATGCCTTGGAAGCAAATGCTACATGGGAATTGGTACCTTTGCCTAAAGGTAAGAATGCAATTGGCTGTAAGTGGGTTTATAAGGTGAAGCACAATGCAGATGGTTCTGTGAACAGATACAAGGCAAGATTAGTAGTCAAGGGGTATGCACAAACATATGGCATTGACTATGAAGAAACATTCAGTCCGGTTGCAAGGATGGCAACCGTAAGAGCAGTCATTGCTATGGCTGCATCAAAGGAATGGTCTTTACATCAGATGGACGTAAAGAATGCCTTCTTGCATGGTGACTTGCAAGAAGAGGTCTATATGGAGCAGCCACCAGGTTATGTGCATGATGTTCATCCTGAGTTTGTTTGCAGGTTGAAGAAAGCCTTGTATGGCTTGAAGCAAGCACCTAGAGCATGGTCTGACAAGATAGGACAGTATCTTGTCACTATTGGCTTTCAGATTTCCAAGGCAGATTTCTTACTTTATGTGAGAAAAACAGAGAAAGGTATTATGCTACTTGTCATTTATGTTGATGATTTGATTATGACAGGTGACAGTGATGAAGATATCCTTCATGTGAAAATGCTATTGAAGCAGAAGTTTGAGATGAAGGATTTGGGAGAGCTGCGTTATTTCTTGGGCATTGAGGTGATTAGATCACCAAGTGGGATACAGCTCTTGCAGAGGCAGTATGGATTAGACATGCTGTCCAAATATGGGATGACAGGCTATAAGCCTATTTCAGTTCCTTTGGAGCAGAATGTGAAGCTGAGCGCAGATGCAGGTGAGCTTCTGGAAGACCCTACTATGTACAGACACATAGTAGGGAGTTTGATTTATATGACTATTACCAGGCCAGATTTGAGCTATGCTGTTGGATTGGTAAGTCAGTTTATGCAGGCTCCAAGGAAACCGCATTTGGATGCGGCTAGACGCATACTCAGGTATGTGAAGTCCACATTGCAGTATGGACTATTTTATGAGACTCGGGTTCAGATACAGCTGCATGGATACACTGATGCTGATTGGGCTAGTAGTATTTCTGATAGACGATCTACCAGTGGATATGTGTTCTCTTTTGGGAGTGCTGCAGTCACTTGGACCAACAAGAAACAGCCTACAGTTGCCTTGTCAAGCACAGAGGCTGAGTACAGGGGTGCAGCAATGGCTGCATGTGAGGTAGCTTGGTTGCATAAGCTACTTTATGATATGCATCAGTCTACAGATGGGCCAGTTGTCATTTATTGTGACAACATGAGTAGTATACACTTGGCAAATAACCCAGTCTATCATGCTAGAACAAAGCACATTGAGGTGCATTATCACTATGTGCGAGAGAGGGTTTTACTAGGTCTTATTGATCTAGTTTATGTCAGTACAGAGGATCAGGTAGCTGACATATTTACGAAGGCATTGGGCGCAGAGAAGCTGCGCAAGTTCAGAGACCTGCTTGGTGTGAAGGAATTGGGATTGAGCTCGAGGGGGAGTGTTGAGATATCGAGCTCCACTCGTGATACGCCAGGGTGACCGTTGTGTATTTATGTCACCGACTTGTCAGTTGCAGATGCGGTTGATACACCGCCCCTGAATAATAGCTACATGATAGCTATCCTTATCTACTCTAGTTCGTGGTTCAGTTAGTATGCCACCTTAGTTAGTTGAGTTTGGTTTGAGACCCATATATAGGGTTCTTCTATTTCTTTGTATTAGAGTTCTTTTGGCTTCCACAACTAAGAAGAGGAAAACTGTTTTCAGCCTCCACCCTTGTGTGTATTTCCCCATTGTGCAAGCAAGAAAGCTACAAGTGAGACTCCTTCCTTCTCTCCCACAATCTTGACATCCCTCCCTCCCTCCCTCCCTCCCTCCCCCTCTCTCTCTCTTTCTCTCTCTATCTTTGCTTTGAGTTGTATTTTGCTACCTTCTTAGCTTTTGGTATGTTTGTTGCGACGAGGAGAACAACCAAAGAGCAAGGAGATGAAGGAGAAGAAGGAGTTTGTAGTTGTGCCGCTGCCCATCACAACAAATATTCAAGGTGAGTCCTTCTTCTCTTCTCTCTCTCTCTCTCTCTCTCTCCCTCTCTCTCTCTCTCTCTCTCTCTCTCTACGTTTACTCTGAGTTGTATTTTGGTTCCTTCTTAGCTTTGGGTATGTTAGTTGTCGCTTTCTTTTCCTAGTTTAATTTTGTGCTTCACTGCTAATTCGCGTCTACAAGCGCGTCTGATATACAGAGTAGACGTGCTTGTAGACGTGCAAGTGTTGAAGATCCATAAAACCTCCTAGGTTTTTTGGAGTTTTGTGGACCTGGCGCATGTAAGAGCGCATCTGATCCATAGAGTAGACACGCCTGTAGACTGGCTCGTGTTAAACAACCACACCTCCTTTGAGGTTTTATTGAGTTGTATGGACGTGGCGCGTGTAGGAGCGGGTCTAGAGTGCAATGTACACGCGCTGATAGACGCGTAACTTTGTTGTGCAACATATGCAAAGAGAGAGAAAGAAAGAAAGAAAGAAAGTTATATTAACGTCTTCTAAAGACCAAAACTGGCCTATGAGACAAACTGTGATACAACTGATGAGGTCCAGCTATCCAAAATAAAAGTGCTAAATGAAAAGCTAAAAACTGGAAACTGAAAATACGGTGCTGTGAGTGTGATAAGTGTCGTGTATATGTATGTGCGTATGTAGCTCTGGTACTCCAGATAATGGCTACAAAAGGGAAACAAATGTCAGCTGTGATAGGGGAACAACTGTCGACTGTGATAAAGTGGTGCGATGTGTATATGTAACAGATGTAGGGAGATATACTATCCTGGGATGTAGTGGCAGTCGTCGAAGTTGCTAATAGCAGGTGATCCCTCCTGGATGCAGGAGAGAGAGAGAGAGACAGACAGACAGACAAACATATAGAGAGACAAATAAACAAACATGTAGATAGAAATACTCACTACAATGTAATTAATGCTTCAAATCCACGTATGCCTTCTGTCTATCCTTGGCCGCTTGGATGTCCTGTCTTATTGTCTTTATTTGATCATCCATCTCTTCCAACATCTGCCTTGACGCTTCAACCCTTAGGGTTGGATAGGAAAAGTTTAGAGGACTGCGACAATCATGACCATATAATGCTTGGAAAGGGGTCATCTGAATGCTTTGCTGGTAAGAAGCATTGTAGGCAAATTCTACCAAAGGCAAGTATTGAATCCACTTCTTGGGTTCTCGAGAGCAGTATGCCCTAAGCATATCCTCGATGACTTGATTTACTCGCTCTGTTTGGCCATCCGTTTGGGGATGGTAGGCGGTGCTAAAACAGAGTTGAGTCCCAATAGCTTCAAAGATAGCTCTCTAGAAGTGTGATGTGAAGAGAGAATCTCGATCACTAATGATTCTTCTGGGTAAACATTGTAGCTTGAATATCTCCTTGATAAACAATCTTGCAATGTCGGAGGCTTTATAGTTTGTCTTTATTGGAATCAGGTGTGCAACCTTGGTAAGCATGTCAACCACAACCATGATAGAGTTGTATCCTCCCTGGACTTGGGGTAAGCCTCTAACAAAATCCATACTGATGAATTCCCATTTCATTTGGGGGATGTCAAGCGGTTGCAGTTTCCCTGGCATCATGACATGTTCGGCTTGGATATGTTGGCAAGACAAACACTCACTGACATATTTGAGAATGTCACCCTTGAGCCTCTCCCAATGGTAGCTCTTTCTAACTACATTAAGAGTCTTAGCATAGCCAAGATGTCCTGCGAAAGGAGAATCATGAGCTTCCCACATTATCTTCTGCTTAAGTGACTGGCTTGCTGGTATACATAGCCTTATTCTGTTGTAGACAAGTCCATTATCAATGGAAAATTCATGATATTTAGCTTGCAACTTTTGATTCTGCTCCTTGGTAGAAATCTCATTTAGCATTTCTTGGTAGGCCAAATCATGGCATGCTTCCTCTCTAGCTAATTCAAGTATAGGATTGTTTGGCATAGATACTTTTGTAGCTAGAGATCTGGCCATTGATGGATTCTGCAAGATTAGGGAATTTAGAAATGCCTTGCGACTAAGTGCATCGACAACTACATTCTCCTTCCCTGGTCGGTACTTGATTTCAAAATCATATTCCTCCAACACTTCAATCCACCGACGTTGCTTCATGTTGAGCTCGTTCTGGGTAAAGATCCATTTGAGACTCTTATAGTCGGTTACTAGAGTAAACTTGTTACCCAACAGGTAGTGTCTCCAAAGTTTTAGAGCATGGATGACAGTTAGTAATTCCTGATCATGCATAGCATAATTCTTTTCATGGCTCTTCAATTTCCTTGAAGATTATGCTACTGGATGACCTTCTTGCATAAGTACACACCCCAAGGCAAGAATGCTACTACCTTGAACTCCGTATTGAGGTCAGAAAGTTTTAGAATAGGTGTTGATACCAAACTTTGCTTCAATCTGTCGAAGCTATTTTGTTCAGAAGTTGACCATGTAATGGAAGTCTGCTTCTTTAGTAAGTTTGTAAGAGGTGCTGCAATCAAAGCATAGTTTTTTATGAAGACCCTATACCATCCTGTCAATCCGAGAAAGCTACGTATCTCTTTGATGGATACTGGTATTGGCCATTCAAGCACAAATCTGACCTTGGCTAGGTCTACTGATATTCCTTCTGATGATACTATGAATCCCAGATATTCAATCTGACGCTTAAAGAATGCACACTTCTTCATTTTTGCATACAGCTTATGTGACCTCATTGTCTCAAGGACAATCCAAAGTTGAGGTTCATGATCTTCTTCATGTTTAGAATAGACTAAAGTGTCATCGAAGAAGACAAGCACGAAATCACCAAGATATGGTCTAAATATATACTGCATTAATCTATTGAAGGTGGCAGGTGCATTCGTAAGCCCGAATGACATAACCAGGAACTCAAAGTGCCCATATCTTGTATTGAAGGACGTCTTTGGGATATCTTCTTCCTTGATCCTTATCTAATAGTAACCTGACCTGATATCAATCTTGGAAAATATCTTTTCACCCTGAAGACGATCAAGAAGCTCATCTATTCTAGGAATGGGATACTTGTTTTTGACTGTTGATTGGTTCAACCCTCGGTAATCAATACATAGTCGAAGTGTCCCATCTTTCTTTTTCTGAAATAGTACTGGAGCTTCCCATGGTGAATTGCTAGGCCTGATGCAGCCCTGATCTAAGAGTTGCTTGAGTTGTTCCTTCAGTTCAATTGCTTCTGGTATGGACATTCTATAAGGTCTCTTTGCAATTGGTGCAGCTCCAGGAACTAACCTAATCTCATGATTTACTTCTCTTTGAGGTGAGCTTTAACTTAGCGAGCATAGCTTGATTGGTGGTTGTAGTACCGACTGCTTCGAAGTAATCCTCCATGGATTCAATCCAAATTTCAGCATCAGCCTGGACGGCGAATCTGCCTCTCCCGTCAAACTCGAGTGGCTTTATCTGCTTGAGGAAGAACTTCTTCTCCTGGATCATAGCAGTACTTGATGTAGGAGGCAAATTTGGAGCCTGTACCTGGGGTTGTGCCTGAATAAAGGTTTCCTTAATGTTATTATATGATAATGAATGTTAGCTTATCTTTAATTCAGCTATCTTGTAAACAATGTTGCTACTTAACTTTTTATCAACTCTTATGCACAGCCAAACATTGATAAAAATAAGACTTAATTTGTATTTACATGGGCATAGCCCTTTCGAATACAATGTTCCCTGTGATGATAAGTCAATTGTTACATTTAGTTTGGGGAGAACAACGTTGTATTGCATTTATCTATAGGAACTGTGTAATAGTAGGGTTTTGGGTCATGGATCTTCAAGAATCGATAAGTCATTGGAAGTTCATGATATCCTTTCCGTTGGAATCCATACTTCTCACGGCGGCCCAACACTTTAATCCTATCGGCTGGGATTACACGGGTTACTTCCGCATATACATATGAGTTCATCTCAACCCTCCGACCTCGGATATGTAAAGTCAAATTTACGTGAGCTTCCACAAAAACGAACAGCTTCACAACTTTCAAGTCTTCCAACCACTTGATCCTCTTTAGGTTGGTCTGTAGATAAGCAAACCGGTGGGCGGCTATATAGTAGATTCCTGAAGACCCTGTCCATCTTCGTTCTATGTATAAAGGTGATGGATTATAAATCTGCTCCAGGATGTTCATCATCCCAATTCTTTGTCTATAAAGCGGAGAATGCATTGCAGTCATAAACATGACCCGAAATACCAAAAACTTGTTCCACGATTCGTAATTCTGCAAGACAGCATTGAAGGTAAGGAAATGTTTGGACAGCAACAATTTCTTTACTTCATTTTATTGAGATTTTATAAAAGCAATTCCGTTATTGGTCGGCTCTGATACCAAGTGTAATGTGTCCACTAGTATCATCCAGGACACGTCTTAGTAGTCCATTGGAAAGGATGTCTAGAAAGCTCTGCCTGGCACTCCCATGGAATGTTATGGGATTTGTCATCTAGGTCTTCGCGCGTCTGCTACTTAGTGGAAGTATCCTAGCTGTTCCCACTTAGGATCGACCGGAATTAGGGTTATCCTGATTGGTCATTATCTAACAGCAACTAGCGTCGGACCCAAGCGGACTACTTTACGCAGAAACGCCAGATTCGAAGCGGATTTACGCTGCACTTGGTTCAAGGAGAATGGGAAATGAGAGGGATGCAAAGCTCAACCTCTCCCATTCCGTTCCCCTAAAACAGCGTAAATCAGTTAAAACATAACTCTAGGTCATCGCTTTCGTTATTCATATTCTTTGACGATCGTTCCGCTGTTCTTCGAGTTTTTAAGAAAAGTTCCCGGCTAACCGGGACCACCCAACCGTAGGATGGACCTATGGCCCATCCTCCGCACTTTCCTCGGTTTTTTTTAGTTATGTAATTACCTAACACATTAATTTGACATGTAACAATCAGCTTCTTTAATTAATCCATTAAGCACTGGTTCCTTCACGTAATCTTATCACGTGACATAGACAAACAATATCAAACAAGTTATTTATTAACATATCATCATTTTTATCTTTGAAATACAAGGAGTTCCGCCCGTAGGCTTGTCCATAATCCGCCCGAAGGCTATCCAGTAATCCACAGGGATCACTATTCCAAGCTTCCGCTCGTAGACTAGTATGCAGGTCTCGAGATCCAATCCCGAGTCACGTTGGCCTCTTGTGCAGGACCCGGAAGGCGAGGGATTTACAGCCAGAGCCCCCCCTAGCACCCAAGCGTCCTCGTGCTTCAAGTAGAGCGCTCCAAGTAGAGCTCAACGGAGAGACCTCTCGTGTCAGGTTCGGTCCACGTTCCCGGCGCGGTCAACAACCCCCTTGGTTAGGGTCAAGCAGGCAGTCGGGGGTTACTGAAACTGCCTCTCCCTTCAGGCCTTCAACCTGAAGTATAGGTATTCATTTAATTTGTAATTCATAAATCAAAGAGTGCTCTAAAATCTCTAGCAAGCACAAACATTTCCATTAATCGACCTTGTTGTTTGGCAAACTACTAAGGAATGATTCTTTCCTTTCGAATGCATCAGCACTCGTTCCAAGGTGTCTTGCAACTTGGCAAGATCCTTTATATTCCGAGTTAGGGCCTTCCTTATTAACCCATCTTGGTTAACCCTAAAGTTCATCGGATACTTTAGTTTCCAGTTTTTTAACTTTCCTTATTTAGAAGGATATCAAAGAATACATCCTTTTGCAAGACAACTTGCATAAGGATTCGCCATCCTTGTTGAAGGTATTTAACCTTTCTTCTTGTGAATCAATCACAAGACTATATGACATCGTACTTGCTGCGCAAGTCCTGCATTGTAATATACAATGAAATAATCTGTTTTAGTTTCTTTAAGCTGACGTTTGTCGGACCTAGGGTCTCTTTTTTAAGGACTTCAGGGACAAACCCTAGTTCTTTTACATTTGGAAAATTATTGACCCTACAATCAGGGAAGATAGTCAAGTGTTTAAGGTATAAATGTTTCTTGGTCTTTAAGTCCTTCCCAAGGCATATTTTGCAGCATAGGTATTTCCAAGTTTACATTAATTAGGTTATCTTTTAGAAGATAATATTGAGATCACCTTGGCACGATTTGTTATCCTTATGACAGTTGATTTTTCAGTCCTAAACTTTAATGCTTTGAGGTTAGGTAAATTCAATTAATCTTCATTTTTCCTTGCAACGAAACTCATGCCAAATAACAATCTTTTGCTTGCTAAGACATGCAATTAGCAATGATAACTTCCTAGAATTCAGCAACGTAAGAAACCTTTCATGAATTTCATCTTCTACGATGATTTGTTGCAAAAAGGAATAGGGGCTAATGGTGCAAGATGCGGTTTTTATACCTTCAAGATTTAGCCGAAATATACTACTACAATAGGCAGATAATCTTGCTCGTAATTTGTTTTAATGCATGATGCTATTCGAAGGAAACTATGTTCTATACATTATCATTTGTTCAATTAAACTAAACTCCTTCATTGAAAATAACTCAAAAAAATATATCCTATCCTAAACAACTCATCTTTGCATGGTTGACTTAAATGATATAAAACCAAGAAGAAAAAAAACTTAGTTTTGGGGTGAGATATCCACATGGATACCAAGAGATGACCCTCCCGCAGCTACTCCTTGGACTTCCTTAGGCGGCATCGCAGTTCGAATGTGAAGGCAGTTTTTACTCTTTCTTCCGGATTTCCACCATCTCTATTTCGAGGCAAGGAGTCGTTCAAAAGGTTGACCACAAGAAGGGATAATAAGACCTCTAAAATCTTAACTTCTTCGGAGAGGGAAAGGTTTATAAAGCTTAAGAGAAAAAGGGTCTATAGGATAAAATCACAGTGAAAAAGGCTATGTGTGAATGTGGCTTCACAACCATCTATGAAAGCCCTTGGGAGAACTTTAGGCTTGGGGTAAAAGGTATAGGAAGGGGGATTTTTAGTAGGTTTTTTTTTGGGACACGAAGTAGTAAAGGTTTAAGGGATTTTAACTCGGGGTGAAAAAGGGGTAAAAGTAACGGTTGAAGGCTTATAGCATGGGGAAGGGAAAAAGGGAACACGGGTTCAAAAAGGGCTTAGGGGGTGTGTCAAAAAAGAATATGAGGGGGTGAAACACGGGGTTTTAACACCAGAAGGGACTTGTAGATTTAGGCATGGGGTTTTTGCGAAAAGGACCTTACGAATGGTACTTGAGGGAAAAGATCTTACGAATGGCTTATGGGTTTTGAAGCCTATTTGAGGAAAGCCTCTTGCGAATGAAACTGTGGGATTTAGGCCTGTGGAAAAATAGGTTTTAAGGGAGGGCTTTTAACCCCCCTCCCGGAATGGTCCCGTGTGTACAAGGTCTTAGGCCTTGCTTCTTTAAGAAGCTTCCAAAACTTAGGAAGCTTCTGTTTTCCCCCCTAAAGGCACGTGGTCAAAGAAGAAGAAAAAAAACACGAAATGGGGGGATGACGAAGGGAGTCGGCGGGGATAAGGATTGCAGCGCTAGTAGAGCTGGTCTAGGTGGCGGATTCGGCGGCAGTGGCGTTGCCGTGTGGTCGAGTACACAGCCCAGCGGTGCTCCACGACAGCCCTTTCTTCCTCAACAGCTCGGCATAAACCTCCTACAGCACAGCGACTTCTCCCTCCCTTCCCTCCACGGCACAGTAGGGCATCCCGTTACTCCCCCCTCTTTCCTCCACACACGTTACCGTCGGCGCGGCACAGCAATTCGTCATCCACACGACGCTAGTTGTCGCAGTCTTCTACTCTCCCTCACGGTCTATCAGTATCACGCCTTTCCTCCCTTCGTCGTCTTTAGAAGAGGAGGTATTTATGGGAAGAGGGGGGTAGGGCCTTCCTCTCCCATGTGGATCCTGCATGTGATCCCTCCCCTCCACCTCTACACTCTCCCATTTTAGCACCATCCCCTTCCCTCAGCCACGCTTCGGCTGGGGGAAGGTAATAATTTTTTTTGCATTAAATCCAATATTTATCCCTTATCCTCCTCCCAAGAGGAGGTTCTTATGAGAAATACGCGGTTTCGTTAAGCTATGTCTCATTTGGGCTCAGTGGAGAGTGTATTAGATTAGACTAATCCGTCCCAAACCGCAATGCAACCTTGTCATTTTCCCGAGACTTTACATGGCCTTTATAATATTTTTAACAGAAATATTACACCCACATAGCATTGCCACCACTCAATAAGCACGTGTGTATCCAACCTAACAATATACTCTAGTTCAAGTTGGTTTTTAAAAATGTTAGTAATCAACTACTTTGAGAGTAGGAGGAATGGAGGCCCTTTTACTAGGTAATGATTCCAACTCAGGTAATGCCACTTTTGAGAACGACAATAATTCTGCACTAGGCTATGCCAAGAATGAATCATGTGGCCAAGATGATGATGATACTAGGAAATAAGAAAAGGAAGTCAAGAGCCAATATAGATTTTGGTAAGAATAAGAATAAGTTGAAGGGGAATAATACCATTAGATCCTATGCTCTTGCAAAGTTCTAAATTCTAGCAAAAGGTAAAGTGGTCCCATAATGTGTAATACAACATTCTAGTGAATCCAAGGGTGATAAGAAATCACAAATATCACTATAAATGACAATTGTGTAAGTGTCACAATTTGTAGAAGATATTGTGTCCCTTTCACTTCTAATCCTAAGGTGCATATGTTGATTTATAAACAAAGGGAAATAGTGTTTGTAAGATAGGATTGCAAGAGTACATCCTCTAACCACTTTTGAATACACCAATCCTTAAAGGTGTGTCTATGTGTATGATGTAAGTTGAGGGTGATTTGAATGTAACATATGGCTACCACCAAAAATGGAGGTTCCGAATTTCTTGATCCACCTCCCAAAGATGTCAAATGTTTGGCAAAATTAGAGGAATGGTTGTGCTTGGCCTTTAGTTTTGTAGATTGTGAGCATCAGGTTGCCATTGGGGCCTTGGGCTATATGGTGGCTTATGTGTCACGTAGTTAAACTCTCTCATAATGTTACTCATGATATTGAAACATCTAGACTACTCCTACTCACTTGGTTTTTGTATGATGTAATAAATGCATGCTGCAAAAGTATTGGGTTGTAAGATGACTATATTAAGTTGGATTCTCTATAGTGCTATTAGTGGGCAAACCTGGTAAAACACTCATTGTGATTAAAGACAAGTACGTGTCTATAATGTAGATGCCAACGTGACTTGTTATCACAGCAATTAATCCAGCTTAGAAAATGGTATATCAGGTTAGTTAATTAGGGTCAGCTTAGAACTACGAGTGAAGGCCACAGCCACCAGAAGTCGTGTACATTAATAAGCTGACGAGGAAAGCAAAGGAAAAGGAGGTGAGTCTGGACCTTCCTTAAAAATAAATAATAAGTCCTCAGTCCAGTACAGTACTTCAGCGCGCAACCCTACAGAATCCCAGTCCATGGAGAGCTCCGCGTCGATTGATGAGGACGGTAACGTCGAGAATGTAACGTGTGCTATCTGCTTGAGCGTTGTATCCAGAGACGATTGCGAGGTAACTCCTTGCCGACACAGCTTCTGCGGAGGCTGCCTGTACGAGTGGATGCTACGACGGCCCTCCTGCCCACTCTGCAGGTCTCCACGAGCTAGACCTGGAAGAGCTGCGCAATAATAATAATAATAATAATAATATGTCTCCCTCAGAGCATGATCAGCGGATCACTCTCCTACAAGAACTCCAAGAGATCCAAGAATCAGAATTAATCGCAGCTGACTTTCCACCAAGTATGATATCGTCCGCTGCGCCGGCCCTGCTATTGAACGTTGGTCGGCACCTGCTTGAAGTACTGGAAGCTTTAGATGACCCGAGGCTGTGGCAGTACTTCAACGTCGCTGCAGATATTACTTCCAGTTCTTAAAAATCATGGCATAATTGATACATTATAGCACTGGCTAGCATTACAGACTATTAATTCTGCAGGATTAGCTGCTGCAGGTTCATATTGTTACAGATCATTTGAGTAGTGATAAAGCGATCATTTGCCACTCAGTTCGTCTTTGTTCCTTGCATTCGGCAAGGCATATATACGTAGAACATTTCTATGCCTATGTCTATATCTCATGCAATCACCTACCTACTTAGTTCTACTTTTAGAACATGCATGCTGCATACTTACGTGAAAGGGCGATCTTGCGCTACTCAGAGTGGTAAACGCTGCACACGCATGTGAAAGGGCGATCTTGCGCTATTCAGATTGGTAAACACTGTTCCTGAGCTTGTGGCATGAATCCATGCGCTCACGTGAGGATGCAACTCTAACCGCATCTATGTGTAATACGCAACTAGGGCGTATGATCCTATATGGTGGTTTTCAATATGAAATCATTGTGGATCTGTCAATGGAATGAGGTCCCTCCGTTAGAAACTCATTGGAAGTGATGTGGCTCCACATGGATTAAAGAGATGAGTAAAAGTTCTTCAAACAAGCTTGACTTGCTAGAGTTTATCTCGATTCATGACATTGTTTCTTAGGTCACGAAACCTAAGTTTCAATATCATTAAGTTCATTACTAACTAGATGTGTTTTACATGTCACTTTCATGATGTCCATCATCATGATATGGGGATATGAAAGCATTGAATGGGCCTTCACAACAATGCTATCCCATGAACATTGAGAATATCTACAACTAACCTTTACATTTCGTTCATGAACTCAAACTTCTACTCTCGTAGCACTTGGCGCTCTTTGACACTCTTGCTCTAGGTACTAAGAATCTAAATGTAGACAAGCCCACAATCTTTGAGTAGCGCTAGAACAAGAGTTGAGACTCCCCTTATCTCAATGAGTTTACGATGTCATGTTATGGGCCTATGGATAGCCTTATAGGGCCTTCTTATACACTTTTATAAGTGCTTTAAAGAACATGGGAAATGCCAAAACTCATAAGTCTTTAAAGGTAAGTTCAAATGATTTAATCCTAAGAGCTTAAACAAGAAAAAGTGGTTGTTTCCTTTCCTACACTTTGATGTGTGTTTTAACTCAATGTATGACTGTGATCATCAACAATTTTGATATGTATTTTGACTCAATGTATGGCCTGATTGTCTACCACACCAGCCTCATGTTGTCGTTACATTGCGTGTCCACCACTCTGAACCTAAGAGCGGAGTTTTTTGCCAACAATTCGATCTCATTAGTCAACACCATTAGGTTTTTTTTTTTCATTGTGTGTGAGGCACGAGCACATGTAGTTAGGCTAGGCACATTCTCTTCAATGCATTCATAATTTTTTTGTGGACATCCTTTGATTGGTTGCATATCATGGATTCAACATTGCATTTGATCTCGAATTATGAGTGGATAAGCATGAAGTTCTATTCCAAAGCATATTTTTGTTAGGGCACATTGCATGGAAAAACAGGTTCATATGAAGAGAATGTTCATCTTGAAGACTCCAAGGGTTTGTCCACCATATTGGAGCTTATGAAGGAGAAAAGTTGAAGGAAGTATTAAGGATAAGTATTCACAGTATAGGCATTGTTGATATAAACTGTTCTCATGTCAGGGAAAAGATTGGACTACAGGAGAAAGAAAGAGATGTAATTTGTGGTCACTCATTCAAGGAAAACATTAGGAAGGATTTATAAACTGAATCTCATGACATTTCAAGGGGCTACACTCCTTCACAAGCCTTTAAGACACTCGTGATGCTTAATTTGTCCAACCTACTAAAAAAGACCAACATTGTGATGTACCTTTAAGAATCTTTTGAGGCTATTGAAATACCATGGCTAGAAGATGCTACACTCAAATATGTCATTGATCAATCTTTAGTCAAAAAGGCTTCTCACATATGCTACATTCACGTGAATCTTGGAGCTAATGTCTTCAATGGTCAGCCAACTTTCCAAAGTGCTTGCACAACTAAAAGTCCAAGTGGTGTTTTGATAGGTCAAAAAAAGAAGTAAATAAGATTATGTGTACAATGCAAATTCCATTTAAAAGGCTGTGATTGTCTAGCTAGATTTTGTGGAAATGAAAAGCCCTTCTATTATCTTCAAAATATGAATGTCAAACATTCATCGAGCTCATAAGATGATAAAAGTGCTATGCGAGAGAGAGAGAGAGAGAGAGAGAGATCAGAGAGAGAGGACGTGGTGATGGCGTCCAAGAAAGACAAAGCTGCAACAACACAGTCCAAGCCTACGAAAAGCAGGGGAGGTGACAAGCAAAAAGAAGAAATGGAGCAAAGGAAAATAGAAGGAGAAGGTGAACAGCATGGTCTTATTTGATAAGGCAACATTTTATGTTGTCACATCATGCATCATGGTTGAAAGTGCTAGCTTCATGTTTGGCTCCTACATTGGCATACCGGGTGGAGTGGCATCCACGGATTGTTTCCTCATCTACTTCTTTCCATCTGTTTATGAGATGAAACAAGAAGCTTATGAGAGCAACTATTGCAAATTTAGCTACAAATTTTTGCAAGCTTTCATGTCTTCACTATACATAGCAAGATTGGTATCAATATTTGTAGCACCATGGACAACACAGAAGTTTGGGTGCAGGCCAACAATGCTTATAGCTGGTTGCATGTATATAGTGGAAAATCTATTTAATGGCATTCACAATTGTTAGAAAATAATAAAATTAAATTGACAAAAGTGAATACCTCTAGCAGTCTTCAACTATACAGAATAAATAAATAGGTTGGAACTTTATCCTAACCTTAATTTAATACAAGTGCACTCTAAACTCATAAACGTCCATTAATTTAAATATGTATTTTGCGGAATCACTCGCCATGGAATCACCCACATACACATTAAATTAACATGACACCTGAAAAGGACAGGCATCCCCGTCAACTTCTCGCACAAGGAATCCACCATGTGTATGAGTCCCTACAAATAAATATAGTTTTATGGAATCCAGTGCAAAACCTCACGGAATCCACTATGGAGTAAAAAACTCACGAAGTCCACCATAGTCTCATGAAATCCACGTGGAATATGCCTCCTACCATCATATGCGAAAAATTGTGTCTCATAGAGCATGGCTCTCTTCTTACATGAAGTTTGATGGATGCATTGATCTAGGCCTTGAGTAGACTTATGCTATTGTTGGTATAGGGGACATACACCTAGCTTTGCCTAATGGGACTTCTCTTGTGCTCTGGGATGTTCTGCATATTTCCATGCTCACTAAGAGCTTGATTTCTGTCCAATCAGCTGCATGATGCAGATTACGCTATTTCTCTTCAGGATAGGTCATGGAAGATTTGTCGTGGTTGCTTGGTTTTGGCCAAAGGTTCTAGAGTTGGTTCTCATTACCCGGTGCATGTCTTTCATGTGGGAGATTCTATGGTTGCAGTTATCCAGATACCACATGCATTGCTATGGCATTATCACCTAGGCCGTATGCACGGCAAAGAGATGAAGATCTTGTCTCATTCAGACTCATTATTGCCTCCTATATCACTTACAGATCTTGATGCTTACCTTGATTGTAATCTTGGTCTTTGTAGAGTCCCCCCTTAGCTTATGGCAATCGTACGAGGCATACTCGTCTACATCTTGTCCATTGTGCAGCATATGGACCTATGCTTCCCAGTCACTTGGTGGAGCATTGTACTTTGTGACATTTGTTGATCATGCTACCCACCATGTTGGAGCTTTTCCCTTGGTGCAAATTAAGGATGTTGCAGCTATGCTTGACAAGTTTATGGATTCTGCTCATAGCAGACCTAGGTGCTTGCAGATGGATTATGAGAGTCATGCTCTCTCTCCCAGCTTTCGGACCTCTTGTCAGCAGTATGGCATTGATTTCTTATGCCAACTATATTATGGGATTTCTCATGGCATGTGCTTGACCTTACAAGAAAAGGTTGCTTCTATGCTTACCACAATTGTGTTGTCTTATGGCTTTTGGGTTGATGCCCTTATGACGGCAGTCTATTTGGTTAACAAGACACCATGCTTGACCTTGGATCGTATTACACCCCACAAAGGCATGGAGTGGCATGTAGCCCTCCTATGATTACTTGAGGATATTTAGCTGCCAGGAATCTGTACATATGCCACATGAGCCTATATCACGTAGATGTATCCTCCTTGGTTATGGAGATGGTGACTTTAAGGCCTACAGATTATGGGATTTGGATGCCCAGCAAGTCATATGCATCCGTCATGTCATCTTCTATGAGATGCAGACACCTCTTAGGCCTCTTGATGAGCATTTAGTATGCTTTATGGCTGATTTTACAGCAGCTACTACAGTAAGCTGTTTATGCTAAAAATGAGACACTTATTGGCCCAGATGACGTAGCTATGCATAGCAGTCAAGGTCATGATGTTGGTGGTCAGTTGCTAGACCCCTTGCAGACTCATGAGAGCCATTTTCTTGTAGTTTTTCAGGCTCGATAGCCAACCATAGTCTTTTCCTTCGTTGAGGCCACATGTAGTCTTGAGACCTCGTTGAACGAGTGTTCGAGATAATGGCTCTCTTTTAGTGATTGACTCTGGAGAGTTTGACTACTCTCCATTTTCTTGTATGTGCCACGGTGATGCTATGTGCAACTTTGATGCTTTATAGCCATACACTGATGAGTCGTTCTTGCTTCATGAGAAGCATTCTTGGATTTCTCAATTGTATGGAGCTGTGGGATCGCTTATCTCCTTGATGTCATGGACTCAGGGATGTTTGAATATTCTTCTGTAGAGGTTCCCGAAACTTCTTACATAGCTCACTTTTCGATTAGGCATTTGGTGAGGTGTCATGATTTCTCACCTTGTCGTTTTTTCTTTTCTTTTCTTTGTTTTCACTCCCCAGCCACATTGTCCTTTTATTGGCAAGTTGTTGGGGTAAAAGGCCTCCGGGCCTACCCGTGTGAACTGTGACCACCCATTCTTTATTCGTATATAATATGATAGTACAATAAGGTTGTCAATTCAGTTGGATAGCACCTACATTTTGTGTGCTCTTCTCTTCTGCATCTTCCTCTTCTCCTTCTCCATTGCCATTGCATCCCCTTCAACTGGTATCAGAGCTTTGGATCAAAGCTTGATCGTGGAGCTTGGCCCGAAATTACTTCAGCCTAGATTGAAGACCTAGAGCTTGGCTTTTGGACTATATGGCATCTTGTCATATTACCCCTCATAGAGCATGGTTCTGTTCTTACAGGGAGGTTGATGGATGTATTGATCTGGGCCTTGAGCAGACTTATGCTATTGTTGGTACAGGGACATACACCTAGCTTTGCCTAATGGGACTTTTCTTATGCTTAGGGATGTTCTACATGTTCTAATGCTCAGTAAGAGCTTGATTTCTATTAGTCAATTGCATGATGCAGGTTACTCTGCTTCTCTTTAGGATAGGTCATGGAAGATCTGTCCTAGTTGCTTGGTTTTGACCAGAGGTTCTAGAGTTGGTCCTCATTACCGAGTGCATGTCTCTCATGTGGGAGATTCTATGGTTGCAGTTATCCGGATACCACATGCATCCCCTTCAAAGATTTCCTATGAAAATTCTTCTTTTAATGAAAATTCTTCATCATTTAGTAATAACAAAAGTCATTCTTATTTAGATAAAGATGAAAACTATTTTTCTCATTGTTTTTGGATACTTTTGAAACTATTAATGATATGATAGACGTTATTGACTTCTCTTTGTTATCTAATAATGTTTCAATTTTTTTCTTCTTTTTCTTAATTATTATTGATGAAACCTCTGGATCTGAGTCACTCTCTAAACTTTCATTCTCACTTTCATGTTCTTCAGTGCTATCACTCTCTTCTTCTTCTTCTCGTAGCTTTTTGTATTTGAGAGGAAGTTTGGTCTTTTATATCTATACCATAATGGTTTTCTCTATTATGAGTACTTTGGGGCAAACGATACATATCTCCTCCTACTTTAGGTGGATATGGATAGTTTGTACTTGTGTGACCTATCTCTCCACATGAATAACAAATCATCATTGATATTTTGAAATATCCTCTTCCATTTTCTCCTCTTTCATCTCTCATATTTTCTTGATTAGTTTGTCGCATCAGTTCCCCATTATCTCTTCCTAAAGATCTACCTCTCAAAGCTCCAAACCTCATGTTTTGTATTTTTCTTAACAAGTGATCTTCAATATTTGGAGCAAATTGAGTATTTTTTCTTCCTAAAATCTGATAATCTTTTCCATCCCCTTGCCAAATTTTGTCTCTGGTTTCATAAAGCATGCTTATCGTAAAAGTAGGTTATTTTTTAGCTTTGGGATGAATAAATTTATAAATACATGCCTTGTGAAGCGCTCACACAAGGTATGGTGGGAGATTGTACCTAATTTGTCTTTTTGCCTCATGTCATGCAAATCTTCTTACTTTCTTTTTGAGCTGAAGTAGAGTTCTTTGTTCTTGAGGACCTTCCGGCGCTCGCTACGTACACATTCAGCATCCGATTTGCACACCAGTGGTATCAGAGAAAAGCTAAGATCAAGGGCTTCCAATCGCTCACCATCTCACACAAAAGAAAAGCTCTTGGAAAGAACATGCTCTATAGTCAGTCTTGCGAAGAACCATCAATACCAGCATATTCTTGGCGGTGAAGAACACCCTGCTGTGTTGTTGGATCATGAAGGACCACACTCTGGCAATGAAGGAACACTTTCCAAGCTCATTCATCAAGACATTTTTCTCAGAGAACAAGAGAAGTCAATTTTCATTCGTTTGGAGATTATAAAGCTTCATAAGCTTTGTAAAAAGCTTAAATCTTTCTAAAACTTAGCATCGGCGGGGCTGGAGGACGTACTTGTTGCCGTCAACATCGTCAAGAAGGTGACCCCATCCTGTCACGTTTAATTCTCTGAAAGTCAAGATTTTTAAAAACTTAAATGTTCTAAGCTTTCTAAAGATTCAAAAATTTCCATCTTAAACATTTCCAGAGTAGTTGTTCACATTGAACCAACCCCGGATCTACTCTATAACTTTAGCAAGCCTTTGCTCATACATATGATGTGATAGAGACAATTTTCAGCAAACGGATTGCTATATGCAGTCTCTACACGAATGAAGTACTTGTTGGAAGAAGGACTTCATCCATTTCCGTACTCGTAAAGAGAAGAAAGATTGCAAAAAGCCATTAAAAAGAAAAAGAAGCAAGCCTTGTAAACCCAACTTTAAGCTATGCTCGTCCTGCTAACAAGATTTTGAGTGTGTGAGGTTGTTTGAAATTTTGCAGGATGTCCGATCAAAATATAAAAGATTTTATGGCCAAAGGTGATTTACCGGAACCACCGATGACCTAATTATGATGCAACTTCAACATGAACAAATAGCACGTCAAACTTTGCAAGATCAACTCGCTACTCTTCAACCATCTACTCTCCATCAAGGTTGACCGCATCCCGAAGATGTTGTACGATGAATGATCGATGCAACACTCGAAACACAATCTATCAAGAAAGAAGCCAAGATAAGTAAAATAAATTTTAAATTTTGTACTTTTGATGGGCTACGTGATGAAAAGATTGTTCTTTCTTTTATTAGTCAATTTGATGATTATTTCCATAAAGAATAGTATGTCGAAAAAGACAAACTCAAGTGTATCACTAACCATTTAGTAGACAAAGCATCGTTATGGTGGACTATTTTCCGTAAGAGTATTGATTGTCCTGCTACTTGGGAGGCTTTTCAAAAGAAAATTTTGAAGAATTTTCTTCCACTTCATTTCTACGAAAAAGCAATCAAATAGTGGGATCTTTTGCAGCAAAGAGATCATGAGCCTATTTCGCAATACATTGAGCATTTCTAGAATGCCTTACTGAAACTTCGAATGCTTGAAGATATACCTGAGGCGATGCACAAGTGCAAGTTTATGTCTGGTTTGCTTGGTCAGTTCTATATGGAGGTGAACATCTTCAAGTCAACGACTCTTGAGTATGCAATATCTTTGGCCAATGATGCTGAAGACAAAATTCTAGACGAGAGAAGTGACCACAATAATTTTCAACTAACGATAACTTTGATACAAAGCAATACAATTCTAACTTTCGAGGATTCAATCAAAATTTCTTTTTTTCATCCTCTTTCCGTAAATCCTGGACACGAACCTCTCCTTTACCATCAAACAAAAATTCAAATCCTAAGCTATCTTTCCAACCAAATCCCAATATACCTAAACTTCCAGCCATTACCAATAATGTTTCAAAAGCCAAGCCTATAGTCTACTACAAGTGCCACCAACGTGGACACCTAACAATGAATTGTCAATCCAAAAAGCCGATCGTTCACATCAACTACTTGGGAGCGACTAAGATGAAGACCATGAAGAAATTCCCAATTTCGTAAAAGACAATGATGATATTGATACTACTTTAGATACTTTACCAGGTATGCCAAATCCTCATTTATTATTAACAATGAAATGTCTTGTGCATGGTAAATAAAAGATTGTTTTGCATGATGTTGGGAGCATACATGATTTTATTTTTGCAAAATTGGTAAAAGAGTTGAATTTACATATTGTTTCAACTCATTATCGCATCAAGGCAACATTCTTAGGTACTATATACAATGATACACAATAAGTTCATGATTTAGGAATTAAAATTGGTGATTATGTTGAGCACGGAAATTAACATGACAAGATGCCATAGAGTTGAAAAGCCAATTAAAGGCATGGGCCTGATCATTGAGCAAGTAAGCTATATGGAAACTAGATGATAGGAGGACACGCTCAACTGTATCATCATGGGTAACTGCATGTACCTCACCACTAGAAATAGTGGTAATACCTGCTACATCGATGACTCTTTGCTCATGTCGAGTTTGTCTCTATCTATGCTGCTCTCTAATCCATCTAAAACATTTTCTTTTAACATGCCCAAGCTTTCCAAAATAAAAGCATACAGCATCTATAACCGAAAAACATGTAGAAGACGACGAGGAATCCAAGTCATCATGAATAGGGCTATCCATAGCATCCATGGAGCTAAAGGAGTCGAGGGTTGTCCCAACGGAGGGAACTTGCTCATAAAGATAGTCATATATTAGGACATCAGTGGTAGAAGCATGCTGCAAAGGCTCATGAAACCTCAACAGATGGGAGGACATAAAGGCATCAACCAAGGATACAAAAGGTCCCACATGAAAAAGAGTCGTAGCCAACTGCATGACATAACCAACCATAGTATGGTAAATCATAAGACATCTCTCATAAGAGCATATGGTATTTAGCTATGAAATCATCCCATAACCATACGCATACGCATAGCTCTGCAGTACATCATGCCACCTAGGAATATCCAAGTCGAGTAAAGACCGATAATTGGCAAAGCATTTTATAAGAGTCAAGCTCCAAGAGAAGCCCAAACACATGTACAACATCATCCATACAAGTGGCTAAGTAAGGTATACAATAGTAGACCATGTGTATAGATGGGTAAGCATCAAGAGCAACTACTCTCTAACTTGGGCAAAAGCAACCCAACTAGCATAGAAGCTAGGCAACACACATGCAACAAAGCCATAATAGCTAAACCTAAGCACTGTCAAGAAGTCCACAGATCAAGGATTAACCCGCAAAGAACCAAGCATCAATGAGCAATGAAAGCTCAATAACCAACTTCAAAGAAAATGGAGCAAGCACTGCTCAAACATGTATCTGCATCTAAGTAAATCAAAGATCCATAATTGGGGCATTAAGGGCCAAATAGCATCCAAGCTATATAAGTGATAAGCCAACCAAATGCAAACTGCTCCACAAAATTCTCAAATGCAAGTTGATTCAAGCCCAAACATCTGCCATATTACAGCCAAACCAAAAAGCATCCACATCAGACATCAATCCCATAATGGGTAGCACGAGGTATAAACCTTGTCAAGCATGACATGCGAGTTGCAAAGAAAATGACAGTGAACCAAGAATGGAGCTTTACTCTTTGCTTAAGAAGCATCCGAGAGCATAAAAATCAAAGTGGCATTATCCAAATACATCAGCATATCATCCCAAGTAGTTGGGAGCACCTGTAGACCATAGGCATAACCAAACTGGAGATAAAATAACTTGTTAATCAAGGTAGCATAAATTCCAATAAACAACAAAGTGTCCGCATAACCAAACTGGAGATAAAATAACCTGTTAACCAAGGTAGCATAAATCCCAACCAATAACAAAGTGTACGCATCCAAGTCAAGGCTCAATAGCTCTCAAATAGCATATCGGGGTATAAACCATGATGACCAAGCATCAATACATCCAACAATAGGACACTCGAATGTCAACAAAAATCATTATGCATAAGTCCTCCCTGATAAAACCTTGCTCCGTAAACAAAGTATAGTAGTAGATTAGTAGATCCCTGCATAAATCAAGGTATGGAAGCTCAAACCAAGTCCCAAAGCATCTCAAAACATTCAGCAAACATCCGCAAAGCATTTGGGCATCAAATACCAAGTCTCAAGAGCATCACATAAGCTAAGAGCATGACATTTTCTTGTTATAAATCAACTCAGATCTGTTATAGAAAATTCTATGATCAAAATTTGGCAGAGTTGACATCACCATTGCATACGAAGCGTGCAAAAACCCCAAGTTAGACTCTTATATTGCCTAAATCGGGTTTTGGATGCCTGAGATATGAGGAAAAATGGGATTTTTAAGCCGGATTTTGAAATAGGCACAAAAAATTTGAGTTGCTCCTGTGGGGAATACTGGTTATGCTGAGGATAAGGGGGCAAATGGGGGCATACAAGGTGCCCGATAAAGACAAGGAACACCTGCAAAGCCTATGAGGGTAGGGGAGAGGCGGGAGATGAAATCTTACCTCGGGGAGAAGAAGCCATGGCTGACATTGAAGCTCCAAGCTCTAGGTCTTCAATCTGAGCTGAAGTAATGCCGGACCAAGCTCCATGATCAAGCTCTGATCCAAAGCTCTAATACCAGTTGAAGGGGGATGCAATGGTAGTAGAGAAGGAGAAGAGGAAGATGCGTGAGAGAAGAGCACACACAATGTAGGTGTTGTCCAAGTAAACTGACAGCCTTATTGCACTATCATATTATATATGAATAAAGAATGGGCGGTCACAGTGTACATGGGCAGGCCCAGAGGCCTTTTACCCCAACAATCTCAAATAATACTTAATTTTGAATCTTAAAGAAAATTAATAAAACATATTGATTGGAGAAGATGAAGAGAAAAAGTAGAGGAATTAGAAAGATTGATGGAATGGCCTCAAGTTTTCTAAAAACACTACACGGATTTGAGCTTGTAGCGACGCCGATTAGCGATGACGGATAGCGGCGTCGCTATTTGCGACGCAAATAGCGACGGGCCACAGGGAAAAAACGCGGCTGAAACCGAGCGCGGTTTTCATTTCGAGTTTGCTGCATTGTGAGTTTTGAGAGCGAGAGCGAGGGAGAGAGCGACCATCATGAGAGAAGGAGAGGAAGAAGACTTGCCGCTGCCGCCGCCGCCACCGTTGTTAGCGAAGGAGAGGAGGAGCCTTCATCGCAAAGAGGAGCCGCCCCATGCTCGCCATATCTCATCGGTGAGTCTCCCTCTCTCTTTCTTTTGCTTGTTCAAGGTTTAAATCACTCTCTTTTGCTTGTTTAAGAGAGGAAATGAAAGAGAAAGAGAGGGAGAGAGAGGGAGAGGGAGAGTGCATTCTCTCTCTCCCTCTCCCTTTTGCTTGTTTAATGTTTAAATCACTTTCTTTTTTGCTTGTTTAGGAGAGGAAACGAGAGAGTAAGAGAGAAAGAGAGGGAGAGGGAGAGGGAGAGGGAGAAAGAGAAAGAGAAAGAGAAAGAGAAAGAGAGGGAGAGGGAGAGGGAGGGGGAGGAAATGAGAGAGGGAGAGAAAGAGAAAGAGAGGGAGAGGGAGGGAGAGTGCATTCTCTCTCTCCCTCTCCCTTTTACTTGTTTAATGTTTAAATCACTTTATTTTTTGCTTGTTTAGGAGAGGAAATGAGAGAGAAAGAGAGAGAGAGAAAGAGAGGGAGAGGGAGAGGGAGGGGAAGGAAATGAGAGAGGGAGAGAAAGAGAAAGAGAGGGAGAGTGCATTGTCTCTCTCTCTCTCTCCCTTTTGCTTGTTTAATGTTTAAATCACTTTATTTTTATGCTTGTTTAGGAAATGAGAGAGAAAGAGAGATAGGGAGGGAGAGAAAGAGAGGGAGAGGAAGAGGGAGGGGAAGGAAATGAGAGAGGGAGAGAAAGAGAGGGAGAGGGAGAGGGAGGGAGAGTGCATTCTCTCTCTCACTCTCCCTCTTGCTTGTTTAATGTTTGAATCACTTTCTTTTTTGCTTGTTTAGGAGAGGAAATGAGAGAGAAAGAGAGAAAGAGAAAAAGAGAGAGAGAGGGAGAGAGAGGGAGAGAAAGAGAGGGAGAGGGAGGGGAAGGAAATTTAAGATAATAGACTTATCGATAATGGTATGCAATGTGCTTTGCCATGGGCCACGTACATTGGTGACTCTTTAAGATGGCTTAAAATTGATCATGTTCTTCATAATGTCCAAGTAGGGGATCTAATTGTGATATGCATAATTCATTGTTTTTGTATTAACTTTATAGGCATAACAAATTAGAAATCATGCCAACTAGTCAATGGAAGGACTAAAAGAAAATGATACCCTAGCTAATGGTCATTACAGTACTTCATCAAAATGAACCCAAAAGTATTGTTATAGAAGAAGAATCCCTTAAATTGAGTATAGGATATTTTCTCTCAGGTCTTACGACTATGAGTAGAATTGATTGAAATAAATTTTATTACTATAGTTGATAAATTTCATAGATGGCATTAATTTTAATACACGATCCTAGGACAAAAAAACCACATTTCTAAGATGCTTTTTGTTGAGACTGATTTATTATTAGACTAAGAGATCCTCAATGATGCTCAAAATGGATTACTTATACTCAAAGCCTTCTAGTGTAGTTTTTTACATTAACGAAAAATTATCTACCAGGACAAACAAATCCTTGAGCATGATACAAGGCCGAGATATAACATTGGAAAATCTCTCAACTACTATGTAACTTGACGTACATCTCCATAAATCTCTCAACTACTATGTAACTTGACGTACAATGGAAGATTTATGGTCAACTTGTGTAATGTATCCCCTAGTATCATCCATGACACGTCTTAGCAGTCCATCGGAAAGGATGTCTAAAAAGCTCCGCCCGGCACTCCCATGGAATGTTACAGGTTTTGTGATCTAGTTCTTCCCGCGTCTGCCACATAGCGGAAGTATCCTGGCCGTTCCCACTTAGGATCGACCGGAATTAGGGTTTTCCTAATTGATCATTGGCTAACAGCAACTAGCGTCAGACCCGAGCGAACTACTTTACGCAGAAACGCCAGGTCCGAAGCGGATTCATGCTGCACTTGGTTCAAGGAGAATGCGAAACGAGAGGGATGCAAAGCTCAACCTCTCTGCCATAAGGCATAGTCCCATTCCGTTCCCCTAAAACAGCGTAGATCGGGTAAGACGTAACTCTAGGTCATCGTCCTCGTTATTTATTTTTGATGATGATCATCATTCCGCTGTTCTTCGAGATTTTTGAGAAAAGTTCTCGGCTAGCCGAAACCACCCAACTGTAGGACGGACCCATGGCCCATCCTCCGCACTTTCCTCGGTTTGTTTTAGTTATGTAATTATCTAACACATTAATTTGATATATAACAATCAGCTTCTTTAATTAACCTTGTTAAGCACTAGTTCCTTTACGTAATCTTATCACGAGACATAAAAAAACAACATCAAGCAAGTTCTTTTAACATTTCATCATTTTATCTTTGAAATACAAGGAGTTCCGCCCGTAGGCTTTTCCATAATCCGCCCGAAGGCTAACCAGTAATCTCCAGGGATCACTATTCCAAGCTTCCGCCCGTCAACTAGTATGCGGGCCTCGAGATCCAATCCCGAGTCACGTTAGCCTCTTGTGCAGGACCCGGAAGGCGAGGGATTTATGACCAGAGCCCCCCTGGAACCCAAGCGTCCTCCTGCTCCAAGTAGGACTCAATGGAGAGACCTCTCGCGGTGGGTTCGGTCCACGCTCCCGGTGCAGTCAACAACCCCCTTGGTTAGGGTCAGGCAGGCAGTCGGGGGTAACTGAAGCTGCCTCTCCCTTCAAGCCTTTAACCTGAAGTATAGGTACTTGTTTAATTTGTAATTCATAATTCAAACAGAGCCCTAAAATCTCTAGCAAGCACAAAAATTTCCATTAATCAACCCAGTTGTATGGCAAACTGCTAAGGAAGTGTTCTTTCCTTTTTTAGTGTATCAGCAGTTGTTCTCAAGATGTCTTGTAACTTGGCAAGATCCCTTATATTCGGGTGTAGGGTATACCCAACTTGGTTAACCCTAAGGTACCTTAGATATGCTAGTTTCTGGTTTACACCTTTCCTTATTTAGAAGGATACCCAAAAATACGTCTTTTTGCAAGATAACTTGCGTAAGGATCTGCCGTCCCTGATGAGGGTTTTTCCCTTTTCTCCTTGTGAATCAATCACAAAATGATTTCATACATGTTGTGCAAGTCCTGCGTTGGAATAATCTGTTTAGATTCCTTAAGTAGGCCTAGGGTTTCTTCATTTAGGGACAAACCCTAGTTTCTTATCTTTATGAAATTATTGTCCTTACGGTAAGGAAAGTAGTCAAGTGTTTAGGGTATGAATGTTTCTATGTTTAGATTGGTTCGGTTAGCTTTTGGAAAGATTGGTTCGGTTAGCTTTTGGAAGGTAATCTTACTCGTCTTGTCACGATTTTACTATCTTTGTGACAATTAACTTTCCCAATCAATACAGTTTAATTTGGCATATAGCATAATGCCAAGATGATACAAAGAGAGACGATACTCCTTGGGACAAAGGCCTAGCTGAGAAATTGGTGTATACACACTTTATTAGTCCCAAGTCCTCAAATAGCAGGGGAAAAGTGTTAATAGAGTGTCATCCAGCAATTCCCCATTACATTTTCTTTCCAAATGAGTTCGTATATCTAATTTTTATACTTGTTAATTCCTAACATTTAACTTCCTTTTTCTTTAAAGATGAACTCATGCCAAATAACAACAGTTGCCTTGCTAAGATGTGCAACTAGCAAACATAACTCCCTAGTAATTTGAGCATCAAAAGAAACCTTTCATGAATTTAGCCATTTTACCATGATTCGTTGCGAAAGGAATAAGACTAATGGTGCAAGATATAATTTCTTCATTTTAGGAATATATTACTATAGTAAATGGATAATCTTGCCTATAATTTTATAATGCTTGATGCAATTTGAAAAAAGCTAATTTGTATACATTGTCATTCATAAGCTAACTCCTTCGTTAAAAATAACTCGAACAAATATATCTTTCCTTAACAATTTTTCTTTGCATGATTGACTTAAAACCGAATTAACACCAAGAAGAAAAACCCGGCTTTGAGGTGAGATATCCACATGGATACCGGGAGATGACCCTCCCGCAGCTACACCTTGGACTTTCTTTGGCGGCATCGTAGTTTGAATGTGAGATCGCCTTTTCCTTTTTCTTCTTGGAATTCCACCGTCTTCTCCTTCCTTATCTTTTACCTTTTTCCCACTCTTCCTCCTTCACTCCCTCTTTTCACTCCCTCTACTTCCCTCCCTATCTTTTATCTCACGGCTATTTCTTCCTTACGGGATACCATACGAGGCCATGATGATGACTTGGATTTTTAGGACATGGGAGTGTGTGGACGCCGGCTTGTTTGATAAGACTAAGAACACAAAGCTCAGCTATACGAGAGCACTTGCACAAAAAGATTTAAAAAGTGAGTGAAGGAATTTATGCAAGAAAATAGAAGTCTGCAAGGTAGCCTAAGGACAAAATAGGCTGATGGGTGTGACTTGAATAGTCTAAAGAAAAATCCGGAGGGGAAAAGAACAAGGCTTAGGGGGGGGATTATACCGGGAGGGGGGGGGAAACAAGGCCTTACGGGGGGTTTAAAAACCCGGGAGGGGGGAAAACAAGGGGCTTAGGGGGGCGAGAATTTAAAACCCCGGGAGGGGGGAGAACAAGGG